>NC_137233.1:16032573-16632573 GCF_949987685.1 Ammodytes marinus
CAAAGCTATTTAGCTTTGGGACAAGCATTCAGCTTTTGCTCATAAAAACATAATTCTATTACCCACACCAGTCTGGAAATGCCTCGTTTTTAACAGGACAAATGATTGTAACTTAATAGTGTGGAAGTCAATTTTGAAGATATTTTTTTCACTGATGTGTGTGGTATTTTTAGCCGGTAGCTCACGGGCTAGCTTCGAGACAAGCACTGAGATTTTGGTCATAAAAACATAATTCTTTTACCCACACCAGTCTGGAAATGCCTCGTTTTTAACAGGATAAAGGATTGTAACTTAATAGTGTGGAAGTAAATTTTGAAGATATTTTTTTCACTGATTCGTGTGGTACTTTTAGTTTATTTTATCGTCTGAGTCTTATTTTTAGCGTTAGCGCCCATGTAGCTTCTGTTGTAGCACCAAGTTTTGCTCATAACACGCTGTTTATACTCCCCACAGCAGTCTGAAAATGACTTGTTTTTAACATGACAAAGGATGGGAAGATATTCCTGTTGAAATCAAACTTTGAAGCTACTGTTTTCACTGGTTTTAATCATGTCAGGTCATGTCAAACTGTTCTCTTAGCTTAGCTCCGGCCCGGAGCCTCCGGGTAAACACTCACGACTCACGTAGTGTCTCTCTAGTATCGCGAGAGCACGGCAGAGACGGTGGGAGAGCCCCATGGCCATATAAAGAAAGCCCGGCAGAGAGGTCAGGGTTCGACATAACGTATAGCCCGATGGCCCGGGGCCAGTAAAATCATATGCAGGGCAAGTTGATTGGCCAGTCACTGGCCCGGGCGGGCCAGTGACTGGCCAATCACAGTTCAGTATCTTTTTGTAGACTACATCATGGTTCATTGAAATGCGCGTTGAGAGTCGGAATGAAAGCAGTGTTTATTTAAGACTCAATATAATAAACCTAATATAAAATATATTTTTTTAATGAAAGGCCAGTTGACAACCGATGTGTGGGCGTTTTGACAGGCGGAGCAACAAGCGGGTGCACTCTCGCTCCGTTGGCAGAGCTGCCTACCGTCCGCCTGCGAGTCGACAAATCAATCGACTTGCTTTGCCCCCTTTCTTTCTTCCCACAGCAGAGGTTGAGGTGCAGAAAATGATAACTGCGCTTTTCCTTTATCTGCCGCCGTAATGTTGCAGTATTTGCATCCAAGCCCCAATGGTAATACAAATGAGAGGCTTTATTTAAACGCTGTGAATGCGTCTCCGGTGATTGTGTCGGTTGTAGACAGAAACGAACGGAGGGACTCCGCTCACTGTACAGTTCCTATAGTCGCGCAGTTTGGCACTGTGTTTTCAGGCTCGAGACATTCAATCAGATCGCGGAAGTCTTTCCCATAGAAATCGCTAACGGGGAGAATATCCCCGGTTATTATTTTAGCCACAAACCACAGTTCATCTGCGCGGCGGCTCACTCGCTGGCGAGATCACACGGTGAAACGCTGCTGTGATCGGACGAAGGCATTGTGTGTTTCTAAGGTGATTTAACGTCATAGTCTTAGACGAGCGTTTAACTTATGCTGCATATTTTGCACTGCATTGTTTTTTATCAATAGTTTGAAAAAAATGGTCCCACACCGGACTCTTATGTGAAGCTGACACTTCATGGAGAAGTGACACTCCTGCAGCGCACTCACGACCAGACGTGAACTCGTACACGGTGAAATCTCCCATTAAAAAAACGGCATAACCCACTGATTTTCGGATTTCTATTCTATTTTTAAAGTCAACTTGAGCGCAAGTGGAAAACCGGTCATTCGGTCGACACATTCACATCCCTAATGCATATAGAGAAAGTAATAAAAACAGCCTACCACACCACAAAGAATTATCAGACCTTCATCTCTTATTTTTTTTTTAATGTTTGAACATGACTTCTGCAGGTGAACTATTCATTAAACTGCCCAAATTCAAGAATAATAACAATCATCAAACTACTGGACTTTAAAATACTGGCCCACTCTTTCAACATACTTTCAGTTGTAGGCTTCAAATTCAATATGTTTGCCTGGTTTTATATTATGTGTATGAGCAATATCAACATTTCATATAATTAACTAAAAGAAAAATAACCAAATCTAAAGGGAATATCTATACTGTAACAGTATAGATATTCCCTTTAGATTTGGTTATTTTTCTAATACAGGTATTAAAATTAAATTATGAAGAAAAAAAAGTGTGTGCAGGGCCAGTGAAAATATACAAGGGGCCAGTAAAACTCGGATCCACTGGCCCGGCGGGCCAGTAGGAAAAAAAAGTTATGTTGAACCATGGAGGTGGGAGGGGCCAGCCAGATCGCACAAATATAGGTCATCCTGAGACCAGAGGACAATCGGGGTATAGAGGCTTGCTACAATAAATAATCTGAACGGGTTTTTCAGCAAACATCTAAAAAAATAAGTAATAGGGACTACTTAGACCATATGAAATTGACAGCAAAGTGCATAATATGTTACCTTTTTAAAAGCTGTTTGAAGTCTGTGAAGTGGCTCTGCTTAGGCGAGAAACAACGCCGCTTAACACAGGAGGATTTCTTAAAATGTTGCCAAATGAGTATAAGGGCCATGGCTCAGAAGTTTCCAATCACTCAAATTAGAAACAGGCAGTAGTAATCAAGGTATTTGGAGTCTAAAAAAACCTGAAGTATTGAAAGTTCATGGACATACATCAGCGCGTCATATTTAGCCGCTATTTTGTTTATTTCGGATGCACGCTATGCATATTATAGCCTAGAGGTTTATTATAGTTCACCACATAACATACTTGATAATGGGATTACAAATTAATGGTCGTTCATCATGAGCATATGACATTAATAGTAAGTAAATGACAATAGGTGTAATCATACAATATGACAGGCTATGAGATTAGCATAGAGTTGATATCCACTTTTCCACTCCAGTGCTAAACCCATTTCATTAATTCCTTGTCTAATGCGTTTTTTTCCCCCTGTCCCTAAATTACCAACACCCTTAGAGATTTGTCCCCAGGCCCTTTCCTGTGGGTTCAGAATGAGATTGGATTGATGTCATGTTTGTTTGTTTCTCTCACACACTTTGTCTCTCTGGGAGGTTTCTCCGTTTCCAGAATAAACTCTAAAAAGAAGACTGGAAGGGGGGAGGGAGGGGGGGGGGGAAGGAATTCATTGGTATTTAACCATGTTCCTAAAAAAGACAGCAAAGCATTTCAGGTGGTGCTTAATACTTTGCATCTGGAAGCTTATTTTGGGACGCGTTAAAGCAGTCTGTGGTATACTAAAAATGACAAAGGCAGGTAGTGTTGAGCTAAATGTAGTGTTAGTAAGTTAGTTGCAGAGAATTCAAAGGGAGAAGATGTGCTGAGCTAGATAGTTTTTGGAGGCAGAGCAGGAGTTTAGAGACTATCCTATCGATCCTGTTGACATGCTCCCCTTTGGGGAATGCAAATGTTTCTGTTCTTCAACACAAACATCCAAACCCTTAGCAGAGGCGGAACCCTAATTAACTAGGCATTTGAATACCATGGCCTTTTCCTTTTGACATTTTCATATTTCAGAAAGACGGTGTTTTACGCTTCCTCAAAAGAAAGAAAGAATACAACTTGTTTTTATGAGACAGCAAAAACATTTGTGCGACAACGTGGTCAACTGTTAAATTTGTCAAATATTACAAAAACATTTTTTTTTTAAATTTGAAAAGCTGATCCCCGGGTAATTCAAGACGTGCTGTCGTAGGTTTTCCTGCGTGTCTGTTTATCTGTCATATTCTGGTGTGAGCTGAAGGTGTGACAGCTGCTCTATATGTTGTTGTCACTACTAATCCAAACCTCACAACACAAGTGTTTTCCAGAGCAGACGAGACCCATCCCCAGGTAACCACTAATCATTCAGGGATTCCAGAGATCGTCTGCCCCACACACTTAACAGCCAGCATGAGGCAGCTGGGAGCTAGCAACTACTGTCTCTCAACAGCCTCGCAGTTCTCAAGACACTCATCTGTGCTGCTGTAATGTTAAAAAAAATGGTTGAAGCTATGAATAAAAAATGTCGAAGTTAATAGGTAGATTAAAGCATTGAGGATTTTAGCAGCTCTGGCAGGACTCAGTATTAAAAAAATAAATAATTCCCATGTCTGAGAATAACAGTGGATATATTAGCAGAGTTTTGTAATGCAGCAAAAACAAGTTGGTTGAGTAATCAATAATTGCGTGATTGACATAAAATGAATAGCAAACTATTTAAATAGTTGAATAATTGTTTTAACTGTTTTCTTTTTTTTAACCAAAAATGGTGTTCCGTTCCCTGGTCTCCGCTTTTCAAATGTCAAGATTTGATGGTGTGTTATTCGGTCTGATGTTTTATAGACAAATATAATCAACAAAACGTAGATTTTCAGATGAATCGATAATGAACGTAACTGTTAGTTCCTCCATGATTAACAGGAAACTCCAGAAACGTAAAGTTAATCTTGCACTTAAGGTTAATGAATCTAAGGCTTATTCCATTGTGTCTGTCATTTGAAGAGTGTCCCAATGGCCTCCATAATCATGACTCTGTTATGGTCAATTAACCTTCAACTGTAGTCAGGTCAGGCTCACATGAAGTGCAGTAAAACAATTAAAAAAAAGATGGAGCAAGGCAGTTGGCCATTTCTCATGAATGGAACCAGTTTTGGTGCACTGGGATGCATGCGTTTTCATCAGGGTGTCCATGAATGTTCTATGTTTTCTGAGCTGCTTTTTTCTTCGTGGCCCAAAGTAGAAAGCAATATAGATGAACAGATGCAGATGGCAGTAAACTGCTCACTCTAAGTGTTTTTTTGTTATATCAGTGACTCACATTTGATTGGGCAGTGTACCTAGGGGGCAAAACCCCTTTTTTAAAAAAAACAGACATGGGGCCTTGTAAAAGGTTGTTCACCAGAAATGATATCCAGGACCTTCCACGATCACAACCTGGGTGGACAACCTTGTCAACAAGCTGCTGGAAAGCTACAGCGGGCCGACATAGAGCAAATCAGAACCAATGTTTAAGCGAATGGCGGTGGGCTAATAGGGAATTTTTTAAACTTATATATATAATTATGAAACTTTGCAAGTTGATTACTGACATTAAAACAACAACTTTTCGTATTACAGTATTTTCCAAAAGGTTTGAATAAATATGAAAAATCATCAATATCTTACTAATGATGCGTACATTTGCATATCTGCAAAGCCCCAAAATCTAGATGTTGGAAAAAAACAGTCAATTTATTTTTAAATTTTGAAAACAAAACAAGTGTCCAACTGCCTGAAGCCTTTCCTAATCACAGTTCAAATTTGATCAATAACCCATAGAAAATGAATTTTTTACACTGTTTTTTTCCAAGGGAATGTCTAGCCGTTTCCTAAAATACCAGCTGGAGACTCCAAAAGGACACTTTAGGTCCATGGCACATGAAATGTAACTGTGTAAAAAACTCATGGCCAAAACTTTTTTGACCTCTTACGGAATGAAGGTTTCCTAAGGAATGAAGTAGAATTTGATATTTTTTCCCCCTTTTTGACTATGACATAACATGCAGTGTTTTGAACTGAACTGCGGTGAAACACCCTTGCATTGAGGTCTTGTAGCACGGTGTTTCTGTGGTGTTACTGCTTGATTAGCATCATTACCTTGAGTCGCAGCCAAGCACTGCTCAATTGAATGTTGATTTTTACTTTTTAGCCTGTGTTTTATTCGACTCCTGCTCTCATATGCATAAGATCTCATGTTTATTGGCCTTGAGGTTGTTTTTCAGAAAGTTTGACTACATGTGAGTGATGAGATCAGAGCCAAGGTGTTTTCAATAGTAGTTTGATGTGAAATTATTTGGTTTGCCTGCTGTTGATTATCCTGAATGGGATACACTTTTGCATTCAAATGGAATAGACATTCAAGGCCAAACACGAGTCGGAGTGTGAAGGTGGTTTGGTTGGAGAAGATGTCCTCATTTGTCTTGAGTTTTTATGTCTGCATAGATGATGTGATACTCTTTACAGTCTTGTGATCCTTTTTGGTTAATTAGCGGCCATCAGATTGTCACATGCCAATACATTTCCTGCGTCACACAACACCTTTTAAGTTAATCTGCAGGAGGATGTTCTTATTGTTTGTATTAGGCTACTGCAATTTCAACTATAAACTTATCCATGATTTTAAGTGTGAATTTTTTCCCATTGAACCAATTCAAAATACAGAACTGACAAATATAAGATTGGATTTTATACATTTTTGAGGTAACTTAATCCGAAGCGTGACAAAATGTAACTACTATCCTTGTTTTGTTTTAATATGTCTTACAAACAGTCATACATTTCTTGGCAAAACCAATTTAATCAGGTTTGAAATGCTGGAAAACAAATACTGTTATTTCAGTTGCTCAATGTTACACCAGTGGGAATAAAGTGAACTACAGGAGGCTGACTATCTTGGTGTGATATAGGCAATTATTTCATTTTCTAGGAATACTCGCTGTGTCATTGTGCATGATATCCACAAGAAACTTAGCAATTTACTGTGGTGAAATAAATGAATTGGGCATGCAGTAAATACACTTCTAATATCCAACTCATCACAAGGGAAACTGTTGCAGCCACATTAAATACTTTAATTTTTTCATGCACTTTATTCAATCATAAGAAGCTCTAACGCTATTGTTTCTTTGCACTAGTAATGCAATGAAAAATACAGGTCTTTGATGTCGAGCTTTTTTACAACATATACGCCTCATTACTTGAACAGATATTATACGTACACGCTGGTCTTTGTACAGTTCCTGAGACAGGGATAATGCAGTGCATACACATTACTAGCGAGGCAGTTAGAGGGGTATCAAATGCATTGCTCTTCTCAGTTTTATTTATCGTTTCTAAATTCAGCCTTCAAGTATTGATTAGAGTCCAACATCAAAAAGCATTTAAAGAGGAAGGGAGGAGGTCTGACTGCTTGTATGGCCCCGGGCAGGCATGAGGAGCCTGTTTGGAAAGTGATGCATGCTAAGTCCTAGTGCAGTGGTATTTTTTATGGATAACATTGAGTCACTTGGCCAGTGAGTGAGCTGCAGGTTAGGTATTTTTTCATCAGTACTAGGCAGATGTTGTCTACTAAAGCACATGTCCACGGGCATTTGATAGCACATATTTTTTTTTTTAAATTCAAGATTATTATAGTAGTATTTTACAACTGTACATTAGAACAAATTAAATTAACCTTACTGCAGCTCCAGTAACATACATACGTGCAGCCCAACAGCGTGTCCCCATATGTGTTCACTAGTCAGGTGGTGTCAGTGTCACGCTCTACCTGTTGAGTTAGATGAACCCATTATGCATTGCCAGTAATCAACCATAAGCATTCACTAACGGCAGTAATGTGTGAGGGGCGTAATGTATCCCACCAGAGGCAGCTGAATTTATTTCAGAATCAATAGCCAGACAATTCATGCAGGGCTGCACACCGTGTCCTGAAGAATGACTTCATAAGCCCCCGGCACTTAAGCCATCCAATTGCCACATATTGAAAATTGAAAACTTTACCCGGTAAATTTTCTTGCCACTGTCAGTGCTGTTCCGTGCAGTCCTGCCACTGTGTGTGGACACATGTTTAAGGATTGTTTATGGTATTCTGTGAAAGGAACAAGTCGTGGTGGGTCTAGGAAAGAGGTCCCTCGCCCTGAATTTGTTTAATCTTGTTAATGGTTTTCATCAGAGCTGCTAATGCACTCGATCAGCGAATGCTGCAGCTATTTATGCTCTGAATTCACTGTACCAGAATTGCCCTATTAGCACACTCAACGGCAAATGAACACAATTTAGATTTACTGTGTAACTTCAGTGTCCCTGAGAAGCAGCCATCTACCGCCTTATGTACGTGGCTGTGAAACATTGACTTCTCCACAGGATGTCATGCAGTTTTAATTCACAGAAGAGTCAGACAATAGAACAATAGTTGCGTTAGCAGCTTCTTATGAATAGAGATTAAATGCCAGGATGTGTGTTTAGCTTCCTCCTCTTCTGTTCTTTCTTTTTTCTATTGAAGGAAGACGGAATACACTGGAGACTTTCATCTAGACCTTTTCGCCCACATGCTCTATCAAAGTCTGACATTTGATGTACTGTGTTTCTCACTTATTCCTTGTAGTAAAAGGTTATGGAACAGTGTAACACATGGCACGCTGCACTGCTCAGGCCTCATCACCACCTGACTTCTGTGCTATTATATACCACATATGCTCTTTTTTTCTTTCTAAAAATGTTTTATCAGGGAAATACTGCATGGGATGTGGCTGTCTTAACAACCCTGTGAGTGGGTTTGAGAGTGGTGTTGGTGATTTGGATTTGACTATAATCAGTTGGTTTTATCCTCTTTTCACAAGATAAGTTTCAAGGAAGAGACTGCAGAGCAAATGTTGCATATTCTGAGAAAGTTGAACAAGCCTCCTTTTGCCCTTCCTCCTATTCTGCTTGTTTTGTTGTTTCTGTTCCCATAATGTGTTTATGTTTGAGAGGAGGTCCAAGGCCTTATTACACTCTGTGCCTACAATTGTGTGTGTGTGTGTGTGTGTGTTTGGCAGTTATTTTGCACTAATTTCAAAGTTAGTTTATGTGTTTGTGTAACATTACTTTTTCCGTGTATCAAGCGATGAATTTGTGCTAAGTGCCCTACATGACATTGGAAAAAAAACTTCACCTCAGCTCTGTTGTTGCGTAGTAACACTTACTTTTAATTAACATGGTGAACACCAGACTAGTCTTGACATGCACATAGACATGATCCTAGATGCAAAAGGAAACAAAGGGAAAGGAAGCGGTGTCAAGAGAAATGTTTAGTTTTTTTAAAATGTTTCTACTCATTGTATCAGTCAATGAACAATTTTAACTCTTGACTAATAGGCTTAATTTCACTGTAATGTGGCTATACTTCCTTGGCCCCAGGGTGCTGATGCCCGCTTTGCTGAAACAGCGCATTTGTTTTTTAGCTGTGTAGGCCTTAATATCTGCATTGGGATTTGAGTTGTTTTTTACATTTTTTTCCAAGCTTGATGTTTTAAACCCCGGATCCCTCTGTGTGCCGCATCTTTGGCTGATCTTGGCAGTTCTCGTTTTCCTGAAGTCCTTGGTGGGACTGGAACACTTCCGGGGAAAAAATCTAGACAAACACATGCACTCTCAATTCTGTCCCCCTTTTTTATGTACTGGTGGTAACCATGAAGAGCTCCACACACTGCAGAGTGTTTGCCATTTGAAATGGAACAAGCACTTTTGAAAGGTGTGCTTGTCATAAAATCACACGGTAGTAATTCACCAGCACAGACAGCTATAGCCAGATGCCCTTATGTGACAGTTGACTCCTTGCATTGCAGATTAGATTCTACAGACAGTAGCTGTCTCCTTCAGTATGCACACATTTGTTCCTTGAAATACATATAGCAATATCTGCATCAAGGGTCTGCTTTCTACTCACGCTCACGACGTGTGAAAAAAACTAAAACACAGCTCACTCCTGTTTAGTAGGAATTCTGACAGAATATTTTAGCAGAAGTTGTTAAGACATTGTAGTTTGTCTAATTAGAACATCTAATGACATGCATTCTCTTGCCCTCAAATTAGAGGACTAGCTGAGAAAATGGGGATGAGTAAGGTGAATGAGTTGTGCTGTCAAAAAAGTTTCTTGTGTATGTTACCGTGTGAAGGTAAAGGAGGCCGATGCTGGAGGAGAATGTCAGCGATGGTATTTTGCATTTCGCTCATTAGCCATATTAAAGTGGCATATTTAAAAAAAATTAAGGTCTTCTTCTTTGAGTTCTTATCGACATTGGTTGTGTTTTTGAGCTGCTGGTTAACTAGTGAAGGGAGGAACCATTATTCATTGTTGAAAAAGTGCAAGTGAGTTAAGTTGCATTGCCCTTGATAATTAAGTTTAAATAAGCTGTTTTCTTCTCAGTGATGCTGGCTGTTAACAACAAACCAAAGTATCCCCAGTGCTGTGTCACAACAAGGGATTCAGCTGTTCCACCTGCACGTGTTGTTCCCAGTTTAAGGTTAAAGAGCTTCTAATGATACTATAATTATCCTGTTTGCCCTTAAACTCTAAACTTTCTTAGTGTCAACTAATCCAATAAAAGGAACATGTATTGTCTTTATTTGCTTAAAGGCCTACTTCACCGGTTTGAATATGAAGGTGTATTGAATTCTGAGATCCTACGTAGTATAAATGTGCGAAAAAAAATGAAATCGGTTCATCCTAGCCTGAGAAAAGGCAGAAAGAGTGTTTTTTTTAACCCTATAGTTCTCTTTCTCTTATACTACATAGGATCTCAGAATTCAATACACCTTCATATTCAAACCGGTGAAGTAGGCCTTTAAGACCATTCCTCTGTGCCATAGATCTAAAAAAAAATGTGTCCATAAATGTACAAAAACACATAATTGAGCTCCACTATAGTTCCTCCATGACATGTTCCTTCATCATTACTGTTAACAAAGGCTTTGCAAATTGTATTGAGCCAATCTCACATACACAATTTTGCTTCCGCATACACTTGTGGCTAGAAATAGTCCCCAACTTTACTCCTGTTCCTGAATAATGTTTGCTACAACCTAGACAGCAGTTGCAAGTCTCCAGCTGTTTTTAGGTAATTATTGAGCCTTTCTATTAAATGAAAAAATGCGTCTTCAGTAGGGAATATATAAAAGTACTGTAGTCTTTTCATGGGATTTGTTGATTATGACGGAATATAGATTATCGTTAGCTTTATTTAAAGCTAAATGCCGTCGGTCAGGATGGGGGAAAATAATAATCAAGCTGATGACTACTTGTGTTGGATCCTGATTCTTTTTTGTTTATTTCCATAAAAGTTATTAGATGTAAGACATTGAGAAACCTCGCAATATAGATCTAAAGGAAGCCTCAAGGCATAGTGGCAAACTCTCCAGCAGCAGAATAGCCTATCTGCATGTGACCATCCCCAAAACATGTGGCTTTGCAAGTTCTTCAAAACAACTTTTTATCGTGACAACAGCCCCAGGGTTCTATTTTGTATTTTCAGTGTTTTTATTTTTTCATAGCCTTTAGGCACCTTTTGCTGTTTGAGGCGCACTCTGCTGGTGCAATGAGATTTGTGTAATTTTTACATGAATTGCATTTGTATGTTGAAACAATTATTATTATAATTATATTTTTTATTTCAATATATTAATAGTAGGCTAATCACTAACACATTATTGGTAGAAAGAATGTGGAACCGAACAGCAGGGTAATGACAACAATCTGAAATATTTCCACTTATTTATTTAGTTTGAATATGTATTTTGATGATCGCATGTCATTGTTAAGAAATTTGCAATGATACGTTATAATGCAAATTTATAGGAAAATGTTACTAAAGGAAATCTACCATCCCCAGCAACTTTGAGCTTTGAGCTGCATGAGGCAAACTCCTTATCAACAGCACACAATGTATAATCAACATATGAATTTTACTTTTAGATTGTACAAATCATCAGCATCATCTGACTGCCACTCATTGTTTACCCAAATGGTATGGACATTGTAACTCAGAAATGCATGATTTGGAATGCTGAATCCGTCCCCAAACAATCCCGCTGCTGACATGGACGTGCCGGCCCCAGCTTTCCTTCCCATACCTGACGTCAACATTGCTGATGAGATTGATATTTTAACTCCAGCCCCCAATGACTATTGCAAGTTAAACGCTCCTGTGGTTGTTGTTAGGCTGCTGTTTTTCAAGGGCTCTCAGGGGCTCTTGGCTTGTTGTTGAGTGTGATATTATGGAACAAATAGCAGGGCTTAATGGTGTTGTAGATGATTTAACTGCCCTCGGGGCAATGGAAAAAGGAAAATGATTTAGTATGCCTAGATATTGTACAGGATGTTTTTCTCTAGGTCTTATAAAGCCTTTTTTTACCCTCAGTGCTCCCTACAACCATATTGAGATGTTAAAATCTGAAAAAATTCCACAATGTCTAAATGTAAAAATAAACCTTTTTCAGGCGAAGCTCCCATAACGTCTTGTTTACAAATCACAGGTTGGCATTCATAATTGCTATTCACTTGTGTTTTATTGGATTCAAGATTTATGAATGTTGTTTGAGAGCATCGCGCGGCTCTCCTTCACGTCCAGCACCTAGTGTGATGTCTGCTCTCCTCTGGCGGAGACACGGTGGCTTTAATCCTTTTGCCCACAGGGGACTGCTGACATGGATGAGTGTAAACTGTTGACATGGTGCTGTCTCCTATGCTCTCTAATCAAAGACGGTGTAGCCCTCCTGTTTCACAACCTGCCTTCAAATGAGCTCCAAGTCTCTGCCATCCACACTCCTTTTTTCTCTCTCTCACTCACACTCTGTTTCGCACTGGTTGGAATCCATGTTTTCCCCCATATTGAATTGAAAGATTAGTAGATAGTAACACAGCGGCCATTAACGTCTTCACCCATGTAGCTTCTGTGACTGCCTATCGAGCAACGACGTATTTGATTTTGGAAAATGTTGTGTGCTGAGTGGCTCATACTGCAGTGGAGCATATTTGGAGACAGCAATGCGCTGACTTGTAAGTGCAAGGGAAAGCCTTGGCTCGGTATAGTACGCAGTTTAATTAATCCTTGGTAATGATGCAACTAATAGTAAGAGCTGAGCTTGTCTTAAGTGGCTTGAGGTGTGTGTGTGTGTGTGTGTGTGTGTGTGTGTGTGTGTGTGTGTGTGTGTGTGTGTGTGTGTGTGTGTGTGTGTGTGTGTGTGTGTGTGTGTGTGTGTGTGTGTGTGTGTGTGTGTGTGTGTGTGTGTGTGTGTGTGTGTGTGTGTGTGTGTGGGGAGATGCTGATCAGGCCAACTCCTCATCTAAAAAGGTTGGTTTAGTCTCTGTGAGTCCAGGGAGTTTTGCTGCTGCTGCGCTAAAGTTACATTTAACCCATGTATACAGTAGCTGCCATGGTCACAGACTTGCATTGCATGTGCATAAGAAGAGGAGGGTGCTGAAATAAACTACTTAATGAAAATAAAAAACATATTCTAAGAATCTTTATCTGACACAGAAAGCCATAAAACATAACAAAAGTCTTGGTTTCCTGGCTTATTTCGTGCTTGGGCACGGGGAAACTTTGCCTAGTGTGAGTGCGCCCTTAGTGTTCTTGTTGGTAAACGGCTCATCTTACTTGTGTGAGAATGAACCAATGCTGAGACACTTGTGAATAGATCTTTTAATGGGATATTTACTATTTGTGAGGACAATTGCGTGAAGAGTTTTCAGAACAGGGGAAAATAGAATTGAGTACATCGAGCTCCCCATATATATATTTATTTTACTCAATCCCAAATGGATTCAGAAACGCTTTTGCAGCAAGTAATGGTCAATTCTGCCTCCATTTTGAGTCGGGCAGATTGTCATCTCTACTTTTGTTTTAGTTTTTTCCTGCCATTCCCTTTTTACAAAAAAACAATCTGCAGCACACCCACTTGTTTGCATCCTTCTAGTAACAAGGAACTGATATTGTCCAATACATCCCCCGGGCTTTGAAAGCCACAGTGGGTTTTGACTGATTCAAGCAGCACAACATTCTTGTTTTGCTTGTGCACCTGACTGACAATGGCTTCAGCAAGACATTTTCTTCCCACCCAGCACAGGCTACATCCGTTGTGGATCTTTTTTCCCCCCAATGAGTTTGATTGTTTCACGTCTGGGACTATACATGCTCGAGGGAGCATGGTATGCTTAAGGACAATTTGTGCTTCCAGCAAACACTGTAATTCTTTTGACCATATTTGATTTGGCCAACCTTCCCCTGAAGAAGCTAGAGACACATTTGTGCCCTGAAGACATGGGGTCTACACTTCTGTTTACATATATTTGTATTGTAGTATATTTAAGTTTTCCACATTGTTGCATTCAGTCATATATTGACTGTCCAGTTTGTTTAAAAACAATGTGATACAGTATTTCCAATGCTAGCTGCTGCTTCACATCATTTAATTGATGGATGCCTCATGCCTGTGATGCAAGGCGTATCACAGGTGCTGTAGGAGAAGCTCCTCTTATATTTTTTTTTGCCAGATCCCTGATGGTGATGATCATTACAGCCCATTAAGGCATTGTGTCAAATGATGGCACCTGGACTGAAAGCAAGACGTTTTTATTTTTGGGTACACACAGTCACCCTGTTGCTCCTGCCTCAGTTTTCACAGGCTGGGGGTTTCAGGAAACCAACATTTGCCAGGCTGTTTGAGAGACCCAGAGATTTCAGGAGAAATAAGTTGTTGTTAAATTGTGTTTGGGTGGCTGTCATTACTTGAGGTTCCAGTCCCTCCACAGAGTAGCTAAAACAGCTGCAATTTGGGAGAAGATTTGAGGCACTTTGACTGAATGTTTATATTAAGGTACTTCAGCTGTAATCTACAATTTGGAGCGTGAATGTGTTTCCCTCATTATTTTTATGTAAATGGTGTATAGGGGAGAACGGGGTAAGTAGGCACACTTTTTACTCTAGTGAGAATTGCTCATCACCTAAACATCTTTCAATAGTCATTCCTACATTACATTGAAGCTTAAGGTGTTGGCTTGAAATGTGTACCCCTCACTTTTTCTATCTTATTGTAATAAAGAAGACACCCTTACACGTTGTGACAACCAACCCCATCAAGGGGTCGGTTGTCACACACTATGGGGTTGTTTGTCACAATGTTATCTTAATGGGAATAATCTTAAAAAGAAGACGAGAAAGCAGAACAAAATTTGAACGTGTAATTGCATTGTCAAGTTGACAAATAGGCCTACATAACTTACTGTAGCCTTGGCAGCTGGTCTAGTTTGGGATGCACTGGGTTGTTTTGATTTTGTTTTGCATGCTAGCTGCCTTTTCCTGCTCTATCCTCTTCTTCTCTGGGGTGTCAGTGAGGATACAGCTTGACAATTTATTTCGTTATTGGGTTCCTTTTCTGGCTGCAGCCTTTGGATAAGATGTGACAACCAACCCCCCAAAAAATGTGACGACCAACCCCAACTTGAATTTATTGCTAGCATCAAGGCCAACAACCATCAGACAACTAATTAGCTTGCTAACCACAATCTAAACTATAGTTTACCCTTCACACTTTTTATGGGTAACAAGTGTTTTGTTATAAACCCATTGTGTAAAAGCCTAGAAGAAAAATACTGAGGAGCTAAATATTTTCAATTTGACATGAAAAACACAAACAGTCCTCTCACCTCAAATTCAGCAGTCCAACTCCAAGGATTAAAATCATCAAGACCACAAGGGTTCCTATATTTTTGCACAGCCAGTTTTTCACATTTTATTTTATTTCATACAACCAAATACTGCTTTTCAAAAAATCTTTGTTTGGAAAACATCCCAGTACTTAGCTGTTCCTGGTAAATTAAAGACATACCACTTTTATATATTTTTTTGTGAAAGCAGAGTCAATTATAATGCCGGCTGAGAGGGGTTCCCAAACTTTTTCATATGACTGTATATATGACATTTGTATTGGATTGTTGAATAAATTGCAATAGCATTTGTTCTGGGTTTTTAATGAAACGTTTTTCTTCCCCTGTGGATTTTTCTGACCTCTTTTTCTACCTCCCACAGTTGCAGCGGATGGCCACCCTCACCATGCTGGACCGGTGCACCATGGGAGCACAGGCGTAATGAGGGCGAGGAGGGCAGCTGGTGACCCCTACTGGTCCTATTCAGGTGAGCTCTCATTTGTGCGCCGTCCGCTCTCGGTAGGAGGAGGAATGCATTTCCATGACTTGTTCACCTCTGCTCTGTCTTGCCTATCATCATTTTCCTATTTTTTCCGAACCATTTTGCCAGTAACCCCCATTGCCTCCACACTGCTGTAGCCAAAGGGCTGAATTAGGTATTTCATATACATTTAATTTAATGGTATACCTGTGCTGCATGTTGTTCATGCTTCTTATTGACTCTAATTAAACTAATGCACTTGAGAGAAGAGAAAACTGACATAAGGCAAGCATGGTTTGATGTTCAGAGTATGTTGCAGCCAACCTTGATTAACCACAGAAAGCTGAGTTTACTTGTATCAATTGTATTTATCTATTGTCAGGTTATGGATCAGACATACACATTGGATGAAAATAAAGATTCATTAATGTATGTGTATGTCATTTACAAAAGAAACAACAACTCAGAACTAGTTGTAAACCCTTACCTTATCTTTATAAATGATTGCGACAAATACAGTCAAGTCAAGCAAATGGCACATTTAGTTGTGCAGTTAGTGCAGTTGGCAGCTTTCTTCAGCATACCTCCATTTGTATTGTAGGATATTGTATCAGAAATACAGTCAGAAAAGCTAGCTATTAGTTTAAGTTTTATTTCTATTTTTTAAATTCCTGCATCTATTATTGATTACACGCATGCTCTTTTTGTCAGAAAAAAGTGCCTCTGGGAACATAGGCTTGCCTCCTCCTCTTATCTCACAGCCATCTCCCCAAACAAACTGGCAAGACGGACAGATATGGTGTAGCGCAGACTGAAGAGTCGGATATAGGCTCAAATGGATGATTCATTATGTGCTCTTTTACGCTTGTAAATATATTATCAGAGTGGTAAGTGTTTATTTGGGTGTCAAAGTTGTTGTGTGTGTCTTTAGTGAAAGTAGCAAATTGATGTTTAAAATCAAATGTCCACTGAAGTCTTTATGGGGCAGCAGTTGAGTTCTAAGCTTTAGAAAATAAACCCATATTCTAGCAATGTGGATAAGAATAAATCGTTAAGAAAAAAATGTAATATAATAATTTTTTTTTTAAATTTTGCCTGGGATCAGTTCTGATAAGCAAACATCAATGTTCATCCGGTGCACTGCTCCACATTCTGCAACGCATTCACGCCCTAGTGCAAACACAACCCTTTGTTGGCTGCTGAGCAGCTCCGGTGGGAAATAGGGGTTATGTGCTTTTTGTCGAGGGCACCTCATTGGAAGAGCTCAGAAAGTGAGCAGCAGTGAGTAAAATTATATTTACTGGTTCAAGGTCCAAAAACATCACCTAGCAAATAACTACCTGAGTCCCTCTGCTCTTGGAATGCATTGCAGCTCAGGAAATTGTATAGTGGTGTTTGGAGGAAAAAAAACAGTGTAAACTGTTTATGTGTGTATGTGTCTTTGTGTGTTTTTTTGTTTGTTCTTATTTTATATAGAGATGGTGGTGGACAAAAAAATCAGGTCAGGGAACTGGCTAACATGGGTTTATTTTGGACATTCATTTCGGGCCCATAGAGCACTAATTCGTACCAGTGAAGGAAGCTGGCTGACTCTACTGAGAAAAAGGGAAGCATTGAGGGAACACAGAAATGTCCATTGCTTTGGAAAGGTAATTAGTAGCTAAGGCTGTGAATGGGGGACCGACAAGCGTGCCTTAGCAGCTAAATGGTTATTAAGGGCATTTGCTCTGTGCGAGTGAGTGTAAAAGAAATGCACACAGAAGGGTTAGCCTGAAGCTAAGGAGTACTGGTGCAAGACAGACTTCAGCTCTAAGAGCTTGACACCCAGAGAGTTCATAACGTACATGAGGGGGGGGGGGGGGGGGAGGCATATCACCCATTGTTTCACACATACTTCCACGCCCTGCACTGTTTATTCTACAGTCTTCAGAGCTGTTTAAAGAATCTGGAGTGTAAGAAACTGGAGCAGTAGCGAAAAAATATTGAGTAACACTTTAAACAGTTTCTAAAATGTTGTCCTGATCAGATTTTCATTTCTAAGAAATTGTACAGCATTTTGTAATATTGGTGGGGAAATATACACATTGACCACATTGATTCTATGATCTGATTTTACGTTAAAAAAAAATATATATTAATATCACCCCAGTATCAAAATGCCTTTTATGCTTTTCATGATAAGAAACTAAAGAAAGATTAGTCCGTTGCATTGAAGAACGAGGATCACAGTGGGTGCAATGAGAGCTCTTATCGCATCACCTTCCTGTGTGCTTTGGTTATGAACCTCACTGTACGTAGCCTCAAAACCTACACCCTGAAATCTGATTAAAAGTTATTTAAGGTATGCTTTCTGTGTGTGCGAGCATGCTCGTGCAGGCGCATGGAGGCATTTTTCATAAGAGGGATGATATCATACTCAACCATAAGACTCCCACAGGAACAAGGCAATGCATCATTTTCCCCTTTTTATATCTCTGCACTGGTTTTTTACATCTTCTTTGTAAGTTCCTGTGGCTTCTTTTATCTGTTCTTGTATGTAGTTTGGCCAATATACTGTATAGGCGGCACTCGGCAGTTTGCTTTAATTGCACTCTTGTTGATTTATTGTTCTAGTTTAATTACAGCACAACAGTTGGAGGACCTTAATGTGCATTTGCAGAAGCATTATGCTTGATCCCGCTCCAAAAAAAGGGGGAAAAACAAGCAAAGAAATAATGATGTTAGATGATGCTAGACGATCTCTCCCTGATTTTTATTTTCCACGGCATTATGAGATTTCGTCAAAGTCCCTGAATTAACTGGCATGTCATTCTAGACTGATGTGATGCAATTACGCCTAATGAAAGATTTATGTTCTTGCTCTTCTCCCTGTGAGAATTTATGGAGTTGGTTGGGAGAAGAAAAAAAATTATAGCCTGGATGGAAAAATTAAAAATGCAGTAAAGAGTACATGCTACTGTAGCCCAAACCATTTAGACGACATGCTAGTCCTCAAGCAAATGAATAATGCAGCGATTAAAGCACTACATCTCTGTGATTTTTCACATTCATAACTTAGCTATGTATAAATGGAGCTTGTACTGTCTGTTTTCATCCAGCGGTCATGGATGTCTGGATAGAAGCCACTCTGACAAGCTGTAGCCACTAAACGAGCCTGCCATTGTATGTGGATTATATTCCCCCCTCTGCCTGACTGTTTTATTCCACTTCACTGAGGTTGCCTGTGATCATTAGCAATCTTTCCACTCATGTCGCACATAATGAAGTGAATGAAGTGTCATTTTCAATCAATTGCTATGTTGATCCAACTTAATTAGTACTTTAGAGGAGATAAAACAAGATTAGGTAACTCACTGTTCTTGATTGCCAGGGCTTTTTTGGCTTTGAATAACAGTCATTTCTACCTGTGGGCACACTTTCTGTAGCCTCCTTTTGTATTCCGTCACTACTTTTGGTCATTGATTTGTTAAAAATAGGAAACTAAAAATTGCACTGACTGATTTGGTCTTCAGCAGCTTTTGAGATATACATATCATATGATTTGTATAACCTTATATTGGCTTGATGCTTGTGAAGGCAGTGCACTTTGTCTCCTGTGGTTTGACACCTCCCCCCCAAACACACACACACACACACACACACCACACTGAGGCTGAGGCTGAGGGAAGTTAAGCAGTGCTATGTTGTCATGGTGCCCGCCCGAAGAAGCTCTGCCTCCTGGAGGTAATGAATCGAGAGGAGAATTGCTCCCGGTAGAGCTCCATGTATGAAAAGCACTTGACTTTAAAGCAAAGCTCCTGACTGTACAGGGGATATGCGTGGAGGCTAAAGTATGGACCATTCTATACAGGCCCATACTCCTCTGGGATTAAGTTAAAATACCAGCAATTCTTTAACAGGGGTTTTTTCCGATAAGAAAGATGGAGGTAATTTTTACAAGAGCTCCGGGGATCTTGCCACACTCTCATTGATGAAATTGGATTCATTGCGAATAATGATGTTTTGCTCCACATTGTTTTGAGAAAATCAAATAATGTTTTCTAAATCTATGTGGGATTTGTTTAGTATCATGAATCATGATACACACTTTTTGTGCCCCAATGGGAAACCTAAAATCGCAGCTAAAATTCACAGTTGTATTTAATTTCCAATTACATTATAGGCATCAGCCCAATGACATTACCATCAACTACTAGCCTGGTCCAACCAGACCATCGTACTTCATTTCATTTGTACAGAAGGTCTGGAAGTGCTGTAATTGGCAAACGTTCACTCACTTGGAGGCGGGTGTCTGTCGAAGTTTAAAACTATTGGATCTGCCCAGTGCCACTCTGGATTAGCCAACCAATCGCATCACGTTTGGTCGTCACGTGTGTCATGAGCTGGCTTCTGACGGTGCGTTCCAGTTGGACAGGGAACTCGGAAATTTCCGACTTCACTACATATTGTAGTCTGTGAATCTACCGGTACCTGGCAACAGTAACTTGTTAGAGCCTAACGTTTAGTTATTTGGACGAGAAAGGTTTTAGGCGTCCACACTTTCGCGAGCAGATGCACTGGAACACAGACAGGTCGGAACTCGGAACTACCAAGTCGGAAATCTCCTTCTTCCGAGTATAAAGGAACGCAGCATTCAACTGAAACTGGAGCGCGACTTCGACGTCATCGTTCTCAGCCACTCGCTCTGTTCGCTGATTGGACGATTGTAGATTCTCCGGTAAAACTGGGAAATGCACTGTACACCCAGACTGACTACTGAAGGGAAAAATGAAATTTGGCCGGAAGTAGGCGGGCGGGCGGCGCCAGGCTAATCAACTACCAGACAAACTTATAATACTATAATTTTGGTTATGTCAATTTTTAATCTTTAGCTAGACTAAAATATACATTACGTCCTTTGGTGAACATATGCTATTGTTATTATCAAACGCAATCCAGTTCAGCAACATTGCAGTCACCCTTTGCTTATTTCTGTCTGTCATGTGAGCACTGCATACACCAAACACATTCCATTGACATCAAATGTCAGTCTTTACAAATGGCCAAACCTTGATTCTTTCTTCACTATCTGATACATTCAGTATGCTGGTTCGTAAAGATTTGCCTCCACCCCCCAAACTCCATTTGCAAACATCTCGTTAAGCCTATAGAGAAAAACCAAACATCCAATTCACCATTTTTCTAAATGCTACACTATACTTATTAGAGTAAAGCAAATCTGCACCCATCATTTTCCAAATAAGGCCATACACCGACAGCGCAATAAAGAACATTATTGTAAGTTGACACATGTCAGCCCGCCGTCAAGAAAAGCAGCAATTTTATTCCTCCAGAACGTGACATCCTGGCTACTGTACCCTGGTTACTACTTCTGTCTATATTGTAAACTGGAGAGTGCTACGAGTTTGAGTTGACACAATGCTTCATGACAATGCTGACCGTTTTGCATTGCAATTTAGAATCCTTTCCCCTTTTAATTTTAGAATAGGAACTGTGTTCATTTACAGAGTCAAGCCCTTAGGATCTTTTGAACTTTGTTGTACTCACCCTGAAACATTCCTCTACTTCCTCTGTACTTTCTGGACTTGTTTAATTCCCTCCTCCTGGGAGTGGAGGGAGAGATTCATCCGTCTTACAGCCCCTACATTTGTAGTCACAGCCATTCTCCGTGATGATGGAAGCTTAACACAACATCATCTATATTCCTCCAGTCTTGCTGACGTGTTGTATCAACCTGTAGTTGTACCTGCACTCATTTTCTGATAAAATGAGAGGTGCAGGACTAATTGTTAAAAATGAATTTTGCCGGGCATGAAGATGACTCATTATTCATCTTGGTTATTGCTAGCAGTTTGAATCGGTCCTTGTGTGCCAGAATTGGTCCATTTGTCTCTGTCAGAGGCGGGCCCTTGACAGATGTGCCAATATGGCTGCTGAAGTTGTGTGCTGGGGGAGAGGCATCTTAATTCTCTGTGATGTATCACACTGGCAGCAACCAATTTAGCAGAATTGAGCTCCAAATCATCTTACTTCCCACTGCTTCTGACAATCTGTTTCCTTTCTCTAGATGAGGTAAATATATTAGAGATTGAAATAAATGAGGGATTCCTGCGCCATGAGCAAATACTATATTAGTGAGTTTGTGTTGGATTTGTTTGTTTGGATTGTCACATCAGCATTTCCAGAGAACAGTATCCTAACCCTGGCCACCAGGATACATTAAGCTAAAACCCAATGCACAGTAACTATGGTAAATATAGGCACATTTTCTGGGTTTCCTGTTTAGAGCAGATTGATGTATTGGGCCAACAGATTTGTTGTGTAAACCTAATTAATTTAATTTCAGGTGTCACATGGCGTTGGTCTGCCTTGTGGCAGCATATTAGGCCTAGTTGGTTGCTCAGGTCCAAAGTAATGGATGTGGACATGCTTGGCCTGCTGGGATTGAAATATTGAGGAAGTGTGAGATTGCCAGCCCACAGGTTTCCTCTCTAATGTGGTTATGCTGATGAGCTGGAATGAGCTAGCTAGCAGCTCAGCAAATTTTTAAACTCATAATCATGATGACTTACTTTGTAATGACTATATTTCACCCCCAGAGATGTAGAGTTAACTGCAGTGCATGACAAGGCTGAAATAGTGGCACAACAGCACAGTGTTGGAAGATGTGCTAGCTTTGCTTGACTTATCAAATGTGTTGTGGTCAAATACTGTGGGGAATGTTAGCACAAAAGTGCACTTAGACCTGCAAGCCATGGAGAATTATCTGTATCCAAGCAATTGATGTATTTATTAAGTACTGAATCACTTCTAGATCACTGTCGGTCCCAGACTTGTTGTATCGTTCATCCTGTGCTACTATCTGTAGTTTAGTGAATTACACAGCTAACTATCGATTCCTGTCTGGTTTCTAAATTATGAGGACACTTGCTGTGTAAACATGTAGCAATTGTTGTCCCTGCTTACCTTGCAGAACAACTGCAACATAGAAGAGTAATGGCTGCTGAGGGGTTGAGCTGAGCTTGAAGAGGGCAATAGCTCAGAGTGGTTCAACCTTTTTTTTTCTGTGAGCTATTTTGTGCGCTAATGATGTCTGTTGACATAAGTTATTGTTATCAAAATATATGGATACAATTTTGTGTAAATTATAGTCTTTAATATAACTTATCGTTTGATAGCTTCAAGTATGAAACACGTTGCTAACGTTGCTACCAGGAAATCCAAAACAACCTGATCCATTGACATTCTGTGAACCCAAATACATTTATGTTAATTTAGGTTGATCCAGCGTCATATTCCCACAGTAGCAGGCAGGAGGAAGATCACTCAGGCCTGCCATTCTTTGTCTTGTAGACTCTCATTACTCATTTAAGTGGGAGCTCATATACCTGCAAGGGGTAATGAATAATTTAGATGTATCATGAAATTATTGGGGTAGAAGCTGTTCTTTGCTTTCTAAAATGTGCCACTGTCTAAACCTTTTGTGCAATCTGCAAACTGCCTCCCGATAAAGAGGAAGCCGAAAAATGAGACTTTTCATTCATGGGTGGACCTTTTTTGATTATTCGAGCAAATATAATCCTCATGTTGGAAATTACTGTGAGAGTGCTTATGTGCCAACTTTTCTGAAATATAAAGAGCTATTTTTCTGTTGTTTCCTTCTTGTTTAGCCTCATGCTGCAGAGAAACTTTGAAGCCAGAGGCCAAACGACCACTTTGTCAGTCATTTATGTGCACATCACTGCCTCTGCTAGTTCAGTCGTTACGTGCTTTGGCAACATAAAAACAAGTTCATATTATAATTTCATATTGTTGGCACTCGCAGTAAGCCAGACTGATTCCTGAGAAGGCGAAGCAAAGGTGCAACAAAGGAAGGTCAGTGGAGGGGAATTAAGAATTTGTACTTTTTCAGATAACTCTTTTTCTAATTTTATGTCGCATATACCTAGTGGAGAGTGAGTCCTGCCCACAGCAACTTTAATTATGAAATGAATAACTGATCTTCACCAGCAATTACCTGTCCTCTGGAATCAATTTTCTGTTCATCTGTGCAAGTTCCCTCCCCTTCTGTCCTTCAATTTCTCTCCTCATCTAGGCTATCTCCCCCAAAGCTGGCCACATCTCAAGTCTGGGCAGGGGTCTGCATGTGGACACACCCTGTTTCCACCTGGCATTAATGTGGTTTTTAGGATCCGATCGCGCTAACTACAGGTGGAAACACGCTCAATGCGCATTGAATGCGCATTGAAATTATCCACATTCGGAGGTGGTTTGAGACCACATATCCACATACCCATTAACAGTGGAAACACGTATGTGTATCTCATACACATTAGGCCCCGCCCACTCAACTGCGGCGAGTGACTGGGCGGAAACTCGTACTCATTCACGCGACAATTCACGTCATAAAAGCGCACCGTTGCAGGTAAACACATAGACATAAAGGATCCTTTATAATGTCTATGTGTGGAACAACTGTGGTCAAGCCAGCGGTCTCTTGTTTTTGCTTGGTCAAACCAGCCGCTTCTTTATTTATTCCCCCCGTGTTGTTGAGAGCACAGAGACGGCTCGGTGCAACTGATAGAGACAGTGAGCGAACAGCTCTGGCTGCGGCAGCTTCGTGACATCGTAGCAGTCGGACACAGTGTAGCCAACTGATTCATTTAATGACGAGGAAAAACACCACAATAAACAGTGCCGCGCTCACATTTTCGCCAAAACACACTGACTCTCTTCACTCTAGCCGACGTGACTACAAGGCGGAAATGATTCTTTCGACCAACTGTGGTCAAGCCAGCGGTCTCTCGTTTTTGTTCGGTCAAACCAGCCGCTTTTTTATTTATTCCCCCCGTGTTGTTGTGAGCGTGTATTTACTACTATGGCGTAAACACACAGAGACGGCTCGGTGCAACTCATAATAGAGACAGTGAGCGAACAGTGCTGGCTGCGGCAGCTACGCAGTGGGACACAGTGTAACCAAGTGATTAATTTATTGACGAGGAAAACACCACACAATAAACAGTGCTGTGCTCACATTTTCGCCAAAACACACTCTTGCCGAGGTGACCATATGGTCGTGGATGGTCAACACTTCTTCTTCTTCTTCTTTTATTTCCGGCAGACTAGGCAAGGGCGGGGCACTGCTGCCCCCGCCGCTTAAAAACAACAGTATAAGCGGAAATGATGTACGAGCTGATTTCCATATAGCGCGGGGAATTCGAATCCGGATCGCAAACGCGCATAGAAGACGCATTGTTAAGGCCAGGTGTGAACAAGCATATCACATTTACATATAACGATCGGATTCCTCAGAACCACATATTAATGCCAGGTGGAAACAGGGTCTATGACACTATTGAGGAGGGTGAGACTCAGACTGGATTATGGCTGGATTTAAAATGGCCGCTTGCTGTGCTTAGCTCGACTCTCATCGGTGGCTGTGGTCATGTGCTATCTTTTGATTTGTGGTCTCATTAGCGGTTTCGGGGTACGGAGTGCTTAAACACCTGCGCGCTTCCTCTTTCAGACGCACTCTATTTTAATTTCTCCTACTTTAGGGATGACTCAGATGCCACACGAATAAGCAGCGGCTATAAGGGTAAGGGTTTAGTTGTGCTGATAGAGGCTCCTCAATACAGCCAATTTACCATCATCTGCTGGAGAAAAATAAATACATGTCTGTTCAGCTCAGGCCAAAGTGCAGAGCTGCAAAACGGAAAGATAATTTGGCTAAAGTTGATGCTCACCTCCACCAAGAAGGTTACGTTAAGTCCTCCTCTGACATATTTGGCTCTAATGGCTGGATTGACTTGGACGTTGTTGTGTTTAGCCGTGATCCCTTCTGAGAGTTCAGGTAACAAATAGGGAAAGCATCTATTAATTGTTGAGGCTTTGACCCTTCCAATACGATCACCATCATCTAAATTTTGGCTGTACAACAATTATTAGGGGGCCAAGCCCGAGTAGGGCTGGGACCGCGTTTTGCAGAGCAACGCGGTTCCCAAGCCCTGCGGGGCAGGGAACCCTATTGATCTTGCTGGGCCTTTTATTATTATTCTTTGGACTTACGTAAAAGTGGTGCTGCAGCCCAAACCGTAAAGGGTTGGGACATGCCACTTGCATGGCTGATCCAGGTCTGTGCCTGGTACGCAGACAAAAAAATTCAGACATCCCGGCCACTAGGTGGCGCTACAACAAAGGAAAAGGCGTTTTGGGCTATAACTTCCGCACTGAAAGTCCGACAGTCAAAAACTTTATATCCACAGATGCCCACAAGTCAGCTGCATCTTTTGAGATAGGCCACGCCCATTTGCGTATATATACATTTTTCGCTACATCGCAAAAACTGTGTCGGTCACCAAAACATACTCCTCCTACAGTTTTCGCCCGATTTGGACGAAACCAAAACCATTATGCTCTACCGACTCCCACGAGCAAAAGTTGGTCAAATAATTTTTCTACGACCATCGGAAGACCAAACGGTAGCGCTTTAAAGATTTGCGAAAATCCGTTAAAAAAAAAAAAAAGAGGGATTTTCTTGAAACTCAAGGGAGACTATCATGGGGCATACCTGAGCCTATGGCAAAAATATGGGCAATAAATTCCTATGTGGGCCGGACTTATTAAAAAAAAGAGTTTTTAATTTTTTTTGCCTGTTTTCGCCATTTTCTAAGTCTTTCGGCGGGAAAATGGGAAAATTCAAAAAAGTGTCTTTACAATGGAGAGGTTGATAATTAGGGGGCCAAGCCCGAGTAGGGCTGGGACCGCGTTTTGCAGAGCAACGCGGTTCCCAAGCCCTGCGGGGCAGGGAACCCTATTGATCTTGTAGGGATTATTAGGGGGCCAAGCCCGAGTAGGGCTGGGACCGCGTTTTGCAGAGCAACGCGGTTCCCAAGCCCTGCGGGGCAGGGAACCCTATTGATCTTGTAGGGATTATTAGGGGGCCAAGCCCGAGTAGGGCTGGGACCGCGTTTTGCAGAGCAACGCGGTTCCCAAGCCCTGCGGGGCAGGGAACCCTATTGATCTTGTAGGGATTATTCTTATTAGGGGGCCAAGCCCGAGTAGGGCTGGGACCGCGTTTTGCAGAGCAACGCGGTTCCCAAGCCCTGCGGGGCAGGGAACCCTATTGTTCTTGTAGGGATTATTCCTATTATTTTTCTCCGCGTAAAAGTGGTGCTGCAGCCCAAACCGTAAAGGGTTGGGACATGCCACTTCCAGGGCATATTCAGGTCCGTACCCCGTACGCAGACAAAAAAATTCAGACATCCCGGCCAGTAGGTGGCGCTACAACAAAGGAAAAGGCGTTTTGGGCTATAACTTCCGCACCGAAAGTCCGACAGTCAAAAACTTTATATCCACAGATGCCCACAAGTCAGCTGCATCTTTTGAGATAGGCCACGCCCATTTGCGATAGGATAAATTTTTTGCTACGTCGCAAAATCTGTGTCAGTCACCAAAACATACTCCTCCTACAGTTTTTGCCCGATTTGGACGAAACCAAAAGCATTATGCTTTACCAACTCCCACGAGCAAAAGTGGGTCAAATAGTTTTTCTACGACCATTGGAAGACCAAACGGTAGTGCTTTAAAGATTCGCGAAAATTCCTTAAAAAAAAAAAAAAAGGGGATTTTCTTGAAACTGAAGGGAGACTATCATGGGGCATACCTGAGCCTATGGCGAAAATATGGGCAAGAAATTCCTATGTGGGCCGGACTTATTAAAAAAAAGAATTTTTCAATTTTTTTGCCTGTTTTCGCCATTTTCTAAGTCTTTAGGCGGGAAAATGGGAAAATTCAAAAAAGTCTCTTTACAATGGAGAGGTTGACAATTTGATTTTGCTATAACTCCCCAACCGAACATCGCACATTCAAAAACTTGACATCCACTTGTTTGGTACATTGAGCTGCATCTTTCTATCTAACGTAGTTTTGCGAATGCCATCCATAGGGGGCGCCAAAACCAGAAAAAGCAAAGAAAACGCGTTTGGGGCTATAACTCCCACACCGAACATCGCACATTCAAAAACTTTACATCTCCGGATTCCGTGAAGCGAGGGGCCGGCGCCGCGGACGACAACGCCCGATCCCGAGTCGCGTGGGAGGCTTGGCCCCCGTTCACAACTGCTTGCAGTTCTAGTTCTTATTCTTATTATTCTTCTCCACATAAAAGTGGTGCTGCAGCCCAAACCGTAAAGGGTTGGGACATGCCACTTGCAGGGCTCATCCAAGTCCGTACCCCGTACGCAGACAAAAAAATTCAAACATCCCGGCCACTAGGTGGCGCTACAACAAAGGAAAAGGCGTTTTGGGCTATAACTTCCGCACCGAAAGTCCGACAGTCAAAAACTTTATATCCACAGATGCCCACAAGTCAGCTGCATCTTTTGAGATAGGCCACGCCCATTTGCGTATATATACATTTTTTGCTACATCGCAAAAACTGTGTCAGTCACCGAAACATACTCCTCCTACAGTTTTTGCCCGATTTGGACGAAACCAAAAGCATTATGCTCTCCTGACTCCCACGAGCAAAAGTGGGTCAAATAGTTTTTCTACGACTATCGGAAGACCAAACAGTAGCGCTTTAAAGATTCGCGAAAATTCCTTAAAAAAAATAAAAAAGGGGATTTTCTTGAAACTGAAGGGAGACTATCATGGGGCATACCTGAGCCTATGGCAAAAATATGGGCAAGAAATTCCTATGTGGGCCGGACTTATTAAAAAAAAGAGTTTATCAATTTTTTTGCCTGTTTTCGCCATTTTCTAAGTCTTTCGGCGGGAAAATGGGAAAATTCAAAAAAGTGTCTTTACAATGGAGAGGATGACAATTTGATTTTGCTATAACTCCCCAACCGAACATCGCACATTCAAAAACTTGACATCCACTTGTTTGGTACATTGAGCTGCATCTTTCTATCTAACGTAGTTTTGCGAATGTCATCCATAGGGGGCGCCAAAACCACAAAAAGCAAAGGAAACGCGTTTGGGGCTATAACTTCCACACCGAACATCCCACAGTCAAACACTTAATATCCACAGATGCCCACAAGTCAGCTGCATCTTTCTACATAACACAGTTTTGCGAATGTCATCCATAGGGGGCACCAAAACCGCAAAAAGCAAAGAAAACGCGTTTGGGGCTATAACTCCCACACAGAACATCCCACATTCAAAAACTTTACATCCCCGGATTCCGTGAAGCGAGGGGCCGGCGCCGCGGACGACGACGCCCGATCCCGAGTCGCGTGGGAGGCTTGGCCCCCGTTCACAACTGCTTGCAGTTCTAGTTAGGGGGCCAAGCCCGAGTAGGGCTGGGACCGCGTAATGCAGAGCAACGCGGTTCCCAAGCCCTGCGGGGCAGGGAACCCTATTGTTTTTGTTGGGCCGCCAAGCCCGAGTAGGGCTGGGACCGCGTTTTGCAGAGCAACGCGGTTCCCAAGCCCTGCGGGGCAGGGAACCCTATTGATCTTGTTGGGCCTTTTATTATTATTTTTCTCCGCGTAAAAGTGGTGCTGCAGCCCAAACCGTAAAGGGTTGGGACATGCCACTTCCAGGGCATATCCAAGTCCGTACCCCGTACGCAGACAAAAAAATTCAGACCTCCCGGCCACTAGGTGGCGCTACAACAAAGGAAAAGGCGTTTTGGGCTATAACTTCCGCACCGAAAGTCCGACAATCAAAAACTTTATATCCACAGATGCCCACAAGTCAGCTGCATCTTTTGAGATAGGCCACGCCCATTTGCGATAGGATAGATTTTTTGCTACATCGCAAAAACTGTGTCAGTCACCAAAACATACTCCTCCTAGAGTTTTCGCCCGATTTGGACGAAACCAAAAGCATTATGCTCAACCGACTCCCATGAGCAAAAGTTGGTCAAATAATTTTTCTACGACCATCGGAAGACCAAACGCTATCGCTTTAAAGATTTGCGAAAATCCGTAAAAAAAAAAAAAAAAAGGGATTTTCTTGAAACTGAAGGGAGACTATCATGGGGCATACCTGAGTCTATGGCAAAAATATGGGCAAGAAATTCCTTTCTGGGCGGGACTTATTAAAAAAAAGAGTTTTTCAATTTTTTTGCCTGTTTTCGCCATTTCCTAAGTGTTTTGGCGGGAAATTCAAAAAAAGTGTCTTTACAATGGAGAGGTGTACAATTTGATTTTGCTATAACTCCCCAACCGAACATCGCACATTCAAAAACTTGACATCTACTTGTTTGGTACATTAAGCTGCATCTTTCTATCTCACGTTGTTTTGTGAATGTCATCCATAGGGGGCGCCAAAACCACAAAAAGCAAAGAAAACTCGTTTGGGGCTATAACTTCCACACCGAACATCCCACAGTCAAAAACTTTATATCCACAGATGCCCACAAGTCAGCTGCATCTTTTCAGATAGGCCACGCCCATTTGCCTATGGGATTTTTTTTCCCTACATCGCAAAAACTGTGTCAGTCACCAAAACACACTCCTCCTACAGTTTTTGCCCGATTTGGACGAAACCAAAAGCATTATGCTCTACCGACTCCCACGAGCAAAAGTTGTATAAAGAATTTTTCTACGACCATCAGGAGACCAAACGGTAGCGCTTTAAAGATTTGCACATTAGCTACCTTGTACCAAACTGCTCCTAAATCCAAAACGATTCCTCCTATTAACACCAAACTTCACAAATGTGTTTATCCTATAGTTCTCAGGTTGTTTCTACTTTTTCCTTAAAGTGCTCCAAAAGGGGGCGCCAAAAACACCCTTGAGCATCTTTCTCTGCGTTTTCTTTGCGTTTTGGTCTATAACTCCCAAACCAAACATCCCACATTCAAAAACTTTACATCCCCGGATTCCGTGAAGCGAGGGGCCGGCACTGCGGACGACGACGCCCGATCCCGAGTCGCGTGGAAGGCTTGGCCCCCGTTCACAACTGCTCGCAGTTCTAGTTATCATTATTATCTACCCAGAGCAGGACACTGTTGATGATGAAGGTAACAGTTCAGTAACAGGAGATCATCAGGACCTGGTCGAGGTTAAGTGAGTTCATGTTTTTTCTTCTCCTTCCATATGTGAATGCTTCTGGCTTATTTGCACACCACTTTAAACTCTTCAGTGAGTGAAGGTTTTACTAAAAGCTTCAACTGCTACTACTACTACTACTGCTACTACTAATAACACTATTTTAGTGTTATTACTTCAGCTCAACTTCATTGAAGGTTGCAGTAACATTCCTCTGTTGACTCACTAATTTCATTTTGTAACGGTTCATCTTGTATCTTTCTTTTGTCAGTGAATCTTGTCCTAGTCTATGGAAGATTTTATTGGACTTTAATATCTGTGAAAGCAAAACAGTTTTGTAAAAGCACAGAAGACAATTGACAAGTGTGTATCATGATTCACACGTATTTCACTATCCACAAACCTGTAATTTTTGACTTGCAAATATGTAGAACTTACTCTGAAAATACAAAGTCATATTTACGCATTTACGGATCTGTTTCTGCTTGTGAAAAGGGTTTTGCATATTTGTGGATTGCCTCCTGTGAGTTTGTGAGCCACATTACATTTTTACATAATTTTGTCCAACTTCTACCACCGAGATCTGTAGAACAAGCTTTACAAATGTGAAGTGCAATAATTTGTATGTGTGTAATTGTGTTCTGTAAAGTTATATCCACACAAAGAAAAAGTGATTTGCAAATATGTAGAATTTAGGCTGTAAATGTGTATTTTAATTTTGCATAATTTTTTTAATTTTTTTTAATGCAAATAGTTTCACCACAAAAAAAGACATGTCAACTCTTATTTACACATTTACAGAACCATTTCTACATGTGAAACTGGCTCTGCGCATTTGTGGATTGCTTCCTGTGCGCTCACGGAATATTGTCCAATTCGTGCCGCAGGGATCTGCAAAATGAGACCTGTAAAATGAGGTCTGTATTTTTTAATTCTGTAACTTTAGGTGCAGTTAGACAGGTCCACCAGCAGATGGCGAACTCGCGGCGCAGCCTTTATAGACTATTTATGGGCGAACCACATGGCCCCCTTGACCAATCAAAGGAGCTTGTTTAGGGGCGGCCACCTCATTGGTTCATTTGGAGGCCTGTCACACAAACAGAGGAGGGAAAAAAAGCTGTCCACAGCTCAACGTCAGGCTCGAGTTCGTCGGACATTGTTCCTCGTGAATGAGCAGGAAAGCAGCTGGCTGCAGACTAGCGGAGCTGAGTACCGGTGATAAGAGAGGTATGTTGTGATGCTGACCCACCATTATACTATCATACAGTAGTTTGTGCGCTGGTCACCTGCGAGGGTAATCAGCATTTCTTGCTAGGCTATTTAGCGAGCTAGCTGACATGTTACACTAAGCATGATTATTTGAGTTTGTCGCCGTCATTTTTAGCACACAGACATGCCGCCGCGACAGGCAAAGCTTCTCCCTTTCACATAATATTTCAATTGTAATACAACAATATGCCAACTAATTAGATGGTCATTTAAATGCAGGCTATACATGTGTGGGGCAGTTACCTCTAAAGAAAACCGTTTTACTCTTAGTAATGTGTGTTGGTCACCTGTGTATCTAGTAACTGGTGTACAGGGTTAAAGTGATAGTATTGTGAGCTTGGTGTAGTTAAAGAATTGCAGTAACATTGCCAAAGTATTGTGATCAGATGAGTTTCATAATTATGCACTTCAGGGGAGATTGCCATTATAAGAATTTAGCATGGTAAAACATGATTAGCATCACTTTGTTTATTTTTATATTATCCATAGTTTACAACGTAACACAAGCTGTCAAAGAAAGGTACTACAAGCCTCCCCCTGTTATGGTGCTGTCAGCTGGACCTTCTTTTACATACAATAATGCTAAGAATACCAGGAGCCAGTACTGTAATGATATTTTAATTAAAACATGCATACTCATATGACACATGGTTGTGTAACCTAAAATGTTGTGGACATTGTTGTAACAGAATGTATCTTTCCCCATTTAGGAAATGCTGCTGAATCGTTTTCTGGACTGGCTGCACTACAGACCATCAAGCTCTGGACCTGGACCATCTCCAGTTCATACTGTCATGGGACCAAACCAACCTCAGATCCCTCAAGCACATGCAAAGCACTGGCTATGTTAAGGGTCATCTTTTTCATATCCCTGTTAAAAAGACCTTATAGAAATCACAAGCAAGGACTAATGACAGTGCACCAACCTAATGCTCATTAATTGGTTATCCATGAACATTTTGACTTTGTCTATTTTATGTAAGTTGGAAAATTACAGAACTAAACATGTGAATGTATTTGTGAACTCATAACTTTGTTGTACTACTCCTCAGTTGTAGTTTTCTAGAGTTATCCAACCCCACTGTCATCATGCAGTTTTATAAACGATTACTACATTCTCTGTAACTCCTATGATGACCGGCAAGCGCAGGTTTCATGTTTGCATGTGGATGAAATGGGATGTTGCCTTTGAACCACCTCCACTCACGTCAGCCATGGGAATCTCCCATCCAATTCAGAATTTGACAAGCTATTCTCAGCTGCTCTTGGGACAGTGGAAGTGAAAACGACTCAAGAACAACACTAACAATTATCAAAGCACTGGAAACAGATCATTTAATAACTGCATGCTACAGTAGACAGATGTTTTGCTAGTTTGAAAATATGGTAGAACAAAAGTTACTTGCTCTGACATGGCATTGTTAATGGGTGAAACTATTATATTGCACACTTGTATTTTATTTGTTTTAGGTGCTAATTCTTTTTTGCTGCTGGGCCCGTTTCACAGTGTTACATTGCTTTGTCGTGTACTCCTGCCTGCTTGTTTATTTGATGTATTTCTAAGGACCTATTTGTGAACCAAAAATAAAGATTGATTGATGGATATCACTTGAATGGTCACATACAGTATTTTGCTGGGAGTTCACTTAGTCAATTGGACAGACCACATATCAGTACAATCTGTGTGCTCAAATAATAATTGTGTTTTTTATATCCTATACATCCCTAGAATATGTATTGATGTGATAGACCTTTTATATTGGTAGCTTTTCAGTGGTTATCCCCTCTTACAGCAAAAGTATGGGCTACAGTAATTAAAAGTGAGACACTGAAGGGGAATAGGATTATATTTTCATCTAAAAGATATCAAGAAACTTTTTCAGTTGATTACTTACATTAAATAAACATTTCATGTATTACAATGTTCTCAGAAATGTAATACGACAACTTCATCTTTGAATGATGAATTTATTTATATATTGTGTAATTTAAAATCTTCATGTCCAAGTCCATCCCCGATATTCTCCATAATGGTCTGAAGTGCACCAAAATGTGCAAGATGCAAACATGTGACAACCAACACAGTGAGAAAGAGTCTGCTGCACAAATTAACCACAGAGTTGGATGAAGATGCTGATTTGTGTGCAAGCATAAGGAGTACATTACATACCAAGTTGACACATTTTGAATGCTGCTGTGCATGTTCATTTATGCAAGTAAAACATATTTTGACTGAAATATGAGCCAGTTTTGTAAATATTATAGTATAATTCTGTTTTACATGTTTTACTTGTTATACTATAAGTCAGTTGCCCTGACACAAGCAAGATATCAGATTGAATGAAGGAAAGAGGATCTCCACGGTAAACATTTTCCCGGTTATCTCAACAGTAGCTTTTTTACTTCTATACCAAAAATATCAACTTCTAAAACACTTCAATAAACTAAACTTTCCATAATCATTTTATTTTTGAGGTTATTACAGCATGTGTTCACATGTTGTTCATTGCCTGATTTATGAAATATTTGAAAAGGTATTTTTAAGACGGTATTTATTTAATTTAATTGAAGGCTTTATCCATACTGGCTTCATCCAAAATAAATATTTTGGTTTGATTTTGTTTTTTCAAATGTACGCATAAGTCATATTGCCCAACTGCAAATATTTCTGAGAACATTGTAATACATAAAATGCTTATGTAATGTAAGTAATCAACTGAAAAAGTTTCTTGATATCTTTTAGATGAACATATAATCCTATTCCCCTTCAGTGTCTCACTTTTAATTACTGTAGCCCATACTTTTGCTGTAAGCGGGGATAACCACTGAAAAGCTACCAATATAAAAGGTCTATCACATCAATACATTCTAGGGATGTATAGGATATAAAAAACACAATTATTATTTGAGCACACAGATTGTACTGATATGTGGTCTGTCCAATTGACTAAGTGAACACCCAGCAAAATACTGTATGTGACCATTCAAGTGATATCCATCAATCAATCTTTATTTTTGGTTCACAAATAGGTCCTTAGAAATACATCAAATAAACAAGCAGGCAGGAGTACACGACAAAGCAATGTAACACTGTGAAACGGGCCCAGCAGCAAAAAAGAATTAGCACCTAAAACAAATAAAATACAAGTGTGCAATATAATAGTTTCACCCATTAACAATGCCATGTCAGAGCAAGTAACTTTTGTTCTACCATATTTTCAAACTAGCAAAACATCTGTCTACTGTAGCATGCAGTTATTAAATGATCTGTTTCCAGTGCTTTGATAATTGTTAGTGTTGTTCTTGAGTCGTTTTCACTTCCACTGTCCCAAGAGCAGCTGAGAATAGCTTGTCAAATTCTGAATTGGATGGGAGATTCCCATGGCTGACGTGAGTGGAGGTGGTTCAAAGGCAACATCCCATTTCATCCACATGCAAACATGAAACCTGCGCTTGCCGGTCATCATAGGAGTTACAGAGAATGTAGTAATCGTTTATAAAACTGCATGATGACAGTGGGGTTGGATAACTCTAGAAAACTACAACTGAGGAGTAGTACAACAAAGTTATGAGTTCACAAATACATTCACATGTTTAGTTCTGTAATTTTCCAACTTACATAAAATAGACAAAGTCAAAATGTTCATGGATAACCAATTAATGAGCATTAGGTTGGTGCACTGTCATTAGTCCTTGCTTGTGATTTCTATAAGGTCTTTTTAACAGGGATATGAAAAAGATGACCCTTAACATAGCCAGTGCTTTGCATGTGCTTGAGGGATCTGAGGTTGGTTTGGTCCCATGACAGTATGAACTGGAGATGGTCCAGGTCCAGAGCTTGATGGTCTGTAGTGCAGCCAGTCCAGAAAACGATTCAGCAGCATTTCCTAAATGGGGAAAGATACATTCTGTTACAATAATGTCCACAACATTTTAGGTTACACAACCATGTGTCATATGAGTATGCATGTTTTAATTAAAATATCATTACAGTACTGGCTCCTGGTATTCTTAGCATTATTGTATGTAAAAGAAGGTCCAGCTGACAGCACCATAACAGGGGGAGGCTTGTAGTACCTTTCTTTGACAGCTTGTGTTACGTTGTAAACTATGGATAATATAAAAATAAACAAAGTGATGCTAATCATGTTTTACCATGCTAAATTCTTATAATGGCAATCTCCCCTGAAGTGCATAATTATGAAACTCATCTGATCACAATACTTTGGCAATGTTACTGCAATTCTTTAACTACACCAAGCTCACAATACTATCACTTTAACCCTGTACACCAGTTACTAGATACACAGGTGACCAACACACATTACTAAGAGTAAAACGGTTTTCTTTAGAGGTAACTGCCCCACACATGTATAGCCTGCATTTAAATGACCATCTAATTAGTTGGCATATTGTTGTATTACAATTGAAATATTATGTGAAAGGGAGAAGCTTTGCCTGTCGCGGCGGCATGTCTGTGTGCTAAAAATGACGGCGACAAACTCAAATAATCATGCTTAGTGTAACATGTCAGCTAGCTCGCTAAATAGCCTAGCAAGAAATGCTGATTACCCTCGCAGGTGACCAGCGCACAAACTACTGTATGATAGTATAATGGTGGGTCAGCATCACAACATACCTCTCTTATCACCGGTACTCAGCTCCGCTAGTCTGCAGCCAGCTGCTTTCCTGCTCATTCACGAGGAACAATGTCCGACGAACTCGAGCCTGACGTTGAGCTGTGGACAGCTTTTTTTCCCTCCTCTGTTTGTGTGACAGGCCTCCAAATGAACCAATGAGGTGGCCGCCCCTAAACAAGCTCCTTTGATTGGTCAAGGGGGCCATGTGGTTCGCCCATAAATAGTCTATAAAGGCTGCGCCGCGAGTTCGCCATCTGCTGGTGGACCTGTCTAACTGCACCTAAAGTTACAGAATTAAAAAATACAGACCTCATTTTACAGGTCTCATTTTGCAGATCCCTGCGGCACGAATTGGACAATATTCCGTGAGCGCACAGGAAGCAATCCACAAATGCGCAGAGCCAGTTTCACATGTAGAAATGGTTCTGTAAATGTGTAAATAAGAGTTGACATGTCTTTTTTTGTGGTGAAACTATTTGCATTAAAAAAAATTAAAAAAATTATGCAAAATTAAAATACACATTTACAGCCTAAATTCTACATATTTGCAAATCACTTTTTCTTTGTGTGGATATAACTTTACAGAACACAATTACACACATACAAATTATTGCACTTCACATTTGTAAAGCTTGTTCTACAGATCTCGGTGGTAGAAGTTGGACAAAATTATGTAAAAATGTAATGTGGCTCACAAACTCACAGGAGGCAATCCACAAATATGCAAACCCCTTTTCACAAGCAGAAACAGATCCGTAAATGCGTAAATATGACTTTGTATTTTCAGAGTAAGTTCTACATATTTGCAAGTCAAAAATTACAGGTTTGTGGATAGTGAAATACGTGTGAATCATGATACACACTTGTCAATTGTCTTCTGTGCTTTTACAAAACTGTTTTGCTTTCACAGATATTAAAGTCCAATAAAATCTTCCATACTAGTCTAAATGAGTTTGTGCCAGTGAGTGATAGTGCGCACATTTGTGTATTTCTCTTTCGATTAAAGTAGAATGACGCATACACCATTTGAATATAATTACAATATCAGGACAGTGCATGGATCTCTGTATATCTCCTGGAGAGGTGTACATGATTTTCAGAACTGGTCTCCACTCCACTTTGCGTCAAAATAAAATAAAATGACCCCCCCTCCATTTTCATTCACAATATGTATTTGAGATGCTGACTAATAATAGAGACAGGTTGTATCACACACTTCAGACATTTTTATATTACAGGTGCAAAAGCAGGGACTAATGGGACATGTTTCAGTGTTCACAGTATAAAATTGACATTTTAGGACCAAATACCTTAAATATAGTAGCTCTGGTAAAATAAATGGTACATGCAGGAGAAATAAAATAGCCGATAATGTGTCATCTGAGGGTTCACTGTGTGGGTGGGGATCTTTCATCTCTGACTGTGGCTAATGGTGTGCTTACCGGTGACTCCGTGCTGGGGGGGTCATCCTGACGCCATGATGGGCAGGAAAGTGAGAGGCCTCTGTGTCTCACAACCTCCGTCCCCCCTGGGATGCTTGTCCTGGTTTATTGCTCTGCAGTGACCTGCTCTCAGCTCACCCTCCTGCCGTTGTGTTCCTCAGCCTTGGGGGTGAGGGCTCTCTGGCAAGCGTGTAGCACCGCAACTCCCTGCGCCCTCCCTATACGATGGCCAGCTGCTGCGTGCAAGACTGGTGACACGACTGGTTTTGTAATATTTGGGACTTATCTGGCATTCTCAGTCGTGCTAGCTGCTTCAGGCGTGGCAAATATCTGACGGCCCGTCATTCCATCCACCACAGACTGAAATATGTCTTGGATGAGTCGCCATCACATTTTGTACAGATGTCCATGTTGCCCACAGGACGTATCCTACTTTGGTGAGCTCCTGGCTTTTTCCTCTAGTGCCACCTTGAATTTCATATTTGTGGTTTACAACATTTGAATTTGCCTGCACATTATTGCTTTTTATCAATCACACCAAAATCAATGAACTTCCCATCAGCCTCAGCTATAAATAGTGTGTAGTGCTAACACACTAAACTCAGACGGTGATTGTAAACATTAGCAGTAGCATTGTCTTTGTGAGCATGTTGTCATGCTGACGGGAGCATTTAGCTCAAAGCACCGCTGTGCCAAAGTGCTTCCCTGCAGCACTGTATGGCTTACTACAATTACAATATACCGTACAGCAGATTAGTTTGCCTTCTGGCATGAACATAGTTGAAGGTGGAGTAAAAGGTAACATACATGTGAGGTCACAAAGGGCACATAGCCAAATTAAAAACACCTTTTAGAAAGAGAGAGATAGACCACCATAATCACCTGTGTACCTAAAAGCTGACACGAGACCATGATAATAATTTAAAAAAAAAAAACGTTTCCACTTATACCCAACAAGAATAAAATGATTCACTGGTCGTTAAAGAGGGCATTCAGTGACCAATTTTCTCATCTCACTAACGAGAGTGCACAACTTTAATAGTCCGGTGTGGAAGTCATAGCTTAGTGGAAGTTCCAAGAGCCAAAAGACGAGATAATTAAACTAATGGAAGAAGCTGCATAAAGGGAATATGAGGGGCTGACAGTTCAGAAAAGAGGTGATGGCTTTCAGCGAGATAAGGTGCTTTCTGAAAAGAAGCTTAACAATAGGAGTAGATGGGAAAGAGCGATGTGACAAATTGGAGATGGATTCTGTTCTATTTCTAGTGTGTGTGTGTGTGTGTGTGTGTGTGTGTGTGTGTGTGTGCGTGTGCGTGTGCGTGTGCGTGTGCGTGTGCGTGCGTGTGTGTGTGTGTGCACACACAGACTGCAGGGCCCTGATGTGTTCGATTTAGAGAACTACATTATTTATTTTCTGTTTCTCCTGAGGAACATAAACACGTATTGTGCAGATGCCCTGCCCTCACACATACAGTATCTGTCTTTATCTACTTCAGCCTCAGTGCTTCAACTCCATTTTAAGGCTTCTCTGATTTGAAAAGCTATTTGAATGCTAATTATTCTTTAATATGATATTGAGTGTAATTTCAACACATATGGCTATTTCCTATATTAAAACGTCCATCATGCAACCAGCTGCAGGACATTTGTGAGTGATGAGGTTAGCGTCTGTGATTCCGACAGTTAGCTGATATGAAACAGTTGCCCTTGGACAAACCAGAGTAATGTAGCGTCACTAATCAGTGTTTCACATTGCAGCTACAGAGGAGATCTTTGTTCTGCTTGACGGAGTGCTCACCTCTGTCTCCTGTTTACAATTAGCAAGAGGTTTCCTTTACCCTGACGCAATATTGGATTGGTGTCAATATGCACTGATACACAGAGGGGTCAAAAAATTATCTTAAAAAAAAATAATATATACTCATTAGCCAGACAAACGTATAGTTTGCAATCCTAAGCTAAATTAAATAAATTACAGGGAAGTGTGGTACAACACAATATGTTCTACATCAAATATAATACTTTTGACTTTCAGAAACTAAACTCATTTAAGCTGGAAGTAGATAAAAGCCTCTGCAGGGAAGAAAGTTTGTTTCTAAACTGTTAGAGGGAAAGGATACATTCTGAACAAAGATGAAGGGTTAACAACAGGTCTGATTAGAATCTGATTTTGAAGGGATTCATTGTTGATAACCATTATTCCTTATCATTGCTGTTGTTTTTTGAACTGTGACACAATTCTTCAATGGAATGGGCCAGTTTATTCTGATCAACATTTTTAAAAGAAACAACCTACTGTTTTGATCATTGATGGAATAAAACGAGTTTAGAACTGGTAACAGTTTGACATTCTAATATTTTATCAATTTTAAATCAGCAGCCAAAGCAATGAGACTGAGCCACATTACTGTTAAATTGCAAAACTATATTGTGAGGAAACGGAAGGTTCTCCGTGAGAATGGTGACTGATTCCCTCACTGCAATCTGGTGTGTGGCACTGATTGGCTGATTGGACCCAGGTGTGAGGAGATGATATATGCCCTGAGATCCCAGTGCTCTGTGCTGCTCATTATCTCACCTTCAGAGGTAGTGAGAGGTTGTTTCAAAGTGCTCTCTGTGTTAAGTTTTTCTAGTCTTCTGTTTTACTTGTGTGTTTCCGTTCAGCTGCTTGGCAGCGGTGGTTTAGTTTGTGCTTTAGTTTTTCTATATTAAAAGGTAGCCTGTGTGGCCCTTTCTAGCCTTGTGCTTTTTGTTTTCTCCCCCTCCCCTTCTTCGCGTTAGCGATTTAGTGGTTATCCCTCCGGGGATAACTTTAAGACACCCCTTGGTCCGCACCTGTGTCCCAAACCCTCCCCCCAGTCCTCACAGAATGAGCAGCCCAATGCAGGGCACAGCGGACCCCACTAGTGCTGACAGTTTTGAGGTCCATAGGCAGGCAATTTCTGCTCAAGGAGCCATGTTGGGCTCACACGACCTAACCCTACGTGCCATTGTAGAGCAACAGGCCTCGCAGGACTGCATGCTTCGGGAGATACTGGCCCGTTTACAGCCACCTGGGCCAACCCCTACCCAAGCACAAGCACCTCCAGTTCCACCCCATGACCCTTTTGTAGGCCAGGAGACCAAGCTGGCAACCCCAGCCCGCTATGACGGGCATCCAGGGAGGTGTAAGGGATTTATAACCCAATGCTGTTTAGTTTTTGAGTTACGACCCTCTATGTTTAGCACCGACCGAGCCCGGGTCGCATATATAATATCCCTTCTTTCGGAAAAGGCCCTTTCATGGGCTACAGCCTTGTGGGATAGGCAGACTCCAGTCTGCGCTGACGCGCCCCTCTTCATGGCGGAGATGAGGCGCGTGTTCGACCACGATGTTAGTGGCCACGAAGCAGCCAAACGCCTCCTTAGGTTACGTCAGGGCTCTGCAAGCGTTGCAGAATTTTCAATTAAATTCCGGACCTTAGCTACGCAGTCAGGTTGGAACAGGGAGGCTCTAGTGACCACTTTTAGTCATGCCTTGTCTGAGAGAGTTCAGGATGAGCTCGCTTCCCGTGAGGTTCCAGATTCACTTGAGGATTTAATCTCATTGGCTATTAGAATTGACAACAGAATTCGTGAGCGCAATAGAGAGAGAAAACAAGTGTACACCCACCAGATGTCTGAGGAGTTTAGCATCCCTTGTGAAAGACCTACCCTGCCTGAAGGGTCCCTTAACAATGATGATCAGGAACCCATGCAAATAGGACACGCACGGCTTACTCCCGTGGAAAGACGGAGGCGTATGAGCAGTGGCGTGTGTCTATACTGTGGGAGTGTGGGTCACTTCATTCGCCAGTGCCCCTCAACGCAGAAACACAATAAGCAGGGAATCAGGGTAGGCGTGTCAGACCTTGGGGAGGTCTTGCAGAGTCGTAATAATTCCCCTCCCGTGGTCAGTAGTTGCACCCCTTTGCCCTTTGAGTTATTATGGGATGGACACTGGCGCACCTTCTCTGCATTTGTTGATTCAGGAGCAGCAGGTAGTTTTATGGACTCAACCCTGGCCCGAAAGCTCAATTTACCCATTTATGATCTTCCTTGTCCACTCGCAATTAATGCAGTGGATGGGCAACCATTGGGTAGGGGTAGGGTTGAGAGGGTCACCTGCCCGATTTTCATTCGCATTGGCAATCACACGGAAGAGATTAAGTTTTTTCTTATTGATACACCTCAGTTACCCCTCATTCTGGGAAACCCATGGCTCAAGGAACACAACCCTCACATCAATTGGAGGACTGGGAGGGTGATGAGCTGGGGTCCAAACTGTGCATCTCACATGATGGAATCAGACTCGGTTCAACTCCAACCTGTTGGATGTGAGCCCCCTCCTGCCACAAGTGCCTCTGTCTCAAAATCTCACAGTTCAGTAGGCCTTCCCTGTGCTTCCCCCAGCGACCGCCTGACTCTCGGGGTTATTGAGACCTTGACTCCCTCTGATTCTTCGCCCTCTGTGTCTCTTCTTGCAAATGGGGTTCCTGCAGAGTGCGCTGAACTTAGTGAAGTCATTAGTAAACATAAGGGCCGTCCACGTTCAAAAAATCAGAGGCTAAATGCCTTATCTCTACGATTCCAGTGTTCAGATAGTGACAGTTCTCCAGAGCCCATTGTGCCCCTTACCCACATTTGTGCCCCACTGACTGGGGAGATTGACACAGTGGTTCAGGGGGCTCAACAGCAGGAGCCGGACCCAGGAGGGGGGCCCCAAGGCTGTCGGTATGTTCCGGCACGAGTGCGATCACAAGTGCTTGAGTGGGGCCACTCCACACACCTCACAAATCACCCCGGTGTTCGTCGCACTATTGGCTTTCTCAAACGGAGATTCTGGTGGCCCCGGATGGGTAGAGATGTGAGCGAGTTTGTGGCAGCTTGCAAAATTTGCACCCGAAACAAGACGTCACAACAACATTGCCGCCCAGCCCCAAACTATCGGGTGGGTCAGAGGGTGTGGCTCTCCACAAGGGATCTCCCACTGCGGGTAGAGTCTCGCCAATTGCCGCCACGTTTCGTTGGTCCCTTCAGGATCATTCGAAGGATAAACCCCGTCAATGTTCGCCTCTTGCTTCCTCGGTCCATGAGGATTCACCCCGTGTTTCATGTTTCCCGCCTCCAGCCAGTCTGTTCCGATCCACTAGCCCCTCCAGGGAGGCCTCCACCCGGGGTGGGTGGGGGGTCCTGTTGGAACGTCAGGTGCCGTTCCTTAGAGGGGTGGTCCTGTGAGGAAACGGAAGGTTCTCCGTGAGAATGGTGACTGATTCCCTCACTGCAATCTGGTGTGTGGCACTGATTGGCTGATTGGACCCAGGTGTGAGGAGATGATATATGCCCTGAGATCCCAGTGCTCTGTGCTGCTCATTATCTCACCTTCAGAGGTAGTGAGAGGTTGTTTCAAAGTGCTCTCTGTGTTAAGTTTTTCTAGTCTTCTGTTTTACTTGTGTGTTTCCGTTCAGCTGCTTGGCAGCGGTGGTTTAGTTTGTGCTTTAGTTTTTCTATATTAAAAGGTAGCCTGTGTGGCCCTTTCTAGCCTTGTGCTTTTTGTTTTCTCCCCCTCCCCTTCTTCGCGTTAGCGATTTAGTGGTTATCCCTCCGGGGATAACTTTAAGACACCCCTTGGTCCGCACCTGTGTCCCAAACCCTCCCCCCAGTCCTCACATATATGTTTATAGCTGAAGCAAATAATCACTGCTTCCGATCAATTTCTCCAGAAGGCATGGCACATTTAGTCAGCCTATTTTGTGGCCCAAATGCATACCAATACTTGTCAGTTTTTCACTATCACAGTGTGACAATTTGATTATATAAATGAGTCTCTGTTTTAACAGCTTTGAATGCTTTTGGAGATGTTGAGCTTGTTTGTGAAGAGGTAATTTTTTGACATGGTGAATGCACAAAAATAATGAACCAATTTGTCTGCTTAAAACACTTAAATTTGTTTAACAAACACTCCATTTGACTAGCACTCTCCGTTCAAACACTGATCAGATTTAATCCACAACTAACAGCCCCGATGTACCAAGCGGTGCGAACAATGGCTGGATGAATAGTTTGTCACTTCTTGATTTCACTATTTACATTGGCCATTTTTAAAACGTATACCAAATTCAAATTGTGCAAACCATATGATGTTCAGAGGTATGCTAATTATTCTGTGGACATAAGTGTAGAAAAGGCATTGTAGTCTGTTGTGACATGGCGAGTGTCCACCTGTTGCTTCTTCTCCAGTCACCTGTCTAAGCCTGTCACAGAACAGCAGCTGTGCTGTGAGGCAGAACAAAAAGGAACACATAGTGCATGATGGCCCTCACGAACTGCACTCATCTTGTCTTTCTCAGGCATGCTACATAAGTTAGATTGGTAACACTAATTTTATTCAAGAATAGAAGTGTGTGTAACTAAGGATGTTGTCTAACAGGGCCTTGTAGATTTATGCCGGGTGTGTATGTGTCTTAAATTTGCAATGATGCATTGTAACAATGTATACTGTTGATTTTTCCTTGTCTCACACAAGGCAAGGCAAGTTTATTTATATAGCACAATTCAGACACAAGGCCACTCAAAGTGCTTTACAGGGGCAAGATTAGAATACATAAAACACATTATAAAACATTTAAAAGCGAATAAAAGAAGCAAATAAAATTAAAATTGCAGGTTAAAATGAAAACAAAAAAGTATTCAGACTAGATTTAAAAGAACTGAGAGTTGCAGCAGACCTCAAGTTTTCTGGGAGTTTGTTCCAGATTTTTGGTGCATAATAACTAAAAGCTGCTTCTCCTTGTTTAGTCCTAACTCTAGGGACTGTAAGTAGACCTGTCCCAGACGACCTAAGGGCTCTGGACGGTTCATAACGTATCAGCATATCAGTAATGTATTTTGGCCCTAAACCATTTAGTGCTTTATAAACCAACAGTATTTTGAAATCAATTCTTTGAGTGACTGGAAGCCAGTGTAAAGACCTCAGAACTGGGGTAATGTGATCCACTTTTTTGGTCCTAGTGAGGACTCGAGCAGCAGCGTTCTGAATTAGCTGAAGCTGTCTGATAGATTTTTTTGGAAGGCCAGCAAGGACACTGTTACAGTAGTCAAGTCTACTAAAGATAAATGCATGGATAAGTTTTTCTAAATCTTGCTGAGACATAAGCCCTTTAATTCTTGATATGTTTTGTAGGTGGTAGTAGGCTGATTTATTAATTGATTTAATGTGTTTCTTGAAATTCAAGTCGGAGTCTACGACAACACCAAGATTTCTGGCTTGGGATGTGGTTTCTAACATAACGGATGTAAGCTGTGCGCTGACTTTTAATTGTTCATCTTTGGCACCAAAGACAATTACTTCAGTTTTGTCGTTGTTTAATTGAAGGAAATTTTGGCACATCCAATCATTGATTTGTTCAATGCACTTACTCAGTGCCTGTATCGGACTGTAGTCTCCTGGTGATATGGTTATGTAAATTTGTGTGTCGTCTGCATAATTATGGTAGCATAATTTGTTCTTATTCATAATCTGAGCTAGTGGGAGCATGTAGATGTTAAACAGAAGAGGCCCAAGAATGGAACCTTGGGGGACTCCGCATTCAATATTTGTCCGCTCAGATGTGAAACTGCCTATTGACACATAGTAGTCTCTATCCTTTAAGTAGGATTCAAACCAGCTTAGTACAGTTCCAGAAAGTCCAACCCAGTTTGCTAGTCGATCTAGTAATATGCTGTGGTCAACTGTGTCAAAAGCGGCACTGAGATCCAGTCAAACTAAGACAGAACTTTTATAGGCCTATAATTTTTCATGAGTGATGTATCTAGATTGTTCTTTTTTAGGAGTGGCTTGATGACTGCTGTTTTCAGGGCCTGTGGGAATACACCTGTCTGAAGGGACATGTTGACAATTTGTAGAACATCTGAGGCCATACAGCTAAAAACAGTTTTAAAGAAGCCTGTGGGCAGAATATCAAGGCAGCAGGATGAGGAGTTCAGGTGTTGTATAATGTCCTCCAGGTTTTTGTGGTTTATAAGATAAAATTCTGTCATTGCATTGTAACAATGTATACTGTTGATTTTTCCTTGTCTCACACACTCTGCAGTATATCTTTTTGCAATGTGTTTGAAGTTCACTTGTTTTGCAGAAACCTGAAGTAACGAGTAGAGTCTAGCTGCAGCCCCGGAGAACAATACTGAGTCGGGGCGGGAGTACTGAGTCGTGCCGGGAGTACTGTGTCGGGGCTAGTAGCCTATCGGTCTCATGGACTGCGGTCTTTTTTATTGTTTGACGTGGCCTTCTCAAGATGGCCGCCGCGGTGTTCCGTTAGCCGAGTGGAGCTAGCGCCGTGGCTAATCTAATGTTCTATCTATATTCTAACCTCTCCCTGTCCCCTTGCCCTAACCCTAACCACCCAGCTGTGATGCCTGAACTTAATCGCCAAAACAATATAATTTGTCTAAATAACGTTCAAAATGTATTAGTATTTTCTTCCGCCCCGACTCAGTACTCCCGGCCCGACTCAGTACTCCCGCCCCGACTCAGTATTGTTCTCCGGGGCTGCAGCTGGATACTATTGGAAGTAACAGTTACTACTTTTATGCAAATTAATGAGATTAAATGTAAAGTTTCTGGCAAATTCAGTGTGTGCTGCTGACCATCCAGAGATCCATTCAGGAGTGACGGTTCTGAAATGTCAGTAGGCGGTTTGGCCTCCTGCCATGTTGAAGGGGAAACTGTTAAAAGTTTTTGAATTGTAGGGGAAGTTCTTCCTCATGGGACAGAATGTATTTCTGTCCCTTCTTTTTCTTTACACAAGGTCCTGGAGATTATTTTTACAGACTAGGGGATGTTGTACTTATGCAGCGGCCAACTCCCAAGAACAGGAAGCCACAGTTTCTATGAAAGTCCACGAGATGGAAGCAGATAGCGCCAAGGGAAAACAATATTTGGGCTGGAGCTCATTCTGGTGGCCAATTAGACCCCAATGCCTGTATGATTTACCACTTCCTCTACCTGCTTTTATGTGTTTGGGGCTGCTGAGTGGAACACAATGACCCCTGATTAAAGATTGAGCTCAGCTTCTGAGACGGCAGTGGCGCCATTCTTATCAGATGCCTACTTCTCAGAACTCAGCACGACCACCTGAAATCACTGGATGTATGGTCTGCCAAACTGACTTTGTCTTAATATTGTCAGTTTCAACTTTAAAAAGTAAGTCATTGTGATACAAATTATTCTGCTCCTGCTTTTACTTTTGAGTAAACAGTTTTCACAAAGGCCCCACATATGCCTATAACCAAATATTCAGTATTTGATAAATTTGCTATGCTTGAGGCATAAATGGGTTTGAAATATCAAATACCTATTGGTTACCATCACTGATGTTGTAAATGGCAATCGACAAATTGAATTCTCATTCAAATTGCATAAATAATCAAATTAGAAACTCACAGTATACCGTATTCAAGGATTTGAAGTCAGTTGCTAAATATTAAGGGTGCTTTGTCTTTTTGAAGAATTTACTGAGAGGCATTGTGTATGCGGAGAGACGGATGGATTGTTTGTCTTTTCCTCCACCCACTTCTGTAGACATGGGCTGGAAGTGAAGGCCGGATCTAGAATTGCCGGGTGGAGTGAGGGGTATGAGGTCACATCTCTAATTGCATAATGAAACATGTCTGGGTTAAGATAATGTCTTAAAGAAACCCTTATGTAACTTACAATCGGTACTGACTTCTTAAATGTGATTAAAAATGTACTGTGCAGTCAGACAATGTTAGGACAATGATATGCTGTTCATTGTTTTGGCTTCCTCAGCAAATAGGATTTCCAATTCAACAGCTCCTAGCTTTAAGTGCTTACTCTTCAGCGTCAAGGTTTGTTTTAGGGCATCCATGTTAGGTCAACTGTGTAGGATTTGGTAACCCTTTGTGAAAATAATCCATAAATTTAAGGGCAGTGGAGTAAACTATTTGTCCTAAAATGAACACACCCACAATTTGTTTTTTACATTGGCAAACAACTATTGCTTTTGACTGCAGCCCAAATGATCATACATTTTACTTGCCGATGACCACACTGAAGGCAAAAAGCAAATCAAATAAGGAAGAAGTGAAGATGGCAAGGGAGTATACCAAGTGTCTACTGATGTTTAAGGGGCATAGGATTTTAGACATTGATTAAAGACTGAGGTTTGCATTGCAACCAAATATGAACATATATACACACAACATATGAATATGAGTTTATCTGTAAACTTATTAGCTTAAGGCCATGGGGCTTGAGCAAAGATTATGTTTACTAAGTTAATTTGTCTGTAATATACAGGTGTGCTCTTCATGCTCTCTCCTTTTGAGAAAGTCCTGTAAAAAATAATTCCCAGTTTTTTTTCACAGACTCCAGATTAGATTGTTAGATCGTTTAACTTGAGTCGTATACCACACTGTTTTTTCAGGACAAACTGGCAACGTAATAGTGGATCACTCCAAAGTAAAAAAAGAAGGAAAAGAAAGTGTGTGCCCCCTGGTGCCTGTCAGTTAGTGTCAGTTCAACTAACATACTATATCAGAGGAAGATAATAGTATTCTACAGGAAAGCAGAACACAGAGTACCTCTCCAGCTGGGTTGTATCTGGTCTTTACTTTGTGTCATCTCTTGTCTTGTAGTAATGAACATGTCCTGACAAAGACCTGCAGCAATTAAAAAGGCTTGGCATTAAAACATAAATAATTGTAAAGTACTGTAGTAAACATGGTAGTGCACAGTATGTCAGGGTTATAAAGGTCAAACCGCTTGTTTTAAATCTCTGTCTCTTTCTTGGCAAGGTTATGTTCCTCCACAAACCGATTGGCTTGACTTGCGGACGGGTCTTCACTGAGCCTCCCCCCACTATAACTCCATGTTACGGCCTCAACACATTCTAGGTTGTGATTATTAGCTTTTTTGGAGATAAGGCATTTGACCTCCACTTCTATCTTTAGAACTTTTGCCTTCAGTCCTGCTAATTGGCCGTTAGATTGCCATGAAATGCTTGAGAGAGACTGCTAGAAGTAGAAAATATTTTTCTTGGTACTGGTTTGCTTTATCCACTCTGTCTAATCCTTTTTTTTCTGATTCTTGGGAGCTTGTCTGAAAAGAAGACTGTTTTGTAGAAAGCAAAGCTTTTGAGAAAGGTTGAGTTAAAACCGAAGCACTCTGTGTCTAATGTGCTTAAGAAATCTTACCGTACGAGAAACTTATTTGCCCTACAAACAGCAGCAAGCAGTACAGCTTTTGGTCCAGACTGCTAGAAGCCGAGAGTTGGTGCGGGCTATAGTTCCTAGAGATGACTGATCAATACAGCTCCTCCCGATCAATGAAGCAGATTGATAACCAACTATAAGTGAAGTAGCACTTCAGACCACCCATTGAAGCAGTCTGAAAATCACAAGTTCAGAATAATTCATCAAAACTTTTGTCCTATCATACCGGCAATCACCACATTCTAAAGTGACTGACTCCCTGTTATATAAAAACCTATTTAAACGTATGTAACATAGGTGAGTAAGTAATCCGCCGCATCAGCAAAAGAGAGTGTAACTTCAAAATGACTCTTGTGGAGTTTCATTTTGATTGTGGAGATCGCAGAGGATTACTGATGATCCATTTGATCTGAGGATTCATTGGATCATGTCGGCTTTTTCTGTCACTTTTGGCTTCGGCATTACACTTTGGGTGATAGGAGTTATCTTATCTGAACCTCCTGCCGACTATCTCCCTGAACAGCTAGACCTTTAATCACCCGTCACAGTCGGTGTCTGCAGGAACTCCAAGGAAGCAAATAATGAAGGGGTTCTGTAAAGTTCTAATTATGGTTTTTAGATAGATTTTATTTTTATAGTGTTTGTCGTATAATGTAATAGTAATGTAGAAGGTCTACAAAGGAGGGACATTAAGGAGTTTGATAGAAAAAGCATACGTTTTGTAATTTTTTTTTTGTTGATATAGCCCATTCTGTCGCACAGCTTTCTTAAATTCCACCAGACTGATTCAATGATTCATGTGCTTAAGGAAAACAATTCCTGCTTGGTCAAACAAAAGCAATACATGATTCATTTGTGACGTACTGTAATGTTTTACTTCAAGTTGTTTATAGTGCTTTCATTTTGTTTCTTGTTTGTCAAAACTGGTGAATATGTGAATATGCACAAAACCATTTGCATTCAATTGTATTTCTTCTTTCATAATCAGTGCTTTGCACAGGACTTGCAAGTACTTCAATATAGTGCATACTGAAATTCCCTTCATATTCTACCTTGAAAAACAACAAAAACTAAACTCAAATTTAATCTGTTATTTAAAATGTTAAATAATAAAACATGTTGTATGTGCATTTGTTATACTGGTGTTTATTTGCTAACTAATCAGTATTTTCAATATCCGTTAATGTGCTGATTAGAGTCTCAGTTCGGCAAACAATAGAACGATGCCCAATACAATATCCTAGCACACAAGATGACGTAAGTTTTATTTTTTTTTTTTTTTTCTGACTTAGTCATATACTGTCACAGATGTTCCGTTATATTTTATTTTGATTGACTGAAATTTTTTATTGACCTAGCGTTGCAGCTGTATTTCTCACAGTTTTGCAAAGCTAAAGAATAATAGTTCTCAATATAAAAGAGAGAATATTCAAGTGATACTACTGATGAAACCCAAAGCACTCTGGTTCCAACATGAAAAAGCTGACCTACGTTGCATGTATTGTCACCAACTTCCTGAATTTATGCTGAGGGGAATATTATCATATTATATAACCCTATGATGAAAGGCTTTGATGTCTGAAATGTCTCCTTTGCGACCAAATTTAGATTCTGACATCATTTGAGTTTATTTTATTTTTATCCAGCTGCTTTCCTACTGATTTTATTCATTTATTTTTTATAAATCACCCTTTATGTCCCCAGATGCCTTTTTTCCATTCTTCCAAACTGCACTGATATATTGAGTACCTATTTCTTTAGATCACCTTCAAGAAGTGGATGTTACAAAAAAAGCTTTTAGAAGCACTGATCCAGACTCTGCAATAATTTCCTTGTTTCATTATTCCGGGGTAAAAATGATTCGCTGTTCTTCATCGCATATTCCCTCACTTCTCTTTGAAGCCTGCTGACGCCCACTGAGGACATTATGGCTTTTAGCTTCATGGTTCAATGACAATTGAGGCTTCTATAGACTGGCCACTAAAGGAATCTGACAAAATCTACTTTTAAAGTTCAGTTCTCTATGAATACCAAGCCATACACACAGGAGCCAGAAGGCTGAATTGTTTCAGTTGATGATACACTTTCATAAGCATCCTTTCATTTACCTGAAAGCCTCCAATGGTGCCTCAGTGAAATTTCTGATGGATAACCATTTTTATTAAAAAACATTTACATGAAATTTTTTGAACTGTACATTAATGACAGGACAAAATACCATGTCCTTGGCTGTTGTTTAGTCCATTTTCCCTCTGGTGTAACAATTTATAGTTTTGGCAGCATGACCTCATGGCTGGCCCAATTTTGCCTGTACGATTTCCCTCACTTTGTCCCTGCGTTCTACTGAGCCCCACTCTAGGTTTTAGTGAATCCAAGAAATTACTAAATGATGGGCTTCTGACTGAATTTGTAAACCACAACCGTTCCTGGATGCTTGCTGAACGCGGTACTATTGGGAGTCTGTAGCTTCACAGTCAGCATCATTCAGTAGACCGAGTCTGCTCTGTTCTTCTCACAGCTGATTCATCTGTGCACTGAGCTTGCTCCCTTTTCTTCATCACATCCCAGCCATTAGGCCACATAGCTGCCAGGAAGCATGTAAAGCCATTCGAAGGACACAGTGGAACAAAGTGATGCTGGAGGAAGGTTCAATATCTGACTCTCTGTTTGCTTTGTGCAAAAGAAGCTCTGGTGTTGCAATTATCGGTAGGTAAGACTGAAATATGTGTTGTGACAGTAGCAACATGGAATTGCCATGCCTCCGGAGTTCATTTTTATTATAAGTGAAAAAACACAACATATAATGTGGCATATAGGTTGAGAATATATTTCCAGAGTATCTTAGTTACGAAAAGGGTGCTTTTGAGACCCAATGCTTGTGGATGTCTTACTTATCTAAAATTTGGATGGCGATGTTTGTCTATCTGCTGGTCCACTAATTTGGTCCAGACTGAAATTTCTCACCAACTATCGGAAGGACTTACATGACGTGGTTAAGATATTCATGGCTCAAGATGACTTTACATACTGTTGGTGATTGCTTGACTTTTTACCCTGCATCATCATCAAATCGTCATAATCAAAATGTTATTAAATTACCGTCACTCTCAGCTGCACTTTGTTTGGTGCAAACTAGTAAATGTTGGCATGCTAATATGCGTATCTAAGATGGTGAACATTATGCCTGCCTGATAAACATCAGCGTGTAAGTGTTGGAATACTTAGGTTAGTGTACAGCTCAAAACACCAATATGCCCAATAGGGATGCACCTAATGTTCGGCAACCAACATTATTCGGCTGAAAATAACAAAAGGTAATATTTTTACTGTTTTAAAAATGTCGTTGCTAAAGATATATGATTAGATGGTCATCGGGTGACTGTCTACAAACTTTGTTGACTGTTCTGGCACATCCCCTACAATGTCTAAGCCATGAGCTCATCAGTGGTCTAACATGGACATCTGATACTCCCCTGTGCTGCAATGCCTATGTCTCCCATCTGTAGTGATATTAGTGTATTAAACTGATAGCAGCAATGTTGTTAAAAATGTTATTCAATGCTCCGGCATTCACAGAAGGGATTCTGCAGCACACACAAAGGCTTGATCTCACTTACCATTTGCTCCATCTAGACAACTGTTGTGACCCTTCTCTGTGCTGCTGACGCAGTGCCTTATATCTGCTGGCCATGTTTTGTTGTCGGTGCTAGTCATACATATGGACTGATGAGTGTAGATTTTTGCAAGTGACAGTGTGCCAAATCTGGGAGGTCTGCCAGGCCGCATACAGCATGGATGCTTTCTCTCAGGGACAAAACGGAAATGACAAGGCAATCGCCAGTCTGTCAGCATTGCCATAGTAGCACAGGCATCGCTGTGTATTCCAAGGTTAATGGGATGACGTCTGAAACAGAAAGTGCTAGACTGAGAGAAACATGTGCCTGTTTTACTTAAAACAAGTAGATACAGTAGCTGTGCAGTGGTATCACATCACACAGAAGTGAGCTTAGAACAGGTCTAATTTACAAACAGTGTGGACATTATAAACATCGATCATATTACTTGTAGCATAGATCATAAATTACTAAATGGAGCCATTATTGAATTTCGCAAAATCTTTATGCAAATGTAATGTTTTGTCATTAACACTGAGCTACCACCATAAAATGTGCAATATGCTGTTGCAAAGCTGTGAGATTTATGATTTTTTTTAATAGCAGGGGTAAATGTAGGCATATGGAGTTTTTCGTATCAAACCCGCTAGAATCCATCTTGCTGAGGATATTTCTGTATTGTACTGATGTATTTTCTGGATATGGCTGTACGCTTGTTGTGCTGCCACATTTGCTGAATTCACAGAGGTGGAGGCCTGTAATTTGAATATTAATGTACAGTACAGGTATACAAATGCAAATGCAACACGTGATAGCTTAGAGGACACCACTTCACAAACGAGCCATCAAGAGCCTCATCTCTTGCAATTAGAGGTCACAGCCGAGCATATGATTTAGTCTATACTGTTCATTAGTCACTGAGGTCCTATAATTCTTGCATGACTGTTGGCGTCAGTGTCCAAATACACATCTGATTTTCATTATGAAGAACGCTACATTTCTGTAAATTAAGTAACTACCTTTACAGGGAGTAGAAAAAAATAACACAAACATAACTATGCTATTCATCACCACGGTAAGCTAAATAAAATGTAGTAATCACACACCTCGCTTTTACATTCTCAACGTACTTGTATATGATGTATTTATGTTGCAGTCTTCACAACGATCGGACTTGCATTGTGTTGTATGTGTGTTCAAGCTATTGTATCCAAAACATGTTTCTGCGCCAACAACCCAACCAGTGCTAAAAAACTATACCTGCATTGTACTATGTGCAGATATAGTCTGCGTCCACTGAGCAATCAGTAATGACCAGCTGGGCATCAAGTATAGCTGTTAAGGAAGTCTTAAAATGTTATCAATCATATTTATAATCACTACTACAAGTGGCTACTGTAGAAACCTGACTATCAGACGGAATTTCCATTAGTTTCACTTCTATCCCTCTTTTGGTATCGCTGAATCAGTCAGAGGTGATTGGGGGGGGGGGTCGTCGAGGCCGAGTTTCCTTTGCAACGTAACTTATTAATTGTGCTAAATAATGTAGTATTCCCCGAAGGTGAGCAGCTGTATCATCAGTGTAACTCCATTCGTCTTTGGTCATATAAAACAATCAGTATACTGCATGAATTACCTGATTGAAGCTATAAATGTTTTCATTAGAATAAGTGTTGTGAAGTTTAGTGTATCATCTCTCAGAGCTTGACTTGTAATGTTTTGGATAAATCAGCCTACAACATTTTAAAAACATGTACTTATTTTTTATTTGCTCACCTCAGCCTTATATTGTGGCACGGCTGTAGGGGGAAGGGCTTAACCACTGGGATTATAGTCATTCTGATGGATGGCAATGAGACAGATTAATCGACTTCTGTGCAACCCTCACTTATCTGATTTTAGCGCTGCTCCGCCATTTCTGTTCTTGAAAGGCAGAATTATCTCTCTAGCAGTAAATGGGATGTCATTTGTGTTTTAATGGGAAATTAGCGACGGATTACACTCCTCTCTAGGTACACTTTGAATAAAAGTAATCTGTGAAGAATGCATGTTTTTTTTTTTGATGATATTTATTTATATCGTATATCTATGTTTGCATATGAAAATACAATCAATAAATCTAGGCCTGATTATTTTTATACTCCTTTTCACATTCTGATTCAACATCTCATCTGTCTGCGCACAGCTGACCTACGGATTTGTTGTTGTTGTGAGATATGTCAGTCACGTTTTGGGAGGCCACGATATATCTCTAGTAACATCTGAAAAGGTTTTCCACAATTCACTTCAAAGAAGAAAAGCAAGACAATGAGGGTTGAAATTGCCCACTGGAGAACCAGAATAGATCTGTTTTTTTTTCTCCCATCATTAGTAGCGTGTATTGCGCACTTTGTCAGTGAGGGGAATGGTGAATGTTCAAAGCTACTGGAGGCATTGTACTTCAGACAGTTCTGCCAAAGAGTATCTATATTTTCTGCAAACAGAATAAGGATGGGAGTAAGTCATAACCAATTGTACAACTGCCTGTATAAATATGCACCTAAATCTACACGGTTCAGTGTCAGCGCCAGTGTTTGTCCTACATAAATTCACAGACCTCCACTGAAAATTGATTCAAATGTGTGGGTGTACAAGTGAGATAATGTAGCATGTCTCATAAGTGCCATCATGTTCATTAATACATATTATAGTTCAAACAGTAATGGCTTTTTGAGAGCACTACTGATACTGATGTTAATGTAATGTCTTTTTATAGTATAATAAACAAAAAATCCCTTTGAAAGAATTTTGACCAAGACACTGATTTTACAGTTGAAATAACAAGGGTTCTCTGGTGGAATAAATATGCCATTGTGACATGCTTCTGAATCACCTCAAACCTACTTAAGAATATCTGTTCTAGGGATGTCCATGGTTAACTGGTTAACCGTTAAGAAGATCTTTAACCGGTTAATACTAAAGGTTAAACGGTTAAAAAAATTAAATAATCTTAATTTCTCTGAAATCCGGACTCTTATTTTGATATCGCTAAACCGGATGTAAGAATGACAACTGTCGGTAAAGAATGAAAAGAGTCGTGTAGGCTACTCTCAACTTTATAATAGGTCCATGGTACGCTCCCAGAAAGATAGCCAGTCACAACTCTCCCCTGCCATATGTTTGTATAATTTAATTAACAGCGTGGGCTCCCGCTAGCTTAACATAGCGCTAGCATTAGCCTTCTTGAGGTGGATGCTGTCCTGCATCTATCACCGTCTCAGTGACAGTGAGAGAGTGACAGACAGGCAGTGAGTGCCCGCCCCCTGCACAGACGCAGGTCTGCCATGATTGTGTACCAGGATCAATAGCAAAAATCCGTCATAAACAAAAGCGTAAAGTACCGTTATGCAGTACTGATAACGCCGGAGCTTATCAATACTACGGTCTTTCAAAATGTTGCCCCGTGCTCAGCACTACTTAGCACCGGGTTTCGGTAGGCTACCCATCCCTGAGCCTGTGTGTGTGTGTGTGTAAATGTCCCTTTTCAGTCACTTATTTCACTTTCTGCTCCTACATTCGCATACTAGACCTCTTCTCACAACAGACAAGGTGCCGTGTGAATGACAAAATGTAGGCATTTAAATTGGCTGCTGGCCCCTGAATTGTTTTTAAATTAATATGCCGGTCCTTGGAACAAAAAAAGGTCGGGAGCCCTAGCTATAATGCTTCATGTATTTCACTATAAATAGGCTACATTAAATCTTAACGGTTAACCGGTTAATAACCGTTAATTCTGGTGGTTAACCGGTTAAAGAAAAAATTCTAAATGGCCATCCCTAATCTGTTCTGCTATTTCTTTTTTTACTCATCAATAAGCTTACATCTACCTTGCTGATTAATCGTTTGAGCTCTGGTTTCAAACATAGTTTGGATATTTCTTACACTATAAGTTATTTGACCAGTTAAATAGTATAAGCCATAATGAACATACGAAGCAAAATGGATACATATTGTAAGACTTCAAGCTAAATGGCAAAGAAATGTGAGTTGGCATTGAGTTGGTTTTGCTTTAAAAGAAACAAAGAAACACAGGAATCCCTGTGCAGTTTTCTTTATGTGCCCTAGTTTGGTCTATTCACTCCTCAAGCTAATATCTGCCTCTCGCTTGCTAGATGTCTGACTTTTTATATTTACTATATTGATCCAGCTTCTGATTCTCAGTTAGATTGGCCTCCCAAGCAAGGCTTAAAATATACATTAAAGGGAATAATTTTCTCCTGTGTTAGTACAATATATCTTTTCATAGAGCTTTAAAGGTTAATCAGCCTAACCCGTCAGCAAGCAAAAATAAAGTAGAATGTAAATGAATGGATAGATATGTGTTATACATAAGGGCTTAACAACATTATGCACACAAACCATTTTGTTTAAATGTTTTTAAATTAGAACTCCGTTTTATATAAACCCCTTCCGTGTTTTTATGATTGACAGCAGCTTTCACTGGTTCCAGTGTAATATTGGATTTTTACTGCTATTTAGACTTTTGGTAAGTCTAAATGCATGACTGACAATCCTCATCCTGCTTGCTAATGCAGTCATTAGTAAGAAATATAGCTCAAAATCATTCCAAGATTGATGTGCAATCCAGACAGCAGTAGTCCATAATCTGTAGTTGGTGATAAGAAGACAATTGATCCTAATTTAAGTCACTGGACAAATCCATGACATTTCCAAGGGTTTAACAGTGTTTAGGGAACTCTGTTCCTGACCTAGGGACATTTGCATTTGGGAGATGAATTAAATAATTCCTGTTTCTGTGTCTTAACACCCCACAGCCCATTGTCCTCTGGTTGATGTGGTACAACATTGGGTATGTTTCAAATTTGTCTGGAATCTTTTTGTTGAAAATAAGCACAGTGTCATTGGCTGCCAGGTGTTTATACACAGCAAATCATAAAGCTGCTCTTGATCCAGGGTATTTAAGTAAAGAGGAATTTTTGTATCGTTTTTATGAGCCAGTAGAAAAGTTGCCCTCATTGAATGGGATCATGAATATTGTGTTAACCCAGAAAAGTTAAAATCCATGCATGCTTCCTTGTTCCCCTGATCCCTCGGCTTTTGTTGTTGCATTGGCCCATTGTACCCGAGAAGAGATCAAGGGGACCCCTGTCGGTTGTGGATTATTCCTTTGTAGAAGCGCCACTGGAGGGGATAGAGGATTAAAAGAGCAGACAGTGGATGGGGATTCTACAGGAAGTTTCTTTGCCGTGCACTGCACATGAATTGTTGAAGTGGAGTGTTTTCTATTGAATAGCCTATTTGGTGTAATGTTTTTTTTGTTTTTCAAATATATCAAGTGCCCAGATCCACATTAACTCTTTACCCATTCTAGGCGGATTTCAGTAGCTGCAGCACCGTAGGAATTTGCCTCATTTGGATATTTATATCATATATGGACAATTAACGCTGGAATTGCCTGTGGCCAGATGATGAATTTTTATTGTGTTTACATGTTTTCCCAGCTGCAGGATGAGTTAAGCGGGCACTGCAGCGAGTATGAAAGAAGCATTGTTCTCTTTCCCTCAATTTCTGTTAAGCAGTAATATTGTCAGTGTTTCTAATTTCTTTGGTGTGCGTTACAGCCAGAATCCTTACACTAGTCTGGGGACGGGTTTTCATTTCTCATAAGCTCTTGTTTCTTCTATTCCTGCAGGGAGCCATGGACCTCGAGGCTGGACAGCATCATACCCAGAATGTGCTGCGAAGAACCAATCACCTGTGGACATTGCAGATGTACAAGCTTCAGTTTCAGAGGAGTACCAGGAGCTGGTGTTTGAGAAGTTTAACATTGAGTCCTCCAACCAGACCACCATGAAAAACACTGGAAAGACAGGTCAGTAACATAAAACCAGTTTAGTCCATTCTTAACATTCAACACACGAACATAAGGATACCAAAAATGCTGAATTTAAATGCATATTTGTTTTTTAATTTTTTTGTCGTGAATGTTCAAATCATTCGAGGGCGAGTCATAAGTTGGGCAATATGACAGAGATTTTGCCATACCATTAAACTGCATTTTACTTTTGGTTGTATTAGGCCAATAACCAGCCAGTGTTGCAAATCATTTATCAGGAAAGCATTATGGCAATATTGGATTTACCTGATATCTGCGCCATTGCTATGAAAGGCTTTAATTTTTTTTTGTATTTATTTCTCTTGATTAGACAATAAAAGATGTGGTCAATTTATCTATAAACTGCTTTTAATTGACTTTCCAGGAAGTTTACAGTGTCACACATACTGACAATGCATCCAAAAAATGAACATACAGTGAAAAAAGATGTAATCGATCACCCACTCCTTGTGAATTTTAGAACAATAAGAAATTGTGAATCTTAAAATCAAATTGTACCACTTGAAATGTTTTTTACATTTCAAAACCAAGCTCTAATGATTCAGTGAAGCCCTTAACAATCACACATATCATCCTTCATGATTCAGATTCTCATTCTCATTCATTGTTTTTTTTTAATCATTCTTTTGTTTCGCTTCTTTGTACTGCCACTCTTTTATCTCTCACCATCCTCTTTGTGTCAGCCTGCATGCCATGTTTAAAAAAAACATTTTGAAGCTTTCTCTATTAACTGCTACCTCATAACATTGGCACTTTGTTTTGCATTCGGCTAATCCACGGACCATTGGTCTGAAAACCCTGACCTTAATTGATCTCCCCTGCTTTTGGCACTGTTTTTCTCAGAGAGAGTAGTTTCATCTTTTTTTGCATTTGATCATAATGAGAGTTGTTTGCCTCCATGACAACCAATGCCACTGGGACAGCTGAGCGATGCTACGGACTGCTTATTTACAAAGTCGGAAATAACACGGCTGGATGTAATTTCAGGCACAAGCAGTACAGAAGGAATTTTAGATTGCTAAATGCTGTGAAAATCTAGAATATGGCACAATATTAACACAGAATATTATCATGCAAACGCTATTTAGAAAAGGTCAACTTATAATTCCCCTCACAGCATTGTAAAAATTATTCATTAACAGTCTGCCCAAAATGAGGAACTTTTTTTCTTTTTTTGTATATGAAACTAAAGCTTGCTATTAATTCTGCCCTTTAGGAATTGCCTTGACATGTCGTGAAAAGTAGACTTTTGAAACATTACATTTTTGATTGAATAATAAATTAAATATTACATCACTAATACAAAATTCACTTCAGAATATAACGTGTCATTAAATATTTAACAATTTAAAATAGCATTTAAAGGTGGAAAACAAAATCTGGAAAATTCAATCATGATGAATAAATAGATCAATCATATTATGGCTTGTTAGCTCCCCACATTGACTTGCTTTTTCTGATGCTCATTCCCACGGAAAAAAAAACTACATAGAAAAGCCTATAGCAGTGGATACACTTTCTCCAAACTCTATTTTCAGGGGTACATTTGATCACCTTAATTTGGAGGAATACAGTTTGTTGATGAACTCGATCTTTTGTGATGTGTTGAACAAATGTTCATACTCCTGAGCCATCTTTTGTCCCCCCCATCACGATGCATCCTTGAAATTTTGTGTTTGCCAACTCCAATCTCATCCATGTGCTCTCATTGACAATCTTTTGTTGTTGAATTGTACTTGAGTTGTTGAAGATGACTGAATCTTCGGTGTAATTGTGTAGCCGGAGTGTTGTGGTCCTCAGAAGCCGAACAGAGTTCTGTATTTTGTGCAATGGGGATTCAACCTGCAATGGTTCACACATCATAAATCTTTCTTTTTGCTTTGCTGCATTTACTGCCACTTTTCTGTTGCTTGAGGACCCACTCTCTCTCACATCACTCTCTGTACGTTATTATGTTACACACTGCTTTATTATTTGAAGGAGATACGCTACGTTAAGTTACTTTGAAGAATAAGTAGAGGGGGATTTTACAACGGCGGAGGGCTGCCACTGAACAAACATAGGGAAAACATTGGACTTGGACTTCTTTTTCCTGGGTTCCTCAGTCATTACTCTCCTTGGACTGCTAAATTAGACGATGAAGGGGTATGGCTATAGGCGAATGGATATGGCCAAACATATTATCAAGATAAAATTTCACAGCAGTCGATATCGATAGGCTATTTATCACAATAAATGTGAAGCCATGCGGTGTATTTTCGTTTAAACTGTTCCACTTGGCCTGGTGCTTGTGAATCGTCCACTAACAAAAATCCTTGTGTATTAACCCTTTAGGCGCCGGGTTTAATTTTGAAAAATACTTTATTTTGACACCTAAATTTCAGAAGGCTCTAGATTGAAAGTGGTTTGAGATAGAGACAAAAAGTTAATGAGACAAATATTGAGAATGTCCTGAAGTTTATCTAGGGAATAAATTTGTTCATCTAATTTGCATATTATGACGTCATATGGCGGCGGCCATATTGGATTATGTAATTTCCATGAAATACCTGATATTTTGAAATAGAGTTGAACTTATTTCATCAAGTTCACCCCCTCCATCCATTTGTTATGATGTCCACTATGTTGTAAGCCAACAGTTGTAAACTAGAACTACACCACAAAACAGGCACTTTTTATGATTTTAGATTTTTTACCCATTTTAATTTACTTTTGTCTTCTATTATTATGATTATTATTATTACCATTATAATATGATAATATGAATATATATATATGTATATATACATATATATATATATATATATATATTCATATTCAATAGTTTTTTTCTCTCTGTTGTGTACTTGATGTATTTGCATTGAATATTGTATGTATTGTTGTTTTTCCTTGAATTTGTTTGAACTCGACGTCATTGTAAATGAGGGTCACCCCTCAATTGGTCTCGAGGATAAATAAAAGTTAAATGAAATTAAATGAAATTAAAAATACATTTATATAATGCTGCGTCACATGGCTGCACCACTGCTGCGCATGGACGCACCGGGGCCGTAGAAAGAGTGCACACTAACTCCCTACTTTTGCTTGCCATATTCTCTCAATAACTCCTAAATCCAGCTTCAGCATAAATAGCTTAGTGGCACACTATCTCCGATTTCACACCCAACAACTGCGCGATTCATTTGCAGCCTGGACGCGGAGGTGTGTCACCTCTCTGCTCTGACGGCCGGCTCGGACTGCTCCGAGGGGCTGCTCCGAGACTGACCGCCTGTCAGTGCTTTTGGTCGGGGAGGGGCTCGCGGCAGCACCCGCTGCTCGTTGAGCAATGAGCACAGTAACTGCAGAGTGAAACGTGCTTTCACGTCAGAGTCTCCAAACACCACAAAAGTTTTCAATAAAACCAGAAAAAATCGCTAGGAGGATATGACAAAAAAAGTTTTGATGGGATTTTTTTTTTTTTTTTTGGGATGGGATTTCCGGATTTCCGCGAATATTTTGCATTGAAGGATGACGTTTTTCTGAGCTAAGGTCTAGGTATGGGATGTCTGCCAACTAGTGGAGGGGAGTTTGAACAAAATATAACACTCTATTTAGAGAAAACAGCTGTTTGATTCAGTAAAGCGTCTTGTCGCAATTTTGCGACTGTGGCGCCTAAAGGGTTAACAGGTGATTTAGCATTTATAAACATTACTGAAGTTGAGAGACCTATCTTCTTGAGGACTGTGGCTTTCTCCTGCGTTGAGCTGCAGCCTACTGTGTTTTCTTCAGGGTCACTGTTACTGGTTACTGATCCCACTACCATTCCGTTAGCCAATACTTTTATTCCAGTGTCATGACTGGCTATTCATCCTCTTTTTCTTCATCTCTTTAATGGCAAGTGCAAACCAGCGGTTTAGGTGCATCAGCAGTGCACACCCCCTTTCCCACTGTATGGTGGTTTAATTATATCAAACCCTTATTGAACATGTATTACATTTCTATTGAGGGAAATGCTATTAAGATAATTGCTATTGTTTTATTGCCCAGCCCTATGTATGGGGATACTTCTAGTCTCATACATCCTTTAGTCAGAAGTTTACCAGAGTGAGACCCTTGATTTAAATGTTAGTAAAATGTGTCTAGTGCCAGCAACATGCTCATGTCAATGCCATATTGCTGTCTTGTCTTTTTTGGACCATTTGTTGTGGGCAGGGTTAACAAAATGTGAACACAACATTTGTTATTTAAACATTCCAGCAGTTACAGAGAAACATTATCATTCATTTGGTGTCTATGTTTCTGGCCAACGGTACTTTATTCATGGTCTTTCCCGAGGGAAATATGCCCTTTAGCTGCTAAATGTTCGTATGTGTTCACCAGCTATAGCCGGTAACTGTGTCTATATGCTGTTTGGTGCTGAGCAGGTAGCAGGTTTAGAGGTTTTTCAATTAAAACGGCTGCATGCTGAGGCCAAACGCTACGCTATGAGAGCAGTGAGAGCGAACCAAAGTGGCAAAGTTGAACAATAAGCTTGAACTGACTATACATCTCCGTAAAGCCTAGAGGAGCTTTAGATTCATATCCTAACTCTCTCTAGGTTCATAACTTGTGAGCGACCCCTTTCACTTCGTCACATTGTTTTCACATTATCATGTTGTCATTTCAAAAATATAAACTATAGCTGCTTTAAAGTAAAACATGACATTATTATTATTGTTATTATTATTGTTATTATTATTATTATTATTATTATTGAAGTCACAAGATTGACTTTTTTCTGAATAATTGTCGGCTATTGTGTTTTTTTTTTTTTTTTTTTTTTTTTTTTACAATATGGGGCACTGAAGTTGAAATGTTCCAATGCTGCCCAGAAGGGCTTTAACATCCTTCGTACTATTTAAAAGTCAACATTGTAATTAAGAACCGAGTGAACAGATCTTAAAAGTTCATGGAGATTGATTTCCCAACGTTCCCTTGTGCCGTGATCTACTTCGAGATCGAGCTGATTGGCCGCCATTCAAGCAGTGCTCCTCAACAAAACATTTCTCAGTGAAAATTCAAACAACCCCTCGACCAAATTCATGAGCAATCGAAAGACCCAGGAGACATTTGCATTGATCAAGGATTTACTTTCACACACACTCCCCTTCTTTCGCTGGCTGTGATTCAAGGTCTTTTTGGCTTAGCTTCTAATTCCTGTTCTACTGTTGGAGGGTTCAAACACGCACTTCTAATGAAACTCCCAGGGCCAGCCAACATCCCCTTTCCTTGACTTTCCTTATGTTGCGGACGGGATTACACTACTTCAACATCAGCAGTAAAAAGAGTTTATTACCATGCCTCCCTGTGAAAATGTGTGTTTGCAAAGGGGTTGCACAAATAGAACCATGTGAGGGCTAGTTCTTTGCTATGCATACAGATTTTCACTTTGACCTGATGCTGTTGAGTCTTGGAAATCTCCTGTATCTAAGACATTTTCCTTCATTGAGTGCCATCGGCTTAAGCAGCGCGGGCACATGAATACTGTTGGCAGATTCTTTCTTGCCACACAACAGGCAGCTCAGCTCATCCCTCATCCAACAAGGTTCTCTCCTCTTCAAACCTCTCCTTTTCTCTTAATCTCACACTCGCTTTCACCACAATTTTCTCTTGCTAGCAATCGTCGGCATGGTGATCTGTTTTTAGTTACCTTGATGTCACCCATTTCCTCGCCACAGTTTGTTCATCATGTCATCCGTGTTTACTGGCAGTCTGTGTTTGCTTGTACACATGCTTATCCTTTTAGTTTGTTGATTAAAGTGGGCTGTCCTTTATCCAGAGAGGCTGAGCAAATCCCCCTGTAAAATGCGGGGGATCAGCCGACCGAGCACTGGCTCTAATCTGGCTAATGATGTCAAATGTAGATGTGGTTAAGGGTTCTAGATACGTTAACATGTAACCTCAGCCAGGACTGGATGATAATCGGCCCTGTCACACCAGGGTGTTTCAGGTGCAATGGATAGCTGGAGAACTGACGGAGCTTAAACTCACCTGTACATGACACCGCTGGAAACATTTACAAATGTTGGCTTCCAGGAAACCAGACAGGCTGAACTTTTAAGGTGAATCCAATTTGCTGTTGTCATGTAACAGTAACAGCAGCAATGTCTGTATTTTAACATCAGGCACAGTATTGAATGCTCCACTATAAATTAGGAAATTAGTTTGACCTTTGAAAACCCTGCTGGATATAAAAAGTGTACGATGATCAAACTTAATATTGTGTTTTTCTCTACCGAAATTAAACTTTTTGGAGATGCTGGACCTTTTTTTTTTTGGATGATAGCAGCACCATTCAAATCTGCAGTGTCATCCGATGTCTAGCAGCAGTTGTAATGTTTGAGGTTATTAAGGTTAACTGGTGGATTATGGCTGCAGAGTTTCATTTTGCAGAACATTTTTATATCAATTTACTTCCAAAGTCTAAGGCAACTGATATCTAAATACACCTGAAATTAATCCATATATCCACCCATTCTATCTATCTATCTGTCTATCTGTCTATCTGTCTATCTGTCTATCTGTCTATCTGTCTATCTGTCTATCTGTCTATCTGTCTATCTGTCTATCTGTCTGTCTGTCTGTCTGTCTGTCTGTCTGTCTCATGGCATTACAAATGTCACGTTAAAGAGAGAGGCTTTGCCTCCACATCTTTCTATAGCAACCCAATAGAACGTCAACATCAGTGGCGTCATTGTGCACGTGCCTACCTCTAATTTCACTTGTGATGGTGAAATGCTTCCCAACATAGAGGCTCCTTAACAAACAAACGGTGGTCAGCCCCCATTTATCGTAAGGCCCACAGGTGGATTTTGGAAAATATAAAGCTATTTATTGCATGGATCAGACTTTTCAAAGATAAAAGCAAATTACAAAGGAAGAAACCTCAGGGTGCTTCTTAAATTGAATACATAAACAAGATGATAGGATTCCTAACACGGACTGGTGTATCTGACTGTATAAAGACATAAAAAAAATAAATCCAACCTCAACTACCTGTCCAAAAGCATAAACACGTGTGAAGCAGCACCCCTTAGTGTTTTTACATCTAGGGTTGCTGACTTTGTGCATGTGTACTTAAACTGAATGATCACCTGGCCCAGTCCCTAGACAGTAAATTGAATGCCTGATGGTGGCATTCAAACAAAACTCTAATCCATAATATTATTACACTCTGAAAACAGAAAGGGTTGGAGACACAGTGGCGTGTTGCTCACCTCAAATCACAGCTGCGCCGACTGATAACTTGGATGAGAATATATAGTACGTCTGATGAAAATTGCATCCTTGTAATTGGAAAGCTAGACTTGGTCGTCTCCAGGTTTTTCATGGTTTGCAGCCAGGAAGTGGGATGAGCAGTGACATTGGGGGCAATCTCACAAGGGACCACACACTCTACAGACATGTGAAACACTGGAGAGGGTTGGTCACAGGGGCAGGGCGTCAGGGAAAACTGTGGAGCTGTCAAGAGGGATATAAGAACAGCAAGAGGGACATGTTGCTACCTGGCAACCCAAAGCCAGAGTCCAGATAATTCGATATTTTGTTAAATATTTTGTTACATTTTGTTAAATAAAAAAAATATAAATATATATATGTGTAATAATACAAATCTGTGTTCACTGCAGCCTTTTGTGTCCCTGCAAGAGGGGCAGCCCCTTAACATTTCACTTTATCAAACCCACATTTTTTACACAGCCCTGAGGGCCTAAAAACCTTGTCTTTGACGATTTGACAATTAACTTGAAAAAAATAGCCACCATAGACCAAAGCTTTGTTGCACCGGCGGGACTTAGTAGCAACCCATAGGGGGCGCCACAAATGCCAAAACCATTTAACTAAAAATACGCATTTATTGATAGGCCACACCCCTCCCCATAAGTCTGATTAAATTGACCCAATAGTCCAGTTCAATATGCTCCACAAAAAAGCTTTTTGGACCATAGTGGTTCGCCTTGATGGATTTTTACCCAATTTTCACACGTGGGTAGCTCGTGGTAAGTCTGCTTTGGATGGTTTTGACATTATGGCTAATAATCAAATCCACTTTAGAGAATATTACTGAGATTTTTACTTAAGGAACCGCACTGTTTTGCTCTATGTGCGGGCACAATGCACATTCAACATTTTCAAGGAAATTTTCTATTTTCACATCTAGTATGATAAATACAAGTTTATTTAGAAAAGGAAAAGTTTGCAAAGTTCACATATGCATCAAACATTAAAACAAATCAGAGGTACTCTTTCACCCTCTCCAAGTATCGATTGCCCTATTGGTGTTCTATACTGTATGTCGCTATCCAGTTTTTTTGTTCATACTGACAATGTCACAGAGGGAGACAATTGACTGATCAGAAGCAGGCTGTCGTGTGTGTCGTTTTATTATGGAAAACAGTTATATTTAATATTTTGAGACTACAACAAAAATCTATTAAATTAATTATTTTGTGATGATAAGATAATTCAGTTCTCATCCCCCCACAAAAGATGAAGATTAATAAACTAAGAATTAAGTTTTGATCTTGAGATAATAGGCGTAAAATAAAAAGAGCAATAGTAGAATCAGTTCTTTGACTATTAATCCCCCTTTTTTTCTGCCATTGCTGGAGTGTACTTCATTTTCCGTCTTAGCCTGATTTCATGCTATTTTTCCTAACCCTCTTTATCTCCAGTTGCTGTTCTCCTGAAGGATGACTACTTTGTGCGAGGTGCTGGACTGCCGGGGCGTTTTAAGGCTGAGAAGATGGAGTTTCACTGGGGCCAGAGTAATGGATCATCAGGTTCAGAGCACAGCATAAGTGGCAGAAGGTTCCCCGTAGAGGTAAAGCATCTTGTCACTACGATACACTTTGATAAATGTGCAATATGAGCCCTCGAGGGTCAACATAGAATGTTGGAGCCTGGCAACTTACTGTAGTGCTTTATATGAAAAATTAAATAATATATGAATATGATATTATCATTTTTTATAGAGACCAACAAACACTAAAAATAATCTAGCATTAACTGAATGCCATTCAAAATTAAAGTTAAAATTCACTTTTGCTTGTAGATCAGGTCTGTGGCATACAATAGTTATTAAAATGCAATAGTGTTATTGTTTTTTAAAACATTCTACAGGGATTTTCGTTATCACTAGCTCAATAGTGGCTAAGAGTTGGTGCAGATTAGATGCAACTCATTGATGCTTCTGAAATACATTTTTTACCTAATTGCCAAGTAGCACCATTGAGGACTAAAGATTTGCAGACCATTGTAGGACGCTATTGTTGCATTGCTTTAAGTTACACAGATCAGAATTTTAAATCTAAAGCCAACTTTTGGCTCACAAATCAACAATAATAATATCTTTAATTCCTTCCCTCTTTCGGTTCCGTGTCACGGATAAAGTTTTGTTGTTGAGTTTAAATGAAATGAGCATTGAAGCATAATATCTTACTTTTCTTGCTCTTTGAATGTTTTGTTGCACAAGGTCGCAAGCGATGTCTTAATGCCATTAGTACTAAAGCCGAGAAACAGACAAAAGAAACAAGTGTGCTGCAAGTTATAATGGAAAAGCAGGGGGGAAATGATAACCAGCTCTTGTAGGGCAGATATAAAAGGGTATTAAGTCTGAAACCTTTTGGTATTATGTATTCAGGTTCCTGGATTAATGCAGAAATCCCACACTTTTTATGTGGTGCGGAGAATTGGTTATTAGTGCCTTTCAAATTTCTGTCATTTACAATGCCATTCCTATTCATTATCTAAAATGAATGTGAAAATGTGTCCTACTCTGACATTTTGTGGTGTTGTATAAAATATTCTTTTTTTTCAACCCCTTTATTGACAAATGGTTAATAATTAGTGTAAATATAACAGTGTGTGAAAACAGGAAATGCCTGTTGGTGTGCCTCTCTGTCCTATCTCCAAACACACAGCTAAAGTCGTCCTGTGTTTGCTTCTTGGCCCTGTTCTTTGGAGCCTTCTCTGCAGGCATGGCTGTTTGATGCTGAGTAATTAGATTTATTTTTGCCACATCATTTTGTGTTCAGCGTAGTGTTAAAGGGCACCGGATTATAAACAGCCATTACAAAGCTGTTGTGCATATGGGCGCTTTGATGGTGTGCTCTTGAATACGATGAAGGAATTCTTCTTAATGACCAATTTGGGCAGCTGTTTGAAAAAAGAAGAAGGAAAAAAAAGCTGAGCATGAACAGGAAAATGATGCCCTCTAGATACGTAATTTTATAGATGTGAACTATAGATTAGTATCTTAAAACGTCTTTGTGTGTAGTGTAAGGGTTTTACATTGACCTCTCTGTCAAAGAACATGTAAGCTAATGTGCTTGAAAATTAAAAAGACAATGCTCCTTTTATAATAATAAGGAACTCAATGATACAATCCTGCCATGGGCTATGGGAAAAAAATATAAAGTTGCTAACTAAAAGAAGAAGACTGAAATAATAATTTTGCAAAAAATAGGAGATCAAATCTACACACTGGTGTATTAGTTGAAATTCTTTATTGCTCTTATGAATACAGTATGTACAGTATAACAAATTGTGCAGAACTAAAGCTAAACATTCTAAGACATTCATTAAGCTTGTGCAGAACCTAAAATATAGGAAAATAATATAAAATATATAAATGAATATACTACTGTTCATGTGACAACTGTGGTATGACGTTTTCCCATGATCAGTTTGTCAAGATAAAAAGAAACATGAAACATGATGTCCTGATGGTTGGCCACATAAGATAAACAAAAGAAAGAGATTACTTGTGAGTATTTGTGCTCATGCATGGAATCTGTGTATTTAATGCTAATGTGCTGGCACCTTAGACCGAAAGCACTACTGAATACAAAGCAGCAATCATGAGTGAAGCTCTGCCAATTGGACGCAAAGGGAGTCTGGTACATTTTTCATAAGGATGGGTGACCCACTTAAAAAAAAAGAAAGAAAAAAAAACATTTATTCTGTTAACATGCATGTCAGCAACATGCCGACAAGCTAGGATTGACTTGACATACACTAAGGTAAGGTAAGGTAACTTTATTTGTACCCGAGGGTAGATTTGGTTGCAGTTAAAAAGAATTGGCTGCTTACACACACAGACAACAGACAACATTAACAACATCGACAGACAGTGACATAAAAGTGACAACAGTGCTCCAGACATAGGAACATGGAATAAAAGCATACAAAAAGGTATTACTATCAAAAGATAAATACTGAATACAAGCCATCATGGCAAATACAAAAAACAAGGTCAGAATAAATAAATAGATGAAGAAGGCCATACAGTCCATTTAATAAATTAGTGTGTAGCTTAATTAATTACTATTTAATGTTTTGACAGCTGAGGGAACACAACTGCCTCTGTATCTTTTTGTTTTGCAGGCAGGCATTTTGTACCTTCGGCACTGTGATGTCGACTGAGGTTTCGTAAGTGACACCATGCAGAAATTACATTGAAATGGAATTAACGATACAATTATAAAATGGGGACAACAAAAGATTCATATTCTCCAGTAAAATGCACTGTGGACCTGACCTTTTCTTACAGGGAGTACACTAAAGGAATCTTCCATCCACATATCTGCAAAGATATTACTCTATATGTAGCCTACATGGTGCACCATACATGGGGATACAGCACAATGCAGGGGGCTTTTTAGAAAATGATTCGTATCTTTATCGACAAGTCAGATCACATGCATCAAACATGATGTATTATTTCACAGTCGGCAACCCGAAGGTGAGAGAGTGAAATGATGAATTGTTGAAAAGGGAATGTGGTTATGCAGGCTCTAGCCTTTGGCCATTCAACTTCTTGGTGGCATTTTCATATTTTATATTTATACCTTGACAGAGTTTGATGTATATGAAATTCTATTACATCTGACAACCATGAGCATAGCAAGAAACTCCACCTTTTCTAAATGTTTGCATTGATCTTTTACGGCAGATGTCTTTATTGTTGTTTTTTTGTTCTTTGAGAGTTGAACAGCATGACCTTGGGGGTTGAGATCCTGGGCTTATTTGTCTCTGCTAAACAGAGACGGTTTTCCAATCTGCTGTCTAATTATCCCTCCACTCCAAATGAGTCACATTCCTCTCAGAGCCGCTTGTAACATACTGCATAAAGCCTATACTCTTACAGTTGAAAACAGATTAAATATTCCCACCTGCCTGGAAGCAAAGGAAAACAAACATAAATATAGTTCACACATGTACAAGGGGTGAAAAAAAGACAAATTCAGTGACTATTATGAAGCTGCTCTCCTTTTTGTAAGTAACATGGTCATGTGTAAAACCAGCCCTATGGTGCTGCTTGGCCCATGGCTCCTGACATTGACATTATTCTAACCGGGGTCTTTTTCTGTGGGAGTGAAGTGGGGAAATCAATAGATAGACCACCTGTTCGCTCAAACAGCACAATGAAAAATGAAGCAGTGGCTTTTTTTTCTGCTCCAGGGTACCACAAGGAGATCTTTTCTTATAATATATTAGGGTGTCACCGAGGTGAGATTAATTATACATGGATTACAAATCACACCTGGGAAGGGTATATGCGTTTACACACGGTACTGCGGATGTATGAAGTGCGAGGGTGGGTTCTCGGTACAGTACGTTTTCAGCAAGGGAAAAGCTCCAGTATAGCACTGAAAGCATAGCTGCAACGGAAAGGTGATTAGGAATATGCAGTAGCAGTGTCAGAGAGAGCCCAACACATTGCCAATAGCAGATTTAGGAAAAAGTATTTACTGACAACACATATGCAATATTTACAAGAGAAAAAAAAAATTGCAAAGGCATAAAACACAGGGCATTGAAAAAATCCATTCATCATTTTGGCAACACATACCAAATACAGAGATGCATACAGAGATAAAACAAATGTATATACAGAAAAAAAACAACTACAGGAAACACTACAAAATATATGAATACGTTGCAGCTGTCAAACATGCCTGAACGAAATTACTACCATGGTTTGTGGAGCATGGATTTACTGAAGCCAGCAAAGCCATCAGTGGTGTTGGAAAGTGAGTGATTGAGGTTTTTTTTTCGTCTGGAAAAAGCTAAGGATAGGTGTACAGCAAATGTCTACAGCAGTGTTTTGAGTCTTGCAGTCTGAATTGGTGAATATATTTTTTTTGTCTATTTGCATCTTTCTTTACTGACGTGAAAACCACTGTCACCCCATTGTATTGTCTTGTACTGTCCCATTTTAATTGCCTATGACATTATCTGTGGGTAATCTGAATTGTTCAGCAACACCTCATTTACATATCAAGTGAAATTTTGTTAGTTCCAAACCAGTGTTCTAGCACTTTTGTAGGGGCTGCTGGTGAGAGAATAAACTTGGATGGTTATGTGTGATTGGAGGGAGTGAATCATACTGTTTAAAAAAAGGAAAGAAAACTACATTTGTGCTGCTGTGATAAATCTGAGATATCTCCGTGCACAACCTTATATCTTGTAGGTTTTTTTTGTCTTGCTTAAATTTCTCGCCGTCTTGGGAAATCATGCCAAACATGACTTTCTTTTCCACCTGTTTGTGTCTAAATGGAACTTGGGAATGCAGAGCAACTTTCAGCACTTGTGATTGCACTCACTTTGTTGCCGAGAAACGAGAGAGAGAGAGAGAGAGAGAGAGAGAGAAAAAAAACAATGAGGGGCTATAAAAGTAACTAAGAGTAAAGAAGGGCTCAGGAGATGTGAACTGCATGGGCTGTCTGCTCCACAGAGAGAACTGGAGCTACACTATAAAGTTCAAATAATATATTTTTTTTGTCTTCCAGTTCCCTCCAGTTACCTCTGATCTCTCGCAAGCTGTCGTTGGTTATTGGTAGTCACGATTTTCAGATTGCCTGTCACATATTTCTCCCCACAACAGTATGGTGCATTTTTCCCTGACAAAAACAAACATGCCTGAATGTCCTTTAGAGAGCTTAGAGATTGGTCAGACCACCTGTCCGTCCTTCTTTCAATCAACAACTCCTGTTGAGATATCCGTGGATGAGAATAAAGTTTACTCCACAGAGGCAGGGGGGTTTTGGGCCGGAGCTCACAAACAATGCGGGGGAAACTAAGCGTGTGATCAAGTTATTCAAATTGCTTTTGGCAACATTTGTTTTTATTTGCTGCTATGAAAGTGTTTGATAATTGAATATCAGGTTTTTCCAGTGTGCCGTTAACTAGAGCAGGTCACATGAGCCAAGCAGAGTGAATGAATGAAGCCTGAGGGGGCCATCTTAATTAGGTAATGTAGTTACTAACATCTGAAGGGTGATGAATGGTCGGAGCTCCCTCTTGCTGAGTTCTCAGACAACGAATTAGTTCAATTAGAGGCCACGGTTAAAGGAACTCTGAGAGAAACTGATCACTTAAATGATCTAGATCGACTCATTTTGTAACAGGTTTAGGCCTTTAGTACGCATTGTTTATTGTTTTTGGGTCTGTTGTCAGTACAGCTAATTGTGGTTTCTTCCTTGAAAAAAAGAATAAAGCAAGCACAGCCTTTAATTAAATCAACATCTATGACCTTTTCCATATTTTCAATTAACTCAGTTCAGTGACGTTGATACGACCCTGGGCCGTATGTTTCTAGTTCTGTTTTGTTCTGTGCTGTTTTCCTTTTGTTTTCGTCTGAGAGTGGTTTGTGGGAGTGAGACCTCTGTGCGTGCATGAGCTTTTCTATACAGGTGCAGGTGCGAGTGATTGGCTCCATAAGTGGCGGAAGCTGATTGGCTCACTATCAGCCTCCGGGCATTCAAAGGCTCCGCGGGATTCACTCAGCCAGTGGCATGATTGGCAGCAGCAGCTCGCTGATTCCCGAACCACTTCCTTTGTTATTTACTATGTGTTAATTATTATATTCAGTTGTGTGAGTTGCCATTTATTTTCCAGAGTTTGTCTCATTTGTTTATTCTATGTATATAGGTTTATAGGTCTTTCTGGCAGTAACTCACCCTGAAGCTTTGGTTGTTTTCTTTCATGACTGTTCAGTTGAAATAAAAGTAATATACAGTACAGGCCAAAAGTTTGGACACACCTTTTCATTCAATACGTTTTCTTTATTTTCACGACTATTTACGTTGTAGATTCTCACTGAAGGCATCAAAACTTTGAAGGGACATATGGAATTATGTACTTAACAAAAAAGTGTGAAATGACTCTTAAATAGGTCTTATATTTTAGATTCCTCAAAGTAGGCACCCTTTGCTTTTTTGACAGCGCTACAAACCCTTGGTGCTCTCTCAATGAACTTCATTAGGGAGTCACCTGAAATGGTTTAGCAAAGAATTCCACATGTGTTCATTCAAAGTTTTGATGCCTTCAGTGAGAATCTACATTGTAACTAGTCATAAAAATAAAGGAAACGCATTGAGCGTGTCCAAACTTTTGGCCTGTACTGTATATTTTACTTTAGTAAAGTCTGTGTGTGGTGGTTTGGGGATCGGGGAGTGGGCATTTTAGTATTTGTGTTGTGTCTCTAGGTTCCCCTAGACCGGGGCATAACAGACATGAAAGGGTGTTTCCTTTGAAAGAGGCTCCAGATTGTGAGATGATGGACGGCTCTAATTGCTACTTTTAGAATAATTTGCTGATTTTGCTGAGCACGACCCACAATATCTCTGCTTTGAAATCAGAACGAGAATCCTTTTTTGTATTTTCTTCTTTTTTTATATATATATTGGAACCCTGAGCCTTGACAGGTATACGATCTCTTCTGTGTATGCTGGTTTTCATATTATATTCACACATCTTAGGCTTCATTGTGCAATCAGAAAGCTATGTTGTGGGTGATTTAAGGTAATTGGGAGTCATGATTAAAAGCATTGCATTCTGTTAGATCTCAAACCAAAGGGAAAGCGCACAATCCTTTAGTTCTTCCCCCCTGCTCACTCGTGACTGTCTGTCTGACTGTGAGGACAGTTGCCCTGAGGAATGGGATGCTGTATTTCTCAAGCCTCTTCCAGGAGTGGCAGAACACAAAAAGGAATGACACAGATTATAGGAGATTTATGAGAGTGATAAATACACCTCTCTTTCATGCCCCTCAAAACAGCTTTTCATCAGCTCTGTGTCCCAACTGATTGATGAGAGGACATTTTGGTTCTCCTTGTCCACTCCTCAAACTGTTTATGCTCTGATGTTTCCCAACCCCCAGATGCAGATCTACCTTTACAATTCAGATGACTTTGACAGCCTCGGCGCCGCCATCAAGGAAAGACGCATCATTGCTGCCATGGCCGTCTTCTTTGAGGTAAAGTATCACCGGGCGCTGAAGGTCTTAAGACAAATGTGAAGAAAATAAAACTAAATAAGTGCACTAGTTCTAGAACATAGACATCCCTAGCTGGCAGCATGTCAGTCCATCACTTCGGTCCAGCCTTAAAGGTCACATATTATGCTAAATGCACTTTTTAAATGTGTTCTAACATATCCATGGGTCCACGGTGTGCCTAGAGACTGCCAAAATATTTTTAAAAATAACACTCTCCTTTTCTCACAATCCCCCTTTCTGAAACCACCACCCCTCCCCCACCCAATATACTCCAGTCAGAATGTTCCCCTTTTCTGACCTCACAAACTGGAAAGCCAGAAGCTTCCACTGTGCAGCCCACACCCCTATTTCTTATTGGTCCACGGCCCTGACAGACAGAGGGCGAGGCGTATCTGGCTTCGCTTCCGGACAGGGGGCGGGGGCAGCGCAAAGATTGTATATTTACGAGGGGAGCTGCAGCTCTTTTTAAAAAATAGGCCATTGTGAGATTAGCTGAACTTCAGCATAGTACAATAAATTATCTGAAAGTTTTTTTCAGCAAACAATTAAAGAAAAACGTATTAGTGACCACTAAGACCATATAATATGGTGTATAATAGTACCGAAAAGTGTATAATATGGGAGCTTTAATCATCTCCACTATAAGTGGGAATGGATTACTGTGAAATAAGGCACTCACATTCATGTCCCCCCCTAAATTTTTACAAGCTTAAAAGAAAAAAAGTGGTTAAAAGGAACCGAAAAACAAAATAGCAGAAAATGTGAATTCCTACAAAGGAAATGGTACCGGGATGGAAAACCGACATGTTGAGCCATTAGTGCCTTAAGGGGAGTCAGTTGGAATTATATTATGAAAAGGATGAAATGAACATCTTTTTGAGGTCAGTAAATGATAACTATTTATTAGAAGTGTCTTCGGCGTCTGTGTTGTGATGGTGACCGTTTGTCTTCACCTAGCAGCTGCACATTGTTTCTGTTCTGTGGCACGTTGCAGATTGCTCACTGAGATACTGCAAATTGTCCCCTGAAGGTCTGCGCACATAGGGCTCTTAATGGACAAGAATGGTCTTAATTTCTGTAAAAAAACATCTCAGAGATTTATGAACGATGAACAACCACACACACCAGCGGCACTGACCCTTCAGGGTGCCTCTCCATGTTGCACTCTTAATTTCTATTAGCAGGATCTTTGCGATTTAATGGCAGATGATCAATGCAGGCAAACATTCAGCTTAATGATACATAGTCAAGGGTCAGCTCTCAGGAAGAGGGAGGCTGGAATGGGGACACAGGTGTTTGTAATTTAGGTCCACACACACAGACAGTGATAAAACCACATGTGTATAAGGACCTAAATGCCTCCGCTGGGTCCTGACAGCCCTATTGCTTACTGCAATTAGCACCACCGTACACAATCCGCTGAATAGCAGTTTACAACGCAAAAGGTTTTTAAGCGGACACACACACACATTGGCTTAGATATACCATTTCTAATCAATGAGGAGGGTTCTTCCCGTGCTCCCCAAAGGCCCATTAACGGCCTCTAAGGTGTGCATATTATCCACATTCAGCATTCACTTCCACACAATTATTCTCCTCTGACTGACCTGAATTAATGTTGAGCAAGGGGGACTTTGGTCCCCGCATCCCAACACTGTTTTGTCCAGTCTTGTCTCGTAAGTAGGACATTGGGAATATTGTCAAGTGTGGGGCTTGACAATATTTGCCAGTTTTCAGTCAGGCTTATAGATAAAGAGGTGTGAGTTTTCTGTAGACACTATAGCTAAAGGCCAAATTGCCTCATATAGTCAGTGGATACCTCCAGCTACAGAAGGACAAAAAGCTCATAAAAGGAGATGCGCTCAGTGTCATGAAAATCAGATAAATAGATGGTGTTTATTTATAGGCCTAGTGCCATGTTGCGTACAGAGGTCTAAAAATGTAATAATTTCAATGGAAAAATGAATGTAGTCATAATAATAATATTCCACAAATAAGCATGCTATACTGTTAAATACTCCTTTATTTGGTGGCGTAAATTTCATGGACATTTTATTATATATATTTTTTTTGTATAATCTGCCGTTACAAATGTACACATTATATTTACAATATTAACAAGTAGCGTGCCAGAGACAACAGACTGAATCAAGTCTGCAGTCAACCTACAAAGTCTCACACAATTACACAAATGTCACTATAAAATGGTATTAGATGCTGCTAGATTATTATTGTAGAGATTTAGCCCTTTGTGTGTCCACCCCCCTCTATTTTGTTCATATTGATTTTCGTTAGTCATTTTGTTGGATTATTATTCTAGTCTTGTAATCTTTTGTGTAATCCTTTGTCTCTGGACATTTCCCTGCAGCTGGGGCAAAAAGACAATCCTGCTGTGGACCCCATTATCCAGGGATTGAAAGGAGTAGTGCATCATGGTAAGTAATGGGAAAGTCACCCCCTCTACAAACTCTGTATTATGTATATGTGGGGAGTACATTTACACATGCCTCAAAATATAGGGGAGAACGGGGTAAGTAGGCACACTTTTTACTCTAGTGAGAATTGCTCATCACCTAAACATATTTCAATAGTCATTCCTACATTAAATTGAAGCTTAATGTGTTGGCTTGAAATGTGTACCCCTCACTTTTTCTATTTTATTGTAATACAGAGGAAATTAATCATCAAAGACACCCTTACACATTGTGATAACCAACTCCATCAAGGGCTCGGTTGTCACACACTATGGGGTTGTTTGTCACAATGTTATCTTAATGGGAATAATCCTAAAAAGAAGGCAAGAAAGCAGACCTACATTTGAAAGTTTAATTACATTGTCAAGTTGACAAATAGGCCTACATTACTTACTGTAGCCTTGGCAGCTGGTCTAGTTTGGGATGCACTGGGTTGTTTTGTTGGTCTTTTTTCTTTTGCATGCTAGCTGCCTTTTCCTGCTCTATCCTCTCCTTCTCGGGGGTGTCAGTGAGGATACAGCTTGACAATTTATTTCGTTATTGGGTTCCTTTTCTGGCTGCAGCCTTTGGATAAGATGTGACAACCAACCCCCCAAAAAATGTGACGACCAACCCCAACTTGAATTTATTGCTAGCATCAAGGCCAACAACCATCAGACAACTAATTAGCTTGCTAACCACAATCTAAACTATAGTTTAACCTTCACACTTTTTATGGGTAACAAGTGTTTTGTTATAAACCCATTGTGTAAAAGCCGAGAAGAAAAATACTGAGGAGCTAAATATTTTCAATTTGACATGAAAAACACAAACAGTCCTCTCAAATTCAGCAGTCTAACTCCAAGGAAGACTATGTAGGTGACCTGATCCCAATTCTGGAAATTTACAAAATGTCACAACAGCGCCTTCTGGTTCAGAGATATAACGATTGTGACAACCAGCCCATGTGACATATAACCCCGTTCTCCCCTACATATACAGGTCCTTCTCATATAATTAGCATATTGTGATAAAGTTGATTATTTTCTATAATGTAATGATAATAATTGAACTTTCATATATTTTAGATTCAATGCACACCAACTGAAATATTTCAGGTCTTTTGTTGTTTTAATACTGATGATTTTGGCATACAGCTCATGAAAACCCCAAATTCCTATCTCAAAAAATTAGCATATTTCATCCGACCAATAAAAGAAAAGTGTTTTTAATACAAAAAAGTCAACCTTCAGATAATTATGTTCAGTTATACACTCAATACTTGGTCGGGAATCCTTTCGCAGAAATGACTGCTTCAATGCGGCGTGGCATGGAGGCAATCAGCCTGTGGCACTGCTGAGGTGTTATGGAGGCCTAGGATGCTTCGATAGCGGCCTTAAGCTCATCCACAGTGTTGGGTCTGGTGTCTCTCAACTTCCTCTTCACAATATCCCACAGATTCTCTATGGGGTTCAGGTCAGGAGAGTTGGCAGGCCAATTAAGCACAGTAATACCATGGTCAGTAAACCATTTACCAGTGGTTTTGGCACTGTGAGCAGGTGCCAGGTCTTGTTGAAAAATGAAATCTTCATCTCCATAAAGCTTTTCAGCAGATGGAAGCATGAAGTGCTCCAAAATCTCCTGATAGCTAGCTGCATTGACCCTGCCTTTGATAAAACACAGTGGACCAACACCAGCAGCTGACATGGCACCCCAGACCATCACTGACTGTGGGTACTTGACACTGGACTTCAGGCATGTTGGCATTTCCTTCTCCCCAGTCTTCCTCCAGACTCCGAATGACATGCAAAATTTGCTTTCATCCGAAAAAAGTACTTTGGACCACTGAGCAACAGTCCAGTGCTGCTTCTCTGTAGCCCAGGTCAGGCGCTTCTGCCGCTGTTTCTGGTTCAAAAGTGGCTTGACCTGGGGAATGCGGCACCTGTAGCCCATTTCCTGCACACGCCTGTGCACGGTGGCTCTGGATGTTTCTACTCCAGACTCAGTCCACTGCTTCCGCAGGTCCCCCAAGGTCTGGAATCGGCCCTTCTCCACAATCCTCCTCAGGGTCCGGTCACCTCTTCTGGTTGTGCAGCGTTTTCTGCCACACTTTTTCCTTCCCACAGACTTCCCACTGAGGTGCCTTGATACAGCACTCTGGGAACAGCCTATTCGCTCAGAAATTTCTTTCTGTGTCTTACCCTCTTGCTTGAGGGTGTCAATGATGGCCTTCTGGACAGCAGTCAGGTCGGCAGTCTTACCCATGATTGCGGTTTTGAGTAATGAACCAGGCTGGGAGTTTTTAAAAGCCTCAGGAATCTTTTGCAGGTGTTTAGAGTTAATTAGTTGATTCAGATGATTAGGTTAAGAGCTTGTTTAGAGTACCTTTTCATGATATGCTAATTTTTTGAGATAGGAATTTGGGGTTTTCATGAGCTGTATGCCAAAATCATCAGTATTAAAACAACAAAAGACCTGAAATATTTCAGTTGGTGTGCAATGAATCTAAAATATATGAAAGTTCAATTATTATCATTACATTATGGAAAATAATCAACTTTATCACAATATGCTAATTATATGAGAAGGACCGGTACATACATTTATAAAAATATGATTTTTTCCTTCCTGATTTTATTTATTAATTTATTTACAAAATACCCAAATCTCCTCCACACGACACAACACTGTTGAAATGAAGTTCATGCGGGATATTCAAAAGTGATTATCGCTCACTAATCACTTTGTCACTGCTGTAGTCACTGTTGTTGGCTGATCCTTGCAGTAAATTCCTTAGTGACAGTGCAAACGTTATGCTCCTCCCCACCACCGTAGCAACAAAGATTGATGATCTTGCGTTCACCTGCTTAAGCATCTGTCTTTTTATCTCCAATCCCAAATGAGAGTCTAAACACAAAAATATGAGCAGAGTTTAACTTCAAAAGGAGGCAACATTTGCAAGATACCGCCTCTCTCTTGCTAGTGTTGCTCCAAGGAGCTTCTCTCTCTGAGAAAAAAAACTTTGAATTAATATGAGGCTCATTTAGACATCACTCTGTTATATTTGGACTCAGACATACATGTATTGGCCATTGTGGCTCCTTGCATGGGCCCAGATTCACCTTTCAACCATTCATGTCTCTTCTTATATACCATTGCTTTAATTCAGCATGGCATATAGTCTTTAATGACCGCTGCTGCGCTGGCTTCACTGCATGCATGACTTATGCAGACCATAAGCAGATGTTTGAGCATGACTATGTAATCCTTTACTGTAGCTGGAGACACAGCAGCTCTGTTTACACGGACACGTGTGACATGTTTTACAACCTGCCTGAAGGTCTTTATGTACGCATAAGCATACACTGACAAGGATAAGTAAATGGATGAGTATATATAGAGGCAAGGAGTAATTGCTCTCAACCCATGCTGGTTTCACAAGACTAAGTGCAGGGCTTCAGAGTCGCTTCTAATTATAATTTCACTCCCCACACTTTGTGGTGCTGAATGTTTGATCTTGTACAATGTGTACTTCTGAGGTTATGAACTTTTTTGTTGTTGAGCATACTTGTGCGAAAAAAAAAAAAAAAAACTTTCTGAAAGAGCAGGAAAAGACCACTAGAAATTATACATTAAAAAAAAAGTATACGCTCTTACTAAATTCCACTATAGTAATTAAGAAAATAGCCTACTTCACTGATTGGTCTGTTTTCATGGGAGGGCATTTCACCTGTGGGTTTTTCAATGGACAGGAGGTATTTAAGATCCACTTTTCTCTTGTTATATAACCTTGATAAATAAATCTCCAGCCGTCTCCAGAAGTGGCTGAACCACGTTAGCTACACAGACGTTGGTTCTACTACCGCCTCAGTATCTTGTGTGTCCCACCGGCTGAAAGAGAACTCTGTGTGTGGGTGTGGTGTGCTTTTTGGACTCTCTTCCTGCTGGCTGCTAAATGCCCCCCAAACCCCACCCCTCCCTCGCTGTCAGGGTGCTTGGTTTTCCACCAGCTCGTTATCCCACAGTCATCCATCCATCAGCATCCCGGCGGCCCACGAGCGATAGGGCACGTACACTGTCTGAAGACGGGGAGAAGAAAGGCTGTGAATACGCAATTCAAATCTGAGTACAGATTAAAAAATGCATGGGGGGGGAAGGGGCAAGGCTTCCAGTATGCCAATACTCTTATCAGTCCCATCACAACAGAACCCTTTTTTGATTTTTCAGTAGTTTTTTTGATAAGGTCATGAGCTGTGAGAGATTGGATGAATTCAGCTATATTTGTTTTTTCTTTTCATGTCATTATTCAAGGAAAAACAAGCCCACAGGCACACAGCTTATTTGCAGGTGATATAAGGGATCTTTCTGTGGATGAAAAACCCGATTCCTGCATGATATTTTTGTATTTATTTTATATTGCTTGGTGGTTCTCATCATGGAGGATACAACATATCTGGTAATCATTTTTGATCTGTCCTAATCCCGACCCATGTGGCCTCTTGCCAAAGTTGTTACACGGCGCAGAGCTGGGCTACCACCTAGCCAGAGATCAGCTGTTTTAGCAGGGCCATTTTATCTTGACTCCTCTCCTTTTGCTCCTCTCTCAGCCCATCAGAGGACAGAGATCTCGCCAGAGCGATAGCAAGTGGTGAGGCTTTTAACTGCTGTCTCCGTCATTCCTACTAGTGGAGGTTTCAGGAAAGCAGTAATGAATAATAATAAAAAATGCCACTGGGAAAGTGAAATGAAAACAACCCTGTAAAAATGTTTGTGTAAATGTTACTCAAGATATGCAGGATGCTCTCGCAAAAGCATCAGTGCATGAAATATATGGCATTTTTGCTGCTTGTACGGAAGTCTCTGCTTTTGCTGTGTGTACTGACAAGTTTGATCCCCTTTTTGCCTTACCCAGAAAAGGAGACAAACCTCAGGTCGTTCATCCTGAGGGATCTGCTGCCGTCGTCTGTGGACAGTTATTACCGATACACCGGCTCTCTGACCACGCCGCCCTGCAGCAAAGTAGTGGAGTGGATCATCTTCTCCAGGCCTGTGTATCTGTCTTACTCACAGGTGCGTCAAGTCCACACACACACACACACACACACACACACACACACACACACACACACACACACACACACACTACAGTAGATTTCCCCCCACGCACGGATCCCATTTGCACACAGTCATTGGAACACTTGCTGTCCCACAGGGTCGGCGGCACAAGCAATTTTTCCCCTCATCTATCTCTCTCCTCCGTTTTCCCTCGTTCCTCCCCAACTCCTCTGCATATGAAACCATAACTGCCTGTATGGCGGATGATCAAGCAGGAGAAGAGGGGAGCCAATTACTAGCATTTGAATGATGGTCTGAGATGGTTCTTATAACTGCACATACATATTATGGTGTTTGTCAGTCGAATACCGCTGCTGGCCGCACATGGAGGCATAGTTGTATTGTTCAAGTTATTCACATGGAGAAAATGTTGATCCATTACAATTTTTATTGATCTAATTTATTTCAGTGAAGGTTGAACATATTTTTAAAATAAAAATTAAGCATTTTACAGCACCCACCTATGCGCACTACAGCGGCTTACCTCCCTATTTCTATCAAGTTGAAGGAGGACAAATCTTTTGTTCAGAGATGACTCCTGCTGCAAGAATATTGACTATCGCTACCATGTTTGTGACGCTCCCAGATAGCCTTTTATGAACCTGTAATTCATTTCTCCAAGCACGCATAGGACACATTGATTCCACAGTATCTGTAATGTGTAGTCATTACAGAGCGCGGCAGGAGATCATTCATGGCAATCAATGGCCACAAATTTGCCCCATTGAGGAGTTACAGCCCGGCAGGTAGCCAGGGCGATGATTGAGGTCCGCGCCTACTGGGGCCTGTGGTGTGAATGTGTTCTTGCAAACACTGGGGTCCATTTGTGAACAGTCAGGGAGGCTGGCAAGTTGCTCTAAATGCAGTCCTGCATGAGCTATCATATTCAACACAAATACTCACACACACACACACACAAACACACGGTAAGAAAAATAAATTCAATTTGCTTCAATCGCTGTTGTCTGTTTTTCTTTTCATCTAGCTGGACTCCTTTTACTCCATCTTCACAACAGAGCAACAGGATCATGTCAAGTCCGTGGAATACTTGAGGAACAACTTCCGGCCCCTGCAGGACATGGATAGTAGAAAGGTCTTTAAGTCGGCTGTAAAAGATGCATGGCAGAGAGATTTGACTGCGATCCTGGAAAGCCCTCATGGCACTGAGGCTTCGAGAGGTAAGCTTTGTTTTTCTGCATTTTATCCCATTCTCCCCTGCCTTGAGCACTACTCGTTTAACCCAAGGTTCTCCTGTAATTACATTCATGTAACTACAATCATTACTCACTATTTTACTAGTTCTTCTGAATCACTGCCTATATTACTCTGCTATATTATTCTCTACTCTTGCTGTAAACTAAGGACATGGTCATTGATACTACAGTACAGCCAAGTTTGGATTAGTATTATATAATGCACACTGTGTGCAGTCCAAGGTTACATCAGATGAACAAAAGCTGCCCAAAAATCTTACCTAAGGCTCTGACACGAGCAACAAAAACATGATATTTTTTTTGATATTTTGGTTGTTTACAACCTTCAGAAGTTGTTTACCATTCACTAAGCTCCAACCCCTCAGGTTGTCATGTTTTCCATTATCGCACCGTACATATAACGCTTGCAATAATAACAGTGGCACATTTACTTTTAGTTCTTAGTATGTTTTTGAAAACATGATTCATTGATTGCAGACAAAAGTGGGCTTATTTTTAGACTGGTGTCAACTGGCACTAGTGACTCTTTCTCTGAGTCAGTTAAAAATGCTGTTTCCTCCTGACCATTTCGTGTTTCCAGCTGACTTGTATTAAAAACGAAGAGCCTGTAAAGTATGGGCAGAGATTTGTGTCAGTAGAACTTGAATTTGAATTGATCGACTTGAATATGAATTGATCAACCTGCATTTGAATTATTGATACTTGAATTCGAATTTATACACTTGAATATGAATTATCCATTTGAATTTGAATTAATTATACTTGAATCTGAATTTTCTCTACTTGAATCTGAATCAGTTAATACAAGTTCAAAATTCAAGTTTTCAAATTCAAGTAGAAAAAATTCAAATTCAAGTAGAAAAAATTCAGATTCAAGTAGAGAAAATTCAGATTCGAGTAGAGATGTGCACATCTGGGTTCTTTGAGGAAGAGCAATCGAGTGCAGATCTCTGATCCTAAGCTACAGCGTCCGGGCGGTGACCGTTATTTAACGTTCAGGAAATATAAAGTCATAAATTAGGCTAGTTTGTTTAATCATCGTCTGTGTTTTTGACCTCTTGTTTTATAATCGAAGTATCTTTTAGAACACTAATCACGTTTCAGTAATTAAAGTTAAGTTATTAATTAAGTTATAATATCGCCAATAGGCTATAGGCCTATCAATGAAAACAGACGGTCAAACAGCGTCCAAATGAGCTAAAATCCTAAATACAATAAACAGTAACATGGCAAACTTATTTTTAGGTAAGCTAATTGATTATTTATTCATTTCTTCACATGTTTACATGTTTAGAGGCGAAGGATTCCTCCGACGCTCTCTGTCCGGCTTATCAGACAGCACTCACGATGATTAAACAAACTAATGTATGACTTTATATTTCCTGAACGTTAAATAACGGTCACCGCCCGGACGCTGTAGCCTAGGATCAGAGATCTGCACTCGATTGCTCTTCCTCAAAGAACCCAGATGTGCACATCTCTACTCGAATCTGAATTTTCTCTACTTGAATCTGAATTTTTTCTACTTGAATTTGAATTTTTTCTACTTGAATTTGAAAACTTGAATTTTGAACTTGTATTAACTGATTCAGATTCAAGTAGAGAAAATTCAGATTCAAGTATAATTAATTCAAATTCAAATGGATAATTCATATTCAAGTGTATAAATTCGAATTCAAGTATCAATAATTCAAATGCAGGTTGATCAATTCATATTCAAGTCGATCAATTCTAATTCAAGTTCTACTGACACAAATCTCTGCCCATAGTAGGGGTGTGCACGTGTACACGTGTAACCGTTTAGTAAATCATAACCGTTTATGAAAAATCAATAAACGAAAACCGTTTTTTTTTTTTTTTTCAAATTTCAAAGTTTTTAAATATGTTCTGGAGACACGCGTTTATTGATTTTACATCACTAATAAACTAATTGGGGAGGATAAAAGCTAGTCTGCCGAGAATCTGTCTGTCCCTCGGCGAGTGTGTGTGAGTGAGTGTGTGTATCGACGCACACACACACGGGGAGTCGCCGTGCTGGGGCTCGACTCACAGCCACGGACGAGTGATGAAAGATAACCTAAAGATTAAAGTTACCCGGTCGACGTGAACTACGCTCGTAAGTAGCCCGAACTTTATAACACCTGTTCAACATGCATTTAACTGTGGACATGTAGAAAGCGATAGGCTATATTAATCAGGAAATGAATGAAGACAGATTTTTAACAAAATTAAAGGTGGAATTACTCATTTTACAAAGCAAAACATATGCTTAGAAGAGGATTAGGACCACATGTGAAAAATAGATTTGAGTTCTGACTTAAAGCTCAGAGAACATTTTATAATCTATATTTTGATCCGTCAACACTAATAAAGTTTGACTATTTAAAGAGATGTATTGTGTTGCTTACAGCTACTGTTCTACCTGTAGTTAATTCTAACTAGCATCTACATGCATTCAATTAAAAAAAGATTAAATGCAAAAATAAAAATAAAAGTAACATTGAATTTTCTTTCACGCTTCAGTTTGAAATCAGATCAGTCTTGTGCTTGTCTTCATGAGAAGCATTCGGAAGGAAATTGGTTACGACAAATGCTAGTTTTCCAGTTGTTGTGGGGAAATGATTTAGCACAATATAAAGCATATCCACTGGGTCGTCACATCCTCTGATGGTGGAAGTAGTTTCAGAATTATTTGTTGTTTATTGCCGTCAGCAGTTCAATTTTGACCATATGTTGAACATGCCATTTATTTAGGAGCACATTCAAGAAGCACATCTTGCTCCTGAGCATAAGGACCCTTTCACAGCATGCAGCTATAATCAGTTGGTCAGTAAATACAATTGAACCATAGAAGGAAACCACCTTTCTATTTCAGTTGGGTAAAGAAATAATGAAATAGTCATAGTATGTTCTGGTGTAATTAAAATCAACACAATAATAATGATTCAAATGTTAGGGGCATAGTTTGTGCACGTCATTCTCTCATTGTTAAAACTCATTCTCATATCAAAGAACGTATTAATACAAAGCACATGCCTCACGCAGGGCCTGATCTGAGTGCTTTTGTTTGCCTTTCTCTTATGTGTGCATCTTGCACGGCTTGCTTTTAACAGAACAGCACAGGAACTATGGAGACTAATGAGAACGGCTGCTGCGCCTCAAAGTAGTGTTGTTGGTGTCTGGCGGGGAGAATTGATTGGGTATGGTTGTGATGAAGTTGGAGCACCCTAACAAGGCCGATCAGCAATCATCATTAATATGTGGCACAGCTAAAATAGAACCATACAAATTAAGTTGTGAAATTGCTTTTGTGGCATGTCGGTAGGCAAAATGAATGTGGACCAGCGTATCTCTCCCTTTTTTTCCCTCTGCCCCACCTCTCCCTCTTTCTCATTTTCCCTGTGTCCCTTGCATTTCTATTCCACTGTGTTAAAATGTAAGAATCTATACTTAATGGGAGATGCTGGGAATAAACAGTGTCAGTCTTATCTTCAGGGGTGACATGTGTCAAGGTTGTGTGAGGGGGGATATTTAATCTGCACACATTAAATGATGGCTTGGCTTGTAAATGTTACTATGAGAGCCAGGGCCACACCTTGACTTGATGTTCCATCAGTTTGGCTTTTACAGCTGCACAAAGTTGTTTGGCCATTAGAGATGCATAGCTAACCTTTTCTGATGCAATGCACAGGTCACGGGTTAGTTTGTGTAGCGCAGATATATTGTTTGTACAGGGATAATGCCAAGTGTGCCATATACGGCAGTAAGTGTTCATTTGCGTTGATTTTACACTGTTAATCTGCATGTGTGAAAACAACAAGCATTTGAATGCAAGCCTTGTTCTCAAGTGGAGACCAGGTTTCACGTACCTCTGTTTAGAATGTGGTCGGTCTGTGGTGATATTTTCCATAGGGCTGCAAAAAACTATTATTTGTATTAATGCTCACTCTGCTGATTCTTTTCTTGAAGAATTGAGATTTGTTTTCCCTATAACATGTCAGAAAATTAATATTTATGAATTGCCCATCAGAATTGATTGTTCTGTTGTTTTTTGCATTGCAGAACCTGAAACCAACACATGTATAGCACTTTTGCATGGAAAAGGACTCAAGGAACAATTTGATATTTTACTATTTGCCAATTCATTTTCTCTCAGTCGGCTTATCGATTAATCAAAGAAAAAATATTGACATTAACATTTCTGACTTTGTGTTTTCAACAAAATTGTTGTTTTTGCCATCACTCCAATGTCACAATGGCACATGGCCTCCTTTAAAACATTTTGTACTGTCTTGAGAGGCGAGAAGCAGCGGAACTGCTGTTTGTTGACAACAGTCAATTCATCCCCTTTATGGTGGAAGCTGCCAGGAGAAAGATTCATGTTCTGCTCCGAGTGGTTTTGCAGAGTGAGGTGAAACCACTATGAGGCTTATTTTGGTGTGTTGGGGTTTTATGTATTCCGAAAAAACCGAAAAATCCCTAGCAAATAACTCTGCTAGTGATTAAACATTAGGTCCTATTTACCATTCGATTCACACTGTGCGGCAGTTGAACATTTTGTTTTCAATTGAAACTGAGATAAGTGACAACAATCTAATTTGCATACACGACTCAAACAGATTAAGAGAAGCGCTAATTAATTGTTGCCAATCTGCCATTAAACGATAAAGGTGTTCATAAAAGGAACAACCGCCTCAGATCAATGAAGTCTCAAATGAATACAGACACCTGGGTTGATATTTATCTTGTATATCTATACCTGCTGTTGATTTTAGCTAGTACACCAGTGTTGATGGTGAAAAGGATGATGACTGTCGTGACAGTAATGATACAGGCAGTAAAACCTTGATTATGTCCTCAGCTGTTGTTCAGCTACTGAAGTTGACAACCCGACATCCGGCGGGTTCTAATGCATCTCACACCTGTCACACTTCATCAACACCCCATATTCTTGCTATTCTTTTTTCTGTCCCCCGTGTCCCCCCTGACTTATTTCCTTTCCAACCTGTCTCCATTTGCATTATTTGCACTTTAGCTTCACTGTGTAAATGGAGAAAAACTGTGGCGACAATTTCAATTTGACAGAAACCGTGTGTGCACATGATCAGTTGACACTGGCTCTTGATTGCTGTTGCCCTTGTGTGCTGAGAAGCATGTCCAGATTGTCCCTTCCTCATACTGACACTTCCCAGTGTTAATATCCACGCTGCAGCCTACACTGCCACCTTGAGGCTGAATCACAGCTTTTTCTAACATCCTCCATCCTGTTTAATGATTCACAGAAAAAGGAACATTTAAATCACATAAAGGGCAGGAAGTTGCAGTATTACCTGTACCACATGTTTAGCACAAAGCTTAAAGTTGATTTATATTCTACCTCTCCTGCAGTGTTGTGGCATGAGAATGACTCAAGCGTCCAAATTGACAATCTACACTGACGTGTGTGGTCCCGCCTGATCATAGTCTAGCCTCCTGGCTTTGTTATTGAGTTACTGTATTATTCCTTTACTTATTTTTACAGTGTTTTTCTCGAGTGGAAATGGCTTTTGAGTCAAGTCAGAAGCAAACAGTAGTAATAATAGGCTTGTTTAATGGCAACCTGCATTCTGCCCACACATGTCAGTTTCACCTAGCTGCATTCAGACAGTACGTGCCTGTTTGTTTTACTCCCATTCCTCTACCTCTCTCTTCCAGTGTGCAGCAGTGCCCCAGTGAGCATGAAGATCAAGACACTAAACCGAACAGCGCTGATGGTGAGCTGGGAACGCCCCCTGACCATATACCACCCACCCATCACCAGTTACATGGTCTCCTACAGCTGGGTTAAACCAGACGTTGTTGATGAAAACACCTTCACCAAAACTGGGGACCAGAGCATGGTGAGCGTTACTATCAATTGTTGTTTAAAAAAACTAGTGCAGTGCCAGTAGGAAGCAGGTAAACAAAGAAACATATTAAGGTGCGAACACACTAGGCATTTTACACGCGTAAGATTTACGTGCGTAACGCAGCTAAAATGTTGCTTGATCATTTTGTGTCAAAAATGGTTATACGCGCGTAACCTGCCTAGTCTCCCTCCCGATATTGTATTTCCCTTATCAACCATGGCTGATCAGACCCGACACAACAGCGTGCATGTCCGCACAAAAACAACAACAACACAGCCAACAACTGTGCCAAAAGACAAACTGGACAGCACAAATAGCCTAGCATTAAAACAGCATTGGATATTCACGGCAGCTACATAACAAACACAGTTACAGCAGCATCGGTGCACGGCGGCACAACATAAAGGCAAGTAGCCAAAATTACCCTACCTGGCTGTGACAGGGGACCGTGGCTGGCGTAGATCAACACCGGTGCTTCGCTCTACTTGTCGTGAAAGTCCCGCGGACAGTCGTCATGTTTGGGTTCATAATATGAGGCGCTAGCCGCCCGCACACAACAGGGTGAGTTAACTAATGCTATACGGCGCTAACTTTGTTTATCGGCTAAAGCACAGCCGCACATTGAATTAACCAGGAAGTCCATTCTCCTGGTTTACTTTCCCCACGTGTTCTAACCCCGAGCGGCTTCATACAGCACCGGCCGCCCGCAATACATTTTTCTCCTCGGTGTCTCTCATCATCAGCCTCTGTGTACAGTACACTGTTCTCCGACCCTGCCAATGTATGTGACGTCGCGGGTCAAGCTCAACGCTGATTGGCCAACGCGGCTAATCGTCTCGCGTAGGAGCAACAAAAGTTCAATTTTTTGAACTCCTCGCGTAGCTATACGCGCGTAATATTTACGCACGTAATATATACGCGCGTAAACATGTTGCTTTAGCGCGAGTGAAAATGTTGCTTTAGCGCGAGTGACGCATTTACGCGCCATGTACGCGCGTAAACCAATGGTTCCCTATGGAAAAGGGGCGGGTTTCATACGCGTCTGTACGCGTGTAAAGTGCCTAGTGTGTTCGCACCTTTAGACAGTACATTTGGCTGCTATCAGTGATGGCTAATTTTACACTGTTAAAGGTTATTATCAGTAAGTTACTCAGTAAGTTACTTTGTAGAAGTTGGCTATAGAGTAGGGCAACATTCCTTAGTGTATTGTGTAAAGATAACCACAAACTAATTCCATGTGTTTTGTTAAGTGAAATGAAACAGAAAATGTGTTAATTAAGTGTTGAATCCTAAAGAAGAATCGAGCTGTACAGGTGTTACCTATACAATCTGATATTATGGTACCTTGCAAACTGCCATCCATACGGCACAATGCACTCAAACTTACAATCAGTTGCCTATATAGTAAATGTTTGCACTGTGTATAAAAGGAGTCTATGCTGCACGCCATGACAACATTGTCAACCCCATTACCATTACTGTTAGGTATTTGAAAGATAAGACAGAGTTTGGATAACTGTCAATTAACGTTACTGTGTCAGTAGCAGTCAGCTGTGTGTGTGTGTGTGTGTGTGTGTTGGGGGGGGGGGGACTTGTGTCCGCGCGCGGGTGTCCGCATCCGAGACCGTGCTGTCAATTAACGTTAACGTGTCAGTAGCAGGCAGCAGTGTGTTTGTGGGGGGGGTGGGCTCGTGTGCGCGCACGCGCGCTCGGTGTGTGGGAGCAGACTTGTGTGCGCGCGGTCGCGCTCGGGCTTTCAGTTTAGATTTTAAACGGATATAAAACATTTTGTGGAAGCATCCGAGACCGGGCTGTATTATTACAGTGAAAATAGCGTGAAGTGCAAGAGATTCAAGATTCAAGATACTTTATTTTGTCATTGTACCAAAACAACGAAATTTTGTTGTTTTGGTACACCTGTCACCACTAAAGCGGACAGGTGGAGCAGATGAGGAGTTGTTGAGGAAGTGAGGCTGTGTCGGTCTGCTGTGTGTGTGTGTGCGTGTCCCGCTCGTCAGAGGGAGGCGGGGTTTAGTCGGCTCTGTGCGCACGTAAGCTACTATTCGCCAGCATGATATAAATATGATAACTTCTACAACTTCAAAATGAAGGATGAAGGATGCACACCTTCGTGCTGTGTTTAAGCAATATCCGGAAGCTCATGCTGATCTGACCAAAACTCAGAGATATGCGAGCCACAGACACACAGACAGACGTTTCTTGCTTTATATATATATATATATATAATATATAATATATATATACACACACACACACACACATGCGCACGCACACACATATATGTATGTATGTGGTTAAAACAGCTCTGACTGGTTTGCAGATTGTCTGTCCTTATCACTGGCGGGATCAGAGGGTGTCTTGATCAGTGTGTGTGTGTTGAACCCTGCATATGGCTGTGATATGAGGGCCCAGAGACACCCCCTGTCACTCACCTGTCTAAGAATAGACTGTGGCACACACTGACTAGTCTAGCTGATGTATATTTGATGTGTTGACTAATGCACCTGTGGCCTTCTTTCATTGAGTATGTGATGCAGGTCTGCTCAATGAGAACTTATTGCAAAATAATAATTCATAAAAAATAAAAAGATTTGAGCAAAAGCAATGTTAACCAAATACTAATGTTATACTTTGTTTATCTTATTTTAGCATTTTGAGAAAATAATCATGTTGGGAAACATCCAGTGTGTTTCAAGGCAGCGGATGCAGCTCTTTGAGCGCAAACTGTCTTATTTATGTAACCAATGCCGGCAACTGTGCAATCACAGACCTTTAGATCTCTCTAGAGACATTTCTGACACCACCAGTGATCATACAATTCTGCCCGTGGGCCTTAAGCATCGAGTTACCAATTAAGTTCACACTGTGTCTCTCCAACCGAGCATTCACTGTCTCTACAGAAATATATCCCCCACCCCTGCAGGAGGTAGCACCTACGGGGATGTTTTTTTCCACACTATATATTTTTCTCCCTGGTCTTGTATCCTTCCATTTGTGGGAATCCAACACCCAGCTGTGCATCCCTTCAAAGCCCACTGACCCCCAGCTGTCTTGACAGTCTGCATGGCTGCCTCTTTAGATATCGACAGTGCAGGGGCAAAACACTCAGCCACTGGTTGAGAGGACCCAGAATCAGTTCTCTGTTGGCATTACTACCTCCAGTTGGTCATGCATTCCAGTATACACAGTTGTCATCATCATGGGAGGGAAGCTGGTGAGGGATCGTGCATTGTTTCTGCACTAGCGGTTGATTAGAGCTACTGTACAGAGTGGCTGGAATCTGCAGGGGAATGGCTTTAACCTTTAAACACACAACAGGCTCCCAAGTCTCTCCAATGTACAGACCATAGATAGTATATAAAATGGATGTAGCATCTGGGCTGACGTCAGTTATTCCAACTGCATCCAATCGTCCTGGCCTATGCGCGTCGCCATCTTGTCAGAGTTTGACTCCACTTACTTCCCTCTTCCCGAAAAAAGGCATTGATGTGACTTCGGGGGGAGGGAGATACGCCCATCTAGCTGACGTTTACCTCCGAGGCAAAGTGAGGGCTAACGGGCGGCTAGCTGTCACTCAAGAGACCGCGTCCTAATTATTCAGATATTTTAACCTCCAATAGAATAAATACTAGCCAGATAGAAAAAAAATCCCCCCCCTCCCCAGTGTTGTCATAGAGATATAAACTAAACATACAGACTAGAATGTTTTTTTTAAACCAGGCCTTAAATAAGTTTAATAATGCTGTGAAAACGGCATATTTAACATGGGAGTCCACCAGCCCTTAGTGGCCACCCGGTGCTAATGCAATTTTTGTCACTTGCGCATTGGGTGCTGGTAGAACTCGCTGTGGTTGGGGCTTGGTACAGACGGATGTGTAGGTCACTCGTGTACAGAATCTGACACTAAGAGTAATGTTTTAATGTTCATCATTCATTCATTGTCATTCCACGAGAAGATGTGACATTGTGACACGTTCGGAAGCAAAAGGCAATTTACGCAAAAGTGAAGCCTCCAGCGCAAGCATGCCGAGTATGGGCCTTTGGGTGAATTAAGAGACACCAACAGGCTCTTCCTTGTTTTGTGCATTCAAACTTTTGGAATGAGCAAAAGTCAAACGTATATGTAATTTTTAATTTAAAAACACAATTGACCTTGGTAATTCAACTATTTTGTAGCAAACCCGCAAATCAGACACAAATTATTATTCCGCACAGTTTTTACTTTTCTGAGTCTCTGCTGCAGGATGGAAAAATAAAACAAATAGTTTCAATTAAAGAGAGAGTTTTGATTAGTGTTGCTCAACACCTGCGGCTTGTTCACAAAGCTGTCACGCCATTCTTTCGGATGTGGACCGTAGGAACCATCTCAATGCAATTGCAGTCTCCCTGCCTGTACTGCATATGTGAAGTTGAATAATTTCTTAAAACCTATATTTTTAACTTTGTAGCCTTGCAAGCTGAACAACAGTTATTTGGCTCTTGAGGGCCACTTGGATTAGACCTAATGGATTTGTATAATTTAATTATTTGTTGTTTTGTTACATGTCTTTGTAAGAGCATGGTAAGTTTATATTGTTACTCTAGATGAATTGCACGATTATTGTGTCCATGAGGTTCTCTATTTAGTTACAAGTCACTCTCTCTCTCTCTCTCTGTCTCTCTCTCTCTCTGTGTGCTGTCAGTCTTTCTTATTTTGCCCACTTCATTCCAATTTCTGCGTCTTATCTCTGGATACCTTTTTTATCTGGAATATTTTTGAGAAATACTAGCTCTCCAACACCAGAGGCAATCACACATTCGTTCCGAGAGCCATTTTAATATAAGTAAAGGTAGCTGCAAACGGCACAACACAATTAAATTAGGCAGGGAATGGAGGAATTTTAATGCATTGAACTTGTGGGTTGTAGACTGTTGTTGACAGAACAGGGGCTCTGCGCTGAATATTTTATCATAGTAGGCAATAAGATTGAACAGCATCCACAGTTCTTACTTTGTCACATTTAAACATCATTTACAATGTGTTTGCAAGTGTTTTTTTTAAGTGTCTGCATATGTGCATCTTTTCTTATGCAGAAAGCGATCATCACTAATGTGTCCCCTAAGCTCCTGTACCTGTTCAGAGTGCAGGCGGTGTGTCAGCATGACCTGCGCAGTGATTTCAGTCAGACACTTCTGTTCCAAGGTACTTGTCCAAATCATAATGAGTCATGATGTATTTTCAAATGAAATCAAACAATTTTTTTAAATGCTGGCTCTTCTCTTGTTTTCAGCAAATACAACACGGATTTTTGAAGGCTCTCGTATTGTGAAGACCGGGATGGTGAGTTGACCCCGAAGATAGACACGTTTTCTTTTTGTGTATGTTAGAAACATTCATGCGGTAAGGTTCTGTATATAACCTCCTTTTCCCTCTTCCGCTGCCAGCCCACTGTTTCTCCAGCGTCCTCGGCGGACATGGCTCCCATTAGCTCCGGCTCCTCCACTTGGACGTCCTCTGGCATCCACTTCTCCATCGTCTCCATGGCAACAGGCATGGGCCCGTCCTCTAGCGGCAGCCAGGCCACGGTGGCATCGGTGGTGACGAGCACCTTGCTGGCGGGCCTGGGCGTGGGGGGAGGGGTCATCTCTTCCTTGCCTAGCTCCGTGTGGCCCACACAGGCCCCGCAAGCCACGCAGAACCCCGCCCGCCCCTCCGCCGACCCGGCAAAGTCCAGCACGGAGCAGGCGGGCACCGAAACAGACGCTCCATCCGAGGAGAGCCAGGCCACGCACGAGGGCGGCGGCGATGAGGAGGAAGGGAAAAAAGAGGGGGAGAAGGAAGGGGAGCAGGAGGAGGAGGAGGAAGAGGAGGAGGAGAAGAAGAAAAAGAGCAAGACCGATGCACCCGATAATGACGAAACGCGAGTGAACAGCACCGTGGCCAAAGAACCATTAATCCCCACCCCCGCATCCACAGCCAAAGAGAAAGCAGACGCCAGGCCTACTACGGTCAAAGGCGCAGTAGGACCTTGGAGCAACGGCACTGATGACCGGTCGCTGCTAGACATGTTAGAGAAGAATCTGACAGATGTAAACCCAGTCTCCACGTGGGCGCCTCGTAATGACAGTGCAGAGATGCAGATTCCCACACTGGCTCCAAAGATCAGTAGTGACGGAAAGAGCCTGTGGCCTTTCTCTGTCCACACTGGTAAGCTAGACCTCCCCTCTCTCTTACACACACAGATATGACACAATATGTTGTTTATTTGTTCTTTCAGTCCTTTCATCTTTCCCAAATGGGAAAAGTCCCATTTGAAATGACAGTGAGGCTTTGTGCTTTTGAGGCCAGCTATCAGACAATGCAAGGCTCCTCTCCAAAGCAGAACGCTGCTAACACTACAGACAGTTACGGTGCACAAATATCTTGATTTAAGACAGTACCTACAATGGTTACCATCTCAGTGAAGCTCCAGGCTTTTTTCTCACTACAACACAAGAGGCCTGAAGGCACGAGTAAGCCATCTTGCCAAAGGGGTTCTGCCTCAAGCTAATCCTTTGAGATCCCTTTTGAGAAAAAGAATAATGATTAGAATGTTTGCCAGATTTTTGTACCATTGCAGTGTTAGACATAGAAGTACCAGGAGCATTGATTGAAAGCTGTAATGAGGCTCAGTGTAATCTTGCAATACTTCTGGTCCAATCAGATTGTTTTGCCATACACATTTTCTCATGAGTGTTTCACCATAACAGGTGTGTAGGTGTGTTATAAGCTAAGTATTGAGCTTACAACATAGGCACATTAAAAGTTTTAAATTAGTTGGTGTTAAGTCAGTAGAATATCTTCAGGCATGTATTTATGTGTCATTACGTCCTGTTCCAGATAGGACCATCTTGTCCAACGTGACCCGAACGCCTCACCCTGGCATGGGCCGCATGGTGTGGATCGTCCCGTTGGTGGTGGTGTCTGCCCTCACTCTCCTCTGTCTCATAATGCTGCTGATTGTGATGGTCTACTGGAGGTGAGTTCCCTATACACTATCCCATTGAGAAATGGGCTCATCTTAAATAAGTGTATCACTGAGTCCTCCATATGGAATACTATAGCAGCCCCTGTCCCACATTGACCCAATCCATACTTTGTTTCCCCCCTTGAATTTTCAGACCCATTTGGTTTGAATGTGTCTGTTTTTATAGGAGTATCTGCATGTTGTGTGCACATCAATTTCACACAACCTGGGAGTAAAGACTGCTACACCAGGCCCATCTCCCTATACCTGGGTGTGAGGGTCGGGAGACCTGAAGGCCCTGCTGTGTGCCGGGAAGGGTCCCAGCTGGGTCTTCATCTGCTGGGCTAATTTCCAGCCATGCTATTGGAGTGCCAGTAATTACACAGGCCATGCCACTGGCACATGGGGATGGGGGGGGGGGGATTTAATGAGTTACAAATAGCACCATGGACCGTTTCCTCAGCTGGTCTCATTGTTATTCACCGTCTGCATAGGTTTTTTTGTTATGTGTTTTTTTTTGTTAATATTTGCAATGTGTCAAATCATATACGGGTGTGGTAAGAACAGCCTGGTTATCAGCCCATAGACGTGTTAAAAAAACAAAGTTGGAGACGATAGGACTGTAGTGGATTCAGTTGTTGGCGGATTTTCAAAGTTGGAGACGATAGGACTGTAGTGGATTCAGTTGTTGGCGGATTTTCTGAGAGTTGTGTTACTTGAGAAGAGGAAGAGCATGGGCAGCTCTGAGATTGGAGAAGGCCATCACAGATGTTGTTGTGACAACTCTGACATTTCACAAACAATGCCTGCTTCCCCTGGGGAGGGGACCATGATGAAAGATGAAATCAACCCATTCACACTCTTTCCTTTTTCTCAACCCATTCACACACTTTCTTTTTGTCGTGCTCTGTATAGTACATCTTTTGGTGACAGTGCAGCTATTGAAACCAGCCAGTCAGTTTCTCTGCTAACAGATGTTTTGGTCATTAACAGCTATATTTATAAATGTATATTTAAAAATATGGGACCACATTTTGAATTTGAATACCCTCATGTTACTCGTTGTAGTATTGTCTCCAGTTAATCTCAGGTCATGAGTCTGTCTCCGATGGAATTAATTGCTGGCGTTACAGTATGCATCTGGAAGCCTGTGAGGCTTGAGGTGTTTGTTATAAACACACAGATGTTCAACGGAGAAAAAACATCCAATTTCATGTTAGTGACTCAGTATTTCTGCTACTGTGCAGGTGTTAAATGGGATACCACTCTCCTGTTTTCTTTTTTTTTTCTTTTTTTCTTTTTTACAACTGAAATCCATTCAGAAAGCATATTTCCACTATTATTGTATGACTAGCGAGATCAGAGAGGAGGTGTGGACTATGCTGGTTAGTTAACTACATGACATCCGCACCCACCGGGAGCCATTAGATTGAGAGGCTGTGACGCAAGCCAGGGGGGAGCTCTTCTCCCTTTTTTGTTTTTTACACTCTCTCTCTCTCTCTCTCTATCTCTCTGTCTCTTTCTCTGTCTCTCTCGCTGTCTCTTTCTCTCTCTCTCTCTGTCTGTCTGTCTATTGTTTTCCTATATGTTCTTAAATTCAGTGCAGCATTTTTATTTTTGTTCCATCCCTCCTAAAGAATGACCAACATTTGCTCCCTCCTCTGCATCAATTACAGGTAGGATTAAACCTGGAAAATGCTTACACTGAGATGAAACATGGGTCTTATATGTGCAGATGTATTCAGGCATTATTTGTAGTGTGTGTGTGTGCGTGTGTGTGTGTGTGTGTGTGTGTGTGTGTGTGTGTGTGTGTGTGTGTGTGTGTGTGTGTGTGTGTGTGTGTGTGAGGAGATGGTGGTGGCTGCAAGGTGTTCAGGACCTTAAAGATCCTTCACTTACAGAAAGTCTCTTTTTCAAGACTTTTCTAAAAATGAGGACCACTGCAAATAAGGATCTTTGGGATGTAAATTATTGTAGACAAAAAAAGGACAAAACTACAATTTGTCTTTTTCCAAAACTGTGATTGAATATCTTAAATTTTTCAGTCTATGAAAAATGTTAAGATAATGTTTTCAATTTTGGTGAAGGGGGATTGTCCTTCAGGGGGGTAACAATATTTGGAACAAGAATGTCCTATGGCTTAGTTAAACATGTTGAAAGTTTTGTCTCGTCACTGCAAATAACCTTGTCATTAAGTTATATGAACATCTGTGCGTTGAGTAGCAGCTTCTGGCAGCAATTACTCACACCATCCAGAAAATGCACCTTTTAAGTTTATTTTGTTGTCCTCAAATTGGAGTGGGATCCCTTCAAAGCATGTGTATGTGTATGTGTGTGTGTTTGTTGCCCTGGGTTTAGTTGTCTCCAGTTTGAGTAAAGAGCTAATTTAGTCTCTGTGCTTTGTGTCCCAGTGAGTTGTTTACCTGTTCCCTGTAGTCGGCTCAGACTGTGTTTCCAGTAGCTGCTCACCGGTAGCGACTCTTATCCGTGTGCCATCAGCTGTGTCCCAACTTCTCTGGGGTTTTCATTAGCACTTTACAGCCCTTCCAGTGTCAGTCTATTCAGCTGTTTAGATGCTAATGTTGACAGAACCGGATCTGAGAACAATGGGATAACAACTCCCTAATAGACTTCACTGTGGCTTCAAACTGTACTTCTCTCTCTTTCTCTTGTAGGAGATTCTTCCAGACAGCCCACTTCTATGTGGAGGAGAGCAGCTCTCCACGAGTGGTGGCCAACGAGAACATACCAATCATCCCTATACCAGGTAAGCTGTATTTCCTTAATTATATTATAATAGTACCGGAATAAAGTTTTTAAATGTCCCAGAAAATGAAAGTCATAAAACAGCAGCTTTGTACACTTAGAATTTGCATTAGCTTATTATCTGCCTGGATTGTTAACATTTTAATTTCGTATGGGAAGTAAGAATGAGATTGCTGTTAAAAGTATTACTATTGCACATATTTATGTGGGGCATGCAAGCATACATATGAACATACCTCCATTACATTTTCATATCATGTCAAGAAAAGAATAGGCCAAATCAGCCGTAGTTTATTTCAATTGATGACCCCTAAAGCCACATTTCACCCAGAACCATTCGGATGAACTGTTTAAACTTCTAAGTATCTTGGCACTAATACAAGGGAAGGAAAGATATTTTGATAAATGAACAGATTAACCAAGGAGAGTTCACCTTTATGCCGTAACCACTGGGGCAAGTCAGAGCCCTTAAGGCTCCAGCTGTGACGGCGCATTAGTTAAGACATTGGCCAGTATCGGCAGCGATGACAGCTGGGTCCCCTGCTCTATTGTCCCAGTGTAATGGTGACCAGCCTCATCAAAGAAATCCCCCATGTGTGATTGGGGGCTGATTTGGCTCGGATGAGACAGATGCTCCCTCCTATAAAAGCTCAAAATACAAAATCTAGACATTTGTGATAGAGATTAGTCTGTCAAAACAACACAAAACCCGTCTTTTCTTTTCTAATCTCTTCTCCTCTTTCCTCTTTTGTTCATTACATAGACCATCAGTGACTGATTTGGTGTCAGAAAACTATGAATTACATTTGCTGCCTGGTTGCATCAGGATTGCAACTCAAATGACAAATGGCACTGGTTTCCATGAGTGTACTGCCAACACACTCCCGCGTGTGCACTCATTATCAGAATACATGGTGGCTGGAACCAAACCCTAACCATCCACCACCACCATGAATAACACACACACACACACACACACACACACACACACACAGACACGCACACACAGACACACACACGCAGACACAGCAATTTGTACATCCCTGTTCTGTGTTTCTCCTGCAGATGACATGGAGGCCGTCCCCGTTAAACACTTTGTGAAACACATCATGGAGCTGTACAAGAACAACCTGCAAGGTTTTTCTGAAGAGTTTGAGGTACGCTTTCAATTATGCTTCAATGACGAGTAGTTGTAAAGCATAATTTACCAAAGTTTTGTTTTGTTTTTTTATGGAAAAAAAAAGATTGTTTGTGACCTTTTAGCTCTGCTCTGCTGGATGTTTACGCTGATTTATTACAAACAAGTCAAGAGGAGCAAACATGAACTGACAGGTTACTCTAGACAGATCAAATTCCAGTGACAGACAAGTCTTGCAGCACTTAACTATATCTTGTGCATTTAGTTATGTCGAGCTTATTAAGAAATAATTCATCTATCTAGATTATACGCCGTTCCTTTTATTTGGTGATTTTTACTGGACATCAGGCCGCCGTGGTTAATGATAAACACACGTCCTTCAACTGCTAACATGGTCGCATGTTTAGAAGGTAGGCTATGGAACGTCAAACGCCCCCCTGTTCCGCAACAACAAGCTGGCCGCATTTATACAGTGAGGCGGAACTGATTGTATCGGCAATCTTACAACCCCCGAGGTAGTAAAATTCCCGGAACAATCTCTCGCACCTTCCTTCCCCTGTTCCGCAACGGTCGCATTTATACAGCAGGGCGGAGGGCCGAAATTCCGGCATATTCCCGGCTTTCACTGGCTGTGTAAAAGGGGCTAACTGACTGTCGCTTCAGTCTAAAGGAGCTGAACCGATCCATAATGGAAAAAATACACAAGTGTTTGTTTGACCTGAAACAAACAGGGCAAGGTGTGAAAGCACCTTTTAGACTGTAGAACACATTAGTTAAGTAAGACCCCGTTTCCACTTGGCATTAACATCTGACTTTTGTAATCGGATCACATAAATAAAGCTTTAACTACAGGTGAAAACACTCTCAAGACGCATAGAGATCGGATCACAAAAACCACATTCGGAGGTGGTTTACGTCGCTTGTGACCGCTATGTCCGCAATCATTTGGTAGTGGAAACACGAATGTGACTCTTGTCCACTTTAGGGACCTCCTACTCAACTGCTGCCCCCTGTCTGAGCGGAAATACGTTAAAAGTGCATCACTGGCGTTCATGCAGCTTTTATAGAAGCCTCATGAACGTTAGTTGCATCCGCCAGTATTGCAAATGACAAACTTTCTGTCCTCTGGTTTCATTTCACTGCGTAAATCTGAAAACACGGAGAGCTGCAAGGCAACGACTTCCTGTTCTTATCCGCTTAAAAATAAAAGTCAACTCGCGTTTGGCTAGTAACAGGCTTTTAATGTGAAGGCGCACAGGAAATATTCTGTTCGCATATAAAGTAACTTAACTGCATAAAACCGTGTACTGGTGGTGACAAGAGTGTAGCAGACGTTAGAAAAGCCGCCCGGCAAACACACATCTTTCACCAGCCAAAGTGGCGTAATAACTTACTCGCCTAAGAGTTTTTACTTTTATATACTATCTATGATATTTCCCGCATTTGGCGAGTGTTAATGTAGAGCCCTCTAAGCAGTGTTGTGCATCGCTCCTCCATGAGACAGTAGCCTATCTCTTCAACCTAGACTTGTAATTATCTTCGCATGTAATGCATTTTAATAGCAAATGCGATTGAAACTGTGGCACTGTACAGCCCTGTATGTTTACTTGTTTGAACCCCACCGGTTAAAAACAGCAATGCAAACGGAAATGATGTACGTGTTGATTTAAATACAGCGCGGGTAAATGGAATCGGATCACAAGTAGACAGAGAAGTCACATTTGAAAATACAAGTGGGAACACACGGACTGAGAGCTGTCCACTTGTAACCAGATTCAAAAAGTCAGATGTTAATCCCAGGTGGAAACAGGGTCTTAGTACTGAGAGCATATTCTGCTCAGTACACTTCTCCTTCTACTGTGAATACGTTGCATGGAAATGGGCCTTTGGTCTGAGCCGGGCTTTAGATCATATTTTACGCATGTGTTTGTATGCATGGTTTCTGATTTTGAACAGATGGTTCAGAGAAAGATGGAGGAAAAAAAGATCAAGAGGGACGAAGGTTAATTAGATAAGGTTTGTCTGCCGGTTGACTGGATGGGAACACATTCTCTCTGTGTAACCAGGTTAAGAAATGAGGCAAAAGGCTTCAACCCTAGAGAAATTCTCCTAATTAGCTTGTGAAGCTTGTGTGCATAATTTTTCGAATGTGAATCCACGATGAGGCCGTGTTCCGAAATGATTTGTTGTATTTTATAAGGTGGGTGGGTGGGATAGCGGAGAAAGAGGAAGGGAGGGCTGTCCCGCTGGATACCTGAGTTCAAACCCCAGTGGCAGTAAGCATCTGCTCTGCTCTGCTGAAGTGTCCTTGACCGAGACACCGAATCCCTGCTAGGTGTTTCCGAGCTCCTTATGCAGATGGCAAGTTAAAAAAAAAATGTTTCCCCTTAAAGGTGCTATGAGGAACTTTCAGGTTTTGTTAATTCTTACACCCCCTTTGGTCAAAATGTTGCTGTTTTTCCTGGTTGAGCGTACCCATGACAAAGGCATTAGAAGAAAAACTATATAAATATAGCATTCTTTGCACTGATGGTCTCATCTGCTGTTACATGTCATTTATGATCGTCAGAGGAAACTTAGTCTGTTTCAGAAATATTCAAAAGTTCTTTGTAGCTTTTAAAAGACCAATAGTAGGGGAGACCGGGGTAAGTAGGCACACTTTTTACTCTAGTGAGAATTGCTCATCAACTAAACATCTTTCAATAGTCATTCCTACATTAAATTGAAGCTTAAGGTGTTGGCTTGAAATGTGAACCCCTCACTTTTTCTAACTTATTGTAATAAAGAATAACTTTACCATCAAAGACACATTGTGACAACCAACCCCATCAAGGGGTCGGTTGTCACACACTATGGGGTTGTTTGTCACAATGTTATCTTTATGGGAAAAATCTTAAAAAGCAGAACTACATTTGAAAGTTTAATTTCATTGTCAAGTTGAAAAATAGGCCTACATAACTGTATGCATCTTAACACAAAATGAGCAAGGAATTAACAAAAAGGAAATCCATATTAAGACCAACCTACTGTATGTAACAACATAAAGAACAAAACAAATAGGTCTAACAATAATAGCCTACTCAACTAGGATACACACATTCACTATCTGAGTTACAGTGATGGCAAATGTAGGGTCTGCTCACTCTAACTAAGCAGAGATTGTGTGCCCACTGGTTGCACATACAACACTTCTCCCTTACCTCCCCTGAACGGGTGCTGGGGAACGTTTCCATACAAACCAAACACAAACTATCCTCTTCATCTCATGAAGATTCCTCCTCCTGTCTCTTTATCTTCTGTTTCTTATTCCCCAGCTGGGGTGGAGCTAAATATTTTCAATTTGACATGAAAAACACTAACAGTCCTCTCACCTCAAATGCAGCAGTCTAACTCCAAGGAAGACTATGTAGGTGACCTCTGATCCCAGTTGTGGATATTTACATACCAAAATTTAACAGACAGCGCCTTCTGGTTCCGAGATATAACGATTGTGACCTACCCGTGTGACAAATTACCCCGTTCTCCCCTATTACACAACAATTTTTTTTTACCTAGGAATAAATACAAAATGCTGATTCTATATAATAGCACAGTTTAACCCTTATGCCCCGTTGGTGGAATTCTGTGTATCTGGGGTTGCATTTTTGAGATAATTTTGGCTGTGATTGTCCCCTATCCATAAAATTTGGTAAGGAGGTGTGTTTTACAATGAAGTTTTGATATTCTGAGTTTCATCCATTTCCACTTCATTTTGACTGTGTGAGATGTTTTTGTTACACTGGGACCGCTAACTACACGATTTGTACCATTGACTTCCATTATAACGACATTTTTTGACACCCCCCTTAAAATTAAAGTGAAAAATATTTTTGACTGTAATTTCCCATTTCTCTGTAGTAAACTTGATAAGGTTATGTAAAAATAAGGTCAATAAAAAAAATGCCCCGTTTTAGCCCCCCCCCCCCCTGACCTCTATGGTGACCCTTTACAACAAATTGGCATCCTTGTGTAATTCATGGCTGCAAACCAGTTAAAAAAATTAAAAAATACAATAAAATAGTTTTGATGTGTAGTTAGTGAACACATCTTTTAGTCAGAATGGTTGAAGTTAAAAAAAAAATCCAGGAGTGTGTCTGTGTGTACTCAAATCAAATACACTGAAATCCTTGTCTAAAAAGATGCCATTTCGTAAACTCATAGAAAGCCATAAAACCAGTATTTTTGATTCCTTGGCCATGCCAAGATAAAATCAGAATTTATATAATGTTGTGCATTCATTTTGAAGGTAAGGCATCACATTTTAGGTTTTAACTATTATCTAGTTGATTTATGAATTTCATATGGTGTATTACTGGGGGAAAACTTGCCTCATGACACAAACCTGAAAAAAAATTGGATTTTTCATAATTTTAAAAAATTTCAGGAATACTGGCCACTGCAACAACAAATCTAAAGAAAAATGTCAAATGTGTTTGGATATGGATGGGGGGGACTGTTGTCTGCATGTCCATGACAAAATAAGATTGTGTGTGTATGTGTGTGTGTGTGGGGGGGTGTGTGTGTTTGCATGTGTCATACGATATTAGGGCTGCAAATCTGTACCCCTTGTAATTTCTCTCCTCTCATACACACACACAAGCACACTTTCACACACACACATGCACTTACACATGCACACACACACACACAAACAGACACATACACACACACTCACACACTAAAAAAAAAAAAAAAAAGCTGTTATTTTGTAGTTTTAGTGAGTGGTTTTCATCATAAAAATTCATATTTTGATGATAAAAGAGGTGATAAAATGGGTAAATTTTACTATTCTCTTTCATTTTACCCAATTGCATTGTGTTTTCTGCAGTAATATGGGAAATCAGAGGCAAAAAAAATGTTTCACTTTAATTTAAAGGCGGGTTGCCAAAAAGTTTTCTTATAATGCAAGTCAATGGTAGAAATCTAACTTTTTTTATTCAATTTGACATTATTCAAAAAGTAATAATGCCCCAAATTCAATTGTCTCACCTATTGTTCAGATGGGTGAGCCGGTGATACTAATAATAATCAAAGTTAAAAAAAATATTTGAATATTGAATTTTAGTGTATTTTTCAAAAAAGCTGTTGGTGGTATATGATCGAAACTGGCATCTAAAGGGTTAATTTTTAATTGTGATTAATTAAATCATGACATAGATTGAACAACAACCCCTACATGAAAAATATGGGAAAAAAAATGGTGAAAAAATATTGATCTTTCATCATTTTAATGCAGTTTAAAGGTCAAAATACACAAAATGTACGAAGCGGTCCCAGTGTAACTTTTTTATTAAATCTGACATTAAACAAAAAGTAATAATGCACCAAATATAATTTTCTCACCTATCATTCAGATGGGTGAGCCGGTGATACTAATAATAATCAAAGTTAAAAAAATTATTTGAATATTGAATTTATGTGTATTTTTCAAAAAAGCGGTTAGTGGTATATGATCAAAAATGGCATCTAAAGGGTTAATTTTTATTTGTGATTTATTAAATCACAACATGAATTGAATAACAACCCCTTCATGAAAAAAATAGAAAAAAAAATTGTGAAAAAATATTGATCTTTCATCATTTTAATGCAGTTTAAAGGTCAAAATACACAAAATGTACGAAGCGGTCCCAGTGTAACTTTTTTTTAACGGGGCATAAGGGTTAAGTAAATATAACTTATTTTGATACGTTGTTTTCTCTGCCTGCTTAATAAAATCCATCCGTGTAATTGTTTCCTTCTCTCCAGGAGGTTCAACGCTCAACGGCGGACCTAAAAATCACATCAGAACACTCCAATCACCCTGACAACAAGCATAAAAACAGATACATCAACATTGTGGCATGTGAGTGAGCTATAAAATCAGATTATGATGTGTGTACTGCAGAGGAATACAGTAACTCTCTCATAACTCCCTCCCTCCTCACGTTTCAATTCTTTTTTTCTTTTTCTTTTTCGAACAAATATGTCGATACTTTCCCTAGATGACCACAGCAGGGTGAAATTACGAGCTCTGGCGGGGAAAGATGCCAAGCATTCGGATTACATCAACGCCAACTATGTGGATGTGAGTTTTAGCAACAACTCGACACATTTAGTTGTGAATGAAGGTCCTTCTTTGTTTCTCTGTGTGTGTGCGTGCGTGCGTGCGTGCGTGCGTGCGTGCGTGCGTGCGTGCATGCGTGAAAGGTTGTGAAATTCACCTGCAATGTTGAGAGTTTTTGTGATAGAAATAATTATTCACAATGTGAAATGCCATGCTTGCATTCTTGTTTAAAATACAAGTTCAGGGTTTATCAAAAATCAACAGACGAAGCAATACTTAATGGAGTTCTATTTAGAAAGGATATTGATTAATGTCTTAATGTTTTCAGTTTCTTGTTAGCTCTAGGAGTGGATTTCATGGCCTACCAAGTAGTTGTTTCAGAAAGCAGATATCGGCTGCATCCAGGGTTTGTGGGTCATTTATAGAAATATTGATCACATCCTACCAGTAAACATTTCCCACCACTCTCCTGTTTCAGGGCTACAACCGGCCCAGAGCTTACATAGCCGCTCAGGGTCCTCTCAAGTCTACGTTTGAAGACTTTTGGAGGATGATGTGGGAGCAGAACACCCGAATGATCATCATGATCACCAACCTGGTGGAGAAGGGGAGAGTAGGTTCACTTTAATGATTAAAGATATTTATAAAAAAAATCTACGAGGTATGATTGTTTATAATTCACTGTGTTTTCATTGTTGTGTCCTTCAGAGGAAATGTGACCAGTACTGGCCGTCGGAGAACAGCGAGCAGTATGGAAACATTGTGGTGACGCTGAAGAGCACCAAAGTGCACGCCTGCTACACACTGAGGCGCTTCCTCATAAGGAACACTAAAGTGAAAAAGGTAACTCGAGAGTCGGATTTGTACAAACTTTATTCTCACTGTTCAATATTGTTTGTATGTTTATAATATTAAGGATTGTCTGTTGTAAAGACACTATTCCAATTTGTATATCAGTTGCAAGGAAACATCAGTCTTGCTGTCCAATCAAACGCCTTCAACTAGGTAAACAGAATGACATTGTAGTCTCCCGGGCTGTAGCATTACTTCTAATCAGCTACTCATTTGCAGGTATGACTTTGTTTTGCTTAAACATGCCTACATGGAGAAATATGTGTGTTTGCAGTTAGTGGTTAAAAAAAGTTGACATCAATGTGAAGCAGCATTTTGAGTGTCAGGCTAGCTCTGTTGTCCAAAATCTCTCCTTTCCTCATCAATTCGAATTGGTCACATAACTACTTCTTTCAGTTGTTTGGTTAGCATTGCAACGGTTTCACTCTCTTATCTCTAATTTAAGAATGAGTTGGAATGCTACAGCCACCTTTAAACTGTATTGCAATGAATCTCCATTCAGTAAACACTTTTGTAAACATGTTGTAACACAGCTCAGTTTGTAATTAAAACATCTGACGCATCCGGCCCCATGTACAAATAAATGAAGAGCCTGCATTGTATTCCCACTAGAGTCACACGTGTTCTCTCATGTTGTAGGGTCAGAAGGGGAACCCAAAGGGGAAGCTTAATGAGCGCATCGTGATTCAGTATCACTACACTCAGTGGCCTGACATGGGAGTGCCTGAGTACACCCTCCCTGTCCTTACCTTCATCAACCGCTCATCAGCGGCGCGCACTGCAGACATGGGCCCCGTCCTGGTGCACTGCAGGTAAAGTATACTGACTGTGGAGCTCAAGTGGCCCAAACTAATGTTATTTGCTAGTGCTGGATAGTCACATTTGCGGATTTGGTTGAGAGTGCCCTCCCTCCATGGGTCTGCCGTTGTGCTTATACTGCTTTTATGATCTGCTCCCTCAGTGCAGGGGTTGGACGCACAGGAACCTACATTGTCATTGACAGCATGCTGCAACAGATCAAGGACAAGAGCTCCATCAGCATCCTGGATTTTCTCAAACATATCCGCACACAACGCAACTACCTAGTTCAGACTGAGGTAAGTAATCCTAAATCCTCCTTTTATGTTGTGTAACTATATATATATATTATATTATGTCCATGTGATACTCTCAGCTCAAGTAAAGGTCGCACAGAGGGCAAACTGTAATACACTCAGAACCAAGCAGATAAATGTATAACACCAGAATGACTCAGTAACTGTGTAGTCGTGTTTTTCTGGCTCTATTTAGGTTTTGCCTTTATTTAATTACAAAGAGCTGTCTACCTTCATTTCACAGTCTGTTGTTTATTCTTGCCTTTTCCAATAAATGATATAAGCTTGATGTGAGGTATTTTGGGAGCATCTTTATATGATGATAGGCAGTGCTTCTATCAATAAAACAATGCAAAAGTTATAACTGACACTCTGGGTGCTCTCTTGCTGTTGACACATGTTAATGAAAGATGGAGTGAATACATTCGGACCAAATGAAAATGAAACAATCCAATTACATTATGCAACTCATCGTGACATTATAAAATGTTATTTCATTATACTCAGAATAACAGTGTTTCACAGGCATTGGTATGACCTTGAGTATGTACATTGTATGCTACTTTATACTTCTACTCCTATGCATTTTGGAGGAAATATTTTAACCAGCATTATATAAAGTGGTAACAATTAGTCTCACCTTTTCCTTCTTCAACATTTATGCATCCATAGTCATGATCCAACAATGGAATAGATATGAGTTTAAAATAGGCCACGCTGCATAATAATTAGGTATATTCTGGTGCTAAATGTTAATTCAGGACTTTTCACCTGTGATTGAATAGTTCTACACTATATAATTGCTAGCTACATTTACTGAAGTGCTAATTGCAGTCCTGTTCTTTTCTTCTAATCTCTGTTTTTGTGTCACAACAACATTCTATTTTGCCATTTTATTCCATAATGCCACTTGTCATCACAATCTGTCAATCATCATGACTGTCTTTTATTGGCCTTTGCTTCCATCTGCACGAGATAACATCCAATCACATTACTACCTCTGCCCTGATGAAAATCTGCTCCAATAAAATACAAGTGACTCGCAATAAAAGGATTCCATGAAATCAAATTTCATAAACGGAAGCTGAGATAATTTTTACGTTTTATGGTTATATATTTTTGTATTTATTCACATGACTGTTGATGTCATATCCTCTTTGTTGATATATATATATTCAAATATCATTTTGAAACACTTGTCCCACCCCCATAGGAGCAGTATGTTTTCATCCACGATGCTCTGATGGAGGATATACTGAGCCGAGAGACAGAGGTGCCCACCTGGCAGCTGCACAGTTATGTCAACAGTGTCCTCACACCCAACTCGACAGGCCGCACGCAGCTGGAGAAGCAGTTCAGGGTGAGTAAACCCTCTGGGAGTGTGACTGGTCTGCTTACGAGGCGCTGTCACCGTCCAGAATTTTGTTAGCAGCACGATGCACGGTGTCTTTCCCCACTTTCAGACAGGGCGGAATAGATTAAGAGTGCTCTGATGTTGGCTGTAATAACGCCATGTCTGTGTCCCAAACGCTGCCTCCCTCCTCACTTCCTCCTGAGCTTCACACGATCAATATATGAAAAAGCCCCGCTGCTAATCCTGGATGTCAAACAACATTCTATCTTTTTTTTTTTTTTTTTTTTTTTTTTTTGCAATGTTTGATGTTGGTTTACCAGTGACTCTCAGGACTAAAATCATATTTATCTGATGTTCTGTTTTTTTGACTTCTCTCTCCACCCAGCTGCTGACTCAGTGCAACTCGCGTTTTGTGGAGTGTTTCAGTGCCCACAAGGACAGCAACAAGGAGAAGAACCGCAATTCCTCAGTGGTTCCCTGTAAGTGTCTTGTCTGTTTTACCACGACTCATTTGCAATGGAGCTGAGGTGGGAACCAAGGTCTAACATGTGAAGTCGTTGTAGTCGGTGTTTGCAGCATCAAGAGAGCTGCTTATAGTGCGTTGACATAGACACATTTGGACACTATTATTAGCATATTGTACAAATACAAACTGTTCTGTGTTGATTGATTGTCGTTTGGCAGAGAAGAAAATAATCAGACTAATGCAGGATTCTACATTTTCCTATTTTCCAGTCCGTGAAATATTAATGATTTATTACGAAACAATTCATGTCCCAACATTTTTATTTATTTCCATAATCCAATAAATTAATCTTTCTATGCGTTCACTGGGGAAAATGAGGTACTTGTTGCTATAGCAACAGCGAGGATTGGTATTAAATGTTTGCATTATCAGCCAGTGCGATATGATGGCCTGGGTTTGCGATTTTTAAGTGTTTTCTTTTTTTCTTTCTGTCTCTTTCTCCCCGCAGCGGAGCGAGCAAGGGTTGGCCTCACCACTCTGCCTGGCATGAAAGGAACAGATTACATTAACGCATCCTACATCATGGTACAGTGTGATAGTTTTGCCTCGTTCACTGTGTTCTTTACAGAACTTTATTGACACCTCCGACAGTTCCCGGTGACAGTTTCTTAGGAAATGATCAGTAGTGCATCAGCTTTCACCATCATCCATCAGTGCGAGTGAGAGGCTCACATCTCTACCTCTTGTCCCCCCCAGGGTTACTTCAGGAGTAATGAGTTCATTATTACCCAGCATCCTTTGCCCCACACCACCACCGACTTTTGGAGGATGATCTGGGACCATAACGCACAAATTATCGTCATGTTGCCTGACAACCAGGGCCTGGTAAGTAAGCCTCAAAACCCAATGATGGCTCTTGTTTTTCTCTGTTTGATTTTTTTCCTTTAGTTTTGAAATGTCTTATATAGATTAGATGTCTAGTCCAGTATAATGAGAGATAATAGAAATAGTAATAGAGTTTGATAAATAAAGGTACCTGCGACATACCTTTGCTTGTCTTGCTGTTGTTTCTCTGCAGGCCGAGGATGAGTTTGTTTACTGGCCGAGTAGGGAAGAGGCCATGAACTGCATCGCCTTCACCGTCACACTCATCAGTAAGGACAGACTGTGTCTCTCCAACGAGGAGCAGATCATCATCCATGACTTCATCCTGGAGGCCACACAGGTACCTGCTTTAGCATATGGTGTTCCATTTAGTGCTCCTCTCTTAAAGGTGCTGTAAGCGGACTGGTTATTTTAGCTAACTTCCTGTCAGTGACTGCAGTTAGCAGTCCCCTCGCTCGTCCCTACGTCACCACATTAATGCACTGCGGTCTTCAAGCAGCGAGTTATCTAGCATCATCTCAGATCCATAAGTGTGATAAAACATCATAAAAACCCTCAAAACAGACATTGGGAAGGATTTTTACCTGCTCCGCCATTGTAGTCGCATAAACATTCACCCATCTGTCGCTGTGGCGTGCACCGGCAGATAGACCATGAGTTAGACGGGTGTCGGTTTGTAGCGTTCTCTCCTGTGTCTGGATTTTTCTTAAATTTTCATCTCTACATTTAATGAATGGAAATGCTCTTAATGACAAACAATTTATTGGAATTTGGTAGAAATGTTGTCAGTAGTTTATATCATAAAACCAAAATGTTCATTCTACTCAAACATATGCCTATAAATAGTAAAACGAGAGACACTGAACATTTGGAGTGGTCTCTTAATTTTTTCCAGACCTGTATATTATCTTAAATCTGCCGAAGTATACCTGTCACTGTTTTAATTAGGCTATATTGTACTTTTACCCATTTAATTTTAATTAGAGCCATTCTACATCGCTGTCTAAATGTTTCAATTGTTATTGTGTCTTTATCAGCTTGTTGTGAATTTGATGTATTTGCATTGTACAGTATATTGCGTACGTATTGTTGTTTTTGCTTTGCATTTGTTTGACTGGACATCATTGCAAATGAGGGTCACCCCTTAATTGATCTCTTGGGAATAAATAAAGGTTAAATTAAATGAAATATAGCTGATATAGCTAGCTAGTCAGGAAACATCACTAGTAAAGGGTTCTTTGTCATTATTGGCATTTGATGGTCTCCCAAAAGAAGCATTACATTATTCTACGTCACTGTACTTTGCTCTGAGTGCTGCTTCTCTCCCTGTGTGTGTGTGACAGGATGATTACGTTCTGGAGGTGAGACATTTCCAGTGCCCCAAGTGGCCCAACCCAGATGCCCCTCTCAGCAGCACCTTCGAGCTCATTAGTGTCATCAAGGAGGAGGCCATGACTCGAGATGGCCCCACCATTGTGCATGATGAGTACGTTTTCCTTTACCTCTACTTGAAAGAAGCCAACAGCACACACTCAGGGATTTGAGACCAGGTGTTATCTCATGGTTCAATTTATTCTCCTGAGATCCTGTCATAAAATATTCCAGCACTGTAGATTATATTCCATTAGCCTTTTATCGCGCGCGTGCGTGCGTGTGTGCGTGCGTGCGTGCGTGTGTGTGTGTGTGTGTGTGTGTGTGTGTAGGGTTTTAAGGGTTCAGTAGTGGTAAAAGAATCCTGAGACGTTTAAATTACCTTGGATTTGTTCTAGTTAAGCTGTAATACTTGCACCGGTAGGACTACATCTAAATCTTTCCTTGGCATGGGGTTTGAAAGTCCTTTAGTGTGCACCTGCTCTGAGAAACTACTGACAGCTCTCCAGATAAACAAAAACACCACTCTAAAGTCTTAGTAACCAGGCAACCATAACAACTTCCACTGTTGCTCCCAGCTGATGTCTTTCCCCACAGTCCTGTGTGCCTTTAGCACAGCAGCTGCCTTGAGTGAAATCATCGGCAAACTGTTTATCACTGACGGCCCTGACAATCAATCACACTTCATCCCTCATTTTACTCAAAGCTGTAACTGAAGCTGACACAGACTAATTAATTTACGCCAGACACTTACATGATTGGATGCAACCAGAATTATTTGTGAACACCAGAACAGGAAGATGCTTTAGACGGAGCTGATTTTGAACCTTTCCACACACACAGGTATGGAGCAGTGTCAGCGGGCATGTTCTGTGCTCTCACCACACTGTCCCAGCAGCTAGAGAATGAGGGGGTCGTCGACATCTACCAGGTGGCTAAGATGATCAATCTAATGAGGCCTGGAGTCTTCACCGATATAGTAAGTTCACTTTTATGTCAATTACAAAAAGGAGGGATTTGGGCATTCAACATTTTAACATTTGGAACTATTGAACCTAAAATGTAAAGCGGCACCAGTATTTTAATAAACTCTTGTTTTTTTTGTTTTGCTCTGTTGAGAGCTGCATGACAGATAATTTTGTCCAAAATTCAGCTGTTTTTAGGTTATAGTTTCTACCAGGCTCCGACTAGAATATCCAAGGCTTTAGCTGCCAAATGTTCCACTGTGTTCACCATTAGCTTGATAACTTAGTCGATCTGCAATATAGTGCAGTTTTCTTTTTTTGTCGTTGCTAAAAACTGGTTTCCAATGTTGTCTAATGGTATTTAAATTAGACGGACAATAATTGTCTGGGGCGTAAAAGTAAAGCAATGAGTTGAAGAGGCTATCTCAAGAGAGTTGCAGAGTTGAGTGTTCATTTTGTTGCATACGTCAGTAGTACGAGAGCTCCCTTTTACATTAGTCATTTGATTCAATGCTGTATCTTTAAAAAAAAAAGTATTAATGCAGATTTCTGAGAAAACATGGTCATGGTGTTTTACAGTTGTGCTATGTTGAACCAGTTGCGTGTCTTTGTTTGTGTTTGCAGGAGCAGTACCAGTACCTTTACAAAGCCATGCTCAGCCTGGTGGGTAACAGTGAATGTGGCCTCAGCCCCATGCACATGGACACTAATGGGTTGGTGGTGATTGCGGACGAGTCGGACCCCGCAGAGAGCATGGAGTCGCTCGTCTGAGGACACTCTCACAGGCACTTAATTTGTAAAAAAAGAAAAAAAAACTCAAGAACTTTTGCAGAGGCCTTTTTTGCCAGACTATTGATTAAATAAATAACCTTATTACTTTTTATACTGATAAAGTTTTTTGATATTTATGTTTTCGTCCTTTATTTCTTTGTCTTAAATGTTATACTGCTGAGCGTTTGCACCTGTTCGAAGTTGACGTGAGAGAAAAAGCAGCTCTGTCCAGTTTGCACTATACTATCAGTGTTACTGCCTAAATCCAGTGAGTGAAAAATGTTCACCGTTAAAATCCTGGCATCACAACACACACACAACGAGAATCTTTGGAACTGCATTGAGACGAAACCTGAAGCATGAAGACCAGGATGAGTTACGGGCCGATCCACTTTCAATAAATGACTCACAACAAAGCATCACTTCACGACGTAGCCCAGCATGCATTATGTCACTTTGTCACATGTTTATAGAGGCTCCGCTCCACAAGGGCAAAGTTTTTTTGAATTTTTTTTTTATCACATGTTAACAGACTATTACCTGCTTAATATTCATATGTAGTCCAAATATCTCACTGCTGTCGTGTATATTGTACTTATGGCTTATTTTGTTGAAAGTGTGATACAACATCTAATGTGAATGTTGATTGCTTTTTTACAGGGATTTATATTGTTAAATTGTTTTGTTCATATATATATATATATATATTCTTAATAGCCAACCATTGTTTGGTTTTGTTTTGTTTTTTATCGGCGTTGGTGTAGATTCCTTTTTGTTTCTAAGCTTATCATAAATAATTCACAAATCTTCATCACTTTTTCAGGCTTTTTTTTAACCTCAGCTGTCTAAAGCGCAACTGTTAACACATTTAATGGCTCTATTTGTATTGACAGTACAATGTCTACACACAAATATTCATCCCAAACATACTTCCATTTTTATTGTTTGACAACATGAAATCACAGTGGAAGTAACTGATTTGCTTTTTGGACATGGGTCAACAAAAGCAACCAATTTTAGATAAAAACAAATTGATATAAATCAATTAAAAAAAGTTAAAAAAATTACACAGGTATTCAACCCTGAGTCGACCTGGATCATCTTTTCAAACAAAATTCAAAGTCCTGCCACTGATTTTTGGACAGGATGGAGGCCTAGACTCTGGCTTTGGCCACTCCAGGTCAGGACATTAACTTTGATCTTTTTAAAGACGCTCCTGTGTGGCTGTGGCTTTATATTTCGTCATTGCCGAAGAAAATGAAATCTTAACATTTTACCACATTCATTTGACTCTCTACAACACTGCACATTGCTTTTTAGTTCCATCAGACCATAAGACCTTCAGCTGTGTGGCTGACTCTCTCACATTCATTCATGGGATGCTCTTTTTTTTCACCAGAGGCTTGTTCTTTGAAAAAAAATTTCCATGAAGCTGTGACTTGGAAAACGTTTCCAATCTCACCCTACAGCTTCTTCAGAGCTCCCTCGTACTCTCACTGGTACTCTTGCCCTTCTTCTCAATACACTCCGTTTTTCCTTTTTTTTTTAGGATGACCTGCTCTAGGCAAATTTGTGCTGGGCTGTGTCATATTCTTTGCATTTTTATAATCGTATTAGGGAAATCCAGTGCCTTGGAAAACGTTCTTATATCCTTCCCCTGAATCATACTTTTCAGTGAACTAGTCTCCAGATGAATTTGGACTATTCATTTGTTTTCATGAACGGACAAACTACATCCAAATATATTTGAAATCTATTTGTATGCAGGCAGGTTTTTGCACCAGGGATGAATAAGCTCTCACAGCAAAAGGATGAATACCTGTGCAATAATTGGTTTTTGTTTTGTTTTTTCTCTCCATAGCTAAATCCTAATTACAGCCACTGTGTTTCAAAGTCACTAATGGATACAACATTTAAGAAATCCAAAGGAGGGTGAATACTTTCTGTAGGCAATGTAGTTTTTTTTTTTTTTTGGGGGGGGGGGGGTGTTGATGCTTTATTTGTAACCAAAGATGTGGTTCCAGTTTGTAACATAGGAGGTTTTGTCCTGAGATCTATTTAGTCTAACAAAAAAAAAAATTAAATTGTGCAGTACAGATTACCAGTGTCAGAGGTGTGATTCTAACTGTGATTAATTCTGTTTTAGCCTCAGGAGCTCACGTTTTATAGTAGAGCAAATCGAAGAACGTAAGGCTTCTCTCACATTACACACAGGTTTAAAGTTCAGACTGTCAAATGTATTTTATCGGGGCTTATATTCTGTCCACACACTATTTTGTGGCTATCAATTATAAGCCCTTTTCAACCCTGGACATTCCTTCCTCTTGTTTGATTGGTGTGTATCATCATGCTCTATGGTGAACAACTTTCCTCTGTGAAAAACCCACTTCTCTTGACAAAGGGGAGTTTGCTAAATTCAGTGAAAACTCCTCCAACATTTGGAGAAAAGTCCACATTACTGATCACTTAGCTCTGCAACACACCTTTTTTATTTGCAAGCAGATGTGTTGTGTTTCGGTTTGATTTTCTTTTGAATGAATGCCAGCGTCCTCTCTGTTCAATATTTCTACGCTTGTTGAAAAACAAGAGTGCTGTGGCTACACACAATTTACTTCGAGAACAAAAATGTCTTTGGCGTTAATGTAATATTTGTGATCATAGAAGTGTATATTTTCATACAAAGATTTGGTTCGTATAGTGGCCCTGTGACAGATTGTACTTTTTGTGGGATATGTATTATCCAAGTCCCCACAGAAAAAATCCCCCACAGTCATACCCCTCCCCCTGTGAATTCTGTGCTGATATTTAATCCAGATTTTCCTGACAATTTCTCGAAGGTCGAGGGGGCCAGTGTGTTATCCTCAGTGCATTTCAGCCAGGTTGGTGGTTAAATCTATTTTGTAAATGAAAAACTGGTTTTGTCCATCATATCACATGTTTATATGATAGTATCATAGCCTTATATCTCTATGATGCTGTCATATACCATATTATAGTGTAATAGTGTTATTTAATAGGTAATTGTATTGCTATACATTAAATAAAGTTTGGGTTTGGGTGCACAGCATCCTTGTCTTACATGAAACTACTGCTGGAAGTGTGTTGACTTAAACTGGTCGCATGAAAGGAAAAGGAGCGACATGTTCATCCTGTCGCCCCCTGCTGTCAGCCCGGCACCAAACAGCCGTTGAAATAAAAATGTACAGACTATGAATACACTCAATTACATGCTAAACTAATATAGAATTATCCGCAACAGAATACACCTAAGTAGCCTACTTATTATGCAGAATATCTGGAAAATAAATACATATAATGTGGAGTGAAAAGAAGAGTATGCTATTTTCCTCCGTAATATGGTGTGGTAGATGTATAATGTAGCAGGAAGAGGAAATACGCATGTACAAGTAACCTTATGGTTGCCATGGAGAATGAGTTACCTGTGTGCTACATGTTTAGCCCTCCTTTTTAATATATTAGTTTACATTTTGACAAATTGGAACCATTAGAAGTTATGCCTTATTATTTATAAGCACGCTGTTAGAATGTACTGTGAAAACCACATTGTGTCAGTGTGTACTTGTGTCAGCTTAAGTGAACATGACAGAGGATGCACATGTACAGTAATTTTTATTGAGAGGCCACAGCTCTTGCATATTACAACTGTTGGCCTTCATAAGGCAAAAGCAAGAATGAATCCACCAGCTAATTCACACAGAAAACAGAAAGCGTTTAGGGAGGGTGGGAACCCACGGGCATGCAGCGATGGCTCAGAATGCAATGTACAGCATTTTATATTTATATATATATTTATATAATATATACAAAACAACAGTGAGACCCAAACAAATGCCAGACATCTCATTCTACACAGTTACAGAACAAAGACAGACCAACTTTTTTTTTTAATAAAAAAAAATATTTTTGCTCTTTTCTCTGTAAAAGTGCAACTCAATTAAAATAGAACCAGTTTCAAGGCCTTTTAATGTTGAAATAAAAATAGAATCTCCCAAGTTATCAAAATGGAGCTATGAGAATATTGCATCTCTCGGATACCAACTCGTTGAAGTTCAAGATTCCTGTTGAATCATGTCTAATTAGTACTTGAGATAAGATCACATAGCATTGACACATGATAAAAATGCAGGTCTGGACTTACTGTTGATGTTAATAACAGTGAGTAAACAACAGTGTATCTGTAACAGCCGTACACAAATACAGAGGCTTATTTTTAGTTTGAAGCAGTTGGCATTCACTTAAAAACAGACAAGACAAAGAAAAGGGTCCACACACTCATCATCACGACAATGTACCATTAATGAATGTAGAATACGACAAAGAAGCGCCATAAAGGTTTGCATTGGACAGGGACACACCTATTAATCTCACTCAACATTGTCAAACAAATGGTTCTCCATATTGCTTAGTAACACATAGAAATGAATTTAGAAATGAATGACTCAAAGATAGGTGCCGTCTTTTATCATGACACAGCTAAACTGCCAATCATGGTTATTTTTTAAACATTTTCTTTTTCTTTCCCTCAGTATAAGTACTATTTGTTATAGTTAATAGTTCCTTCATAGGCATTGAGCTGACAAAGAGGTCCTAGAGTGGCTATCTGAGTTGGTACATGCATCAGTAACCAGGCTAAAGTCAAAAGTGTGAAAGGGGTTGGGGGTGGGTTCAGGGGGGGAAGGGTTGGGCGTGTCAATGTACGAGCTCTAGTCGTCGTCCTCATCCTCCTCGTCGCTGTCCTTCATGGTGATGCCCGCCATGCCTCCTTCCCTCACTGAGGCTGTGGCCTCCTCCAGGGTCAGCCTGTTGCGCACTGTGTCGTACATCTTAGTGTTGAGGGTGGAGTCTAGGACACCCTGCAGGCGAAAGTCCCGGTACTTTTTCTAGAGGGGGACAAAGACAAACGGCATAAAGTGAACATAAATACTGTAGTTTTGGGTCTTGTATTCTTTTCAAAGGAAACATATGCTGATTTCCAGGTTCAAAATTTTAATTTTGGTTTCGACTTCGAACTGTTTTCATGGTGTAGTGTCCAAAAAAAAAGTTATATTCCTAACATTACCATTGCTCAATCCCCTATTTCACCCTTTGTCTGAAACGCTCCGTTTTAGTTAAGCCCCGCCTTCCAAAAAGGCCAAGGTCAGCTCTGATTAGCCAGGTCCCTACGTGGGGGGAAAAGGCAATGCCTGCCAGCTCAATATGGCGTACTGATGGTAAGATTTAGAGAAATCTGGGGTTGTGCTTATCACAGGTAGAGGTAGTGTTAAGTTAGGCGGGTAATGAGGCGGCATGGCTCCTCCCCTTATGACATCAGGAGAGGAAAGAAATCTGACTGGTGTTTTTAAACACAGGTTTTCAGTAAAGTGGAAGTGGAGTTAAAGAGAGGGGGTTAATTTTTACTTTGGGAGTCTGTGGACACACCGCGGGAACCATATTAATGTTGAAAAATCATGAAAATGTGCAGTTTGCATAATGGGTGAGGTGAGCTTTAAAACCTGACAGGCTTTTTGTATAAACCTTTGTGATCCTGATGAGGATTTTAAGCTGGTAGACATGGAGCTGCTGCTCCATGCGTTCAGTGAGCCAGGTCCCCAGCAGGTTCATGGTGGCAGTGTACCATTGCTGAAACACATAAACACAACGCTCTCCAGCAAAACACACACTCACACACATACTCATAACATCATGACATCATTACATAAAACTAACCTTTAAAAGACGCAAATAAAGAACTACAACGAGACACATATGCTAGATGGTGATAACGTTAACTCTCAAGCACCCGTTTCTATTTTCAATCATCACTTAAATTAAACCTTCTCGTAGCTTAAGGACAAGTAAGGCCAAATGTCAAGTTGCCTGTGTGTGCAGAAGAAATACCAGTTAGTGAGGATTATTGTTGACGCTTTATCGCCCTTCCCAATCCTGCATTTCATGAGTCAGAATCAGCGATCAATGCAATATTTGTTTATTTTGACTACATTCTTACATTAATGTAGTCAAAATAAAGAAATCTTAAGGGGGCGCTCATGGTGGTTAGAGAGTCCACCTCCATGAGGCTCAGTCCTCGCAGCAGACCCGGTTGGAATCTGACCTGTGGTTGGTTCTCTTCATGTTATTCTCCATCTCTGTCTCTCTGCACTATCAATAAAAGCATTAAAAATGCCCACAAAAATCTTATCAGCTTAACATAATTACATGAATACCTCTAAAACTCACAAATTTAAATTTAATACACATTGCACTTGTTTGTGCAATGTGTACCAACTGTTGGTGCATCCGGTCAAGAAATACTCTTGAAACAAAACTCCTGTAAAATGTTGAATTATTGACTTTACACTTTCTACACTACATAGGAATTGAATCCGCTGGTAGGTGGATTTAGCTGTCACCCCCTGTCTCCAGCCTTTAAGCAGAGCTAAGTATTTTCTGGAAGAAAACGCATATTGAGCTGGCACACATGAGAGTGGTATTGATCCTCCGATTCAATTTTTAAGAAAGCGAATAGGTGTAATGTTCCCAAATGTCACACATTAAGAAGCTGCTTGGGAAAACAGTTTTTAAGGGCCTTTAAATATATCTACTTTATAATTAATAATCAATCATCAAAATTGGAAATAACACAATGAATCTACTAAAATATCCTCCTTGAATTTGGGCCTTACTGTTATGCCCGACACACACAAGCACATCCACACACAAGCACATCCACACAGAAACTGCATTAATAGCACTCTGAAGAGCTGAAAAGAGCAATTTTAGAGGAAATACTCCGAGCACTGGAACTACTGCTAGAAAATAATAAAACTGAGGGGAGTCGTAGAGCGTTGATATATTTATCCACCTCACTGTAGTTACCCATTGAAATACTCATCATTTCTCAGAGTCAATATTTTATAAAGCAGCATGGCCCATCAATTATAGGAGGCAATTACTTTATTTATAATTTATTCAAGTGGAAATGAAGAGCTTGTGTAATATACGCCCTACACTGAAAATTGAAAAATACTGTATGGGGAATCGAAAGTATAGTTTTGACCGATTTCATTAGCAAAAGAAAAATAGAATGAGAGTGAGTAAATGGTTAGCAGGCAATGTAGCAGCGGTGCTTTTTTCTTGTACCTTTCCTCTACTTTGCCTTGGGTGGTAAGTTTCCCACACTGTAGAAGTCCAAGTAACAAGAGAACAGCAGCCATGTCTAATAGAAACAGTCGTCACACCTCCAATTTCGAGAGAAAAATAAGTCAACTTTAAACATGTGAGTAGGCAGGAACGCAGAAAAGGTTTCTTGGGCCTGAATTAGAAGCGTGAGGATTTAATTAGTTTGCTCGTTGAGGTTTTGTTTTTCTCTCTTTTTTAAAATTTTTTAAAGTCGAGATTAGTTGAAAGGTTTGAACTTGAGGCGCCCCGATATGCAGATGCCTGTCCACTTCACAGTCGAGTTGAGCGTGCATGTGCATGCAGACCTCGCAGGTGGGTGGGTGGCAGAGTGTACGTGCTGAGGAAGACTGCTGTATGTGCAAATGAGGAAGAACTCTGAGGACGAGGGTCATGCTAGAAGATGTACACAGGAAGATTATTTGAATCTCAAATCATGCCAACCAACATAATGTGAGAAAACAACGCAACGCAACACTAGAGATAAGTGCCACTTTTTTTTCTTTTCTTTTTTTTCAATAGAGGAGGCAGCAGGAATGGTGTTAATTAGAAAAAGAGGAGATACAAAGGATAGAAATAAAACAGTGAAAGAAAGAGAGATAAAGTAGAGCCTATATGCAACAGCTGTGAACGTTTTTCACATGCATGCAAATGGATGGATGGAAGTGCATTCAAATGAAGAAAAACAAACATTGACACCCTTGAATTAAAAGTTTAGTTATAAAATGCTGCGACTGAAACATTCACAGCTTGGGAGAAACCTCAGAAGGGATCAACGTGACAGTGCTTGGGTAGGATTCCGGTGGACTATATGCGGCCACATAGAGGACACAATGGGGGAAAAGACTTCACACTGACACCGGACAACACAGGAGGGACACAGGAGAGCCAGTGTGGACCTCAAAAGACGAGAAGCAGACCCACTTCACAACAACAATCACTCCTCACTCCAAAACAAACAAACAAACAAAACAAAAAATCATATTTATCTGGCACAAGACTCCTTCCTCAACAGCCGACACATAAAATATCAAACCAAAGGGAGACTTCTGAGTTTCTCTGGCACATTAAAATAAATTCTTGACGCCACTTCCTTGACTCACAGAAATGAGAATCTATCCAAACACACACAAATCCGTCACACACCAGTAGAGACACAGGTTTGTAAGGTACACATAGTTTCTGAATGACATGAAGCACACACATCACAGCATTATGTGTCGTTCGAATCACACATGGAGGACACATTGCTGTCAATGCATACCATTTAGGATTATGTTTTTGTAAGACAGTGCTCTCTTTGCCCTCCAACACACTGGTTCCCAACCTTTTTGTCTTGTGACCTTTTAAAGCCACTTCATGCCTATACTCACATCCCCCTTAACAAAAGAGGCATAACTTTGGACTGTTAGCCAGAGGGATGCTTCCTTCTCTAATTGTTTGATTTGAGAGATCTGCAGGCTGTTGCACCATGTGTGTGTACAGTATGTTCAAACGTAGGTAAGCTATATATTTGTTTTTTAAACTTGAACTGGTTGCACCACACAGGTTAGTTAGGTAAGATTGTGCTGCTATTAACGATTTATTTTCATGATTGATTTATCCGCCATGTATTTTCTCAATTGAAAGATTAATCATTTTGTCTGTAAATGTTACCATCTCCTAAGGCCCGTTGCTTGTTTTGTCAGTCCAAAATGTAAGGTCATTTATCCAATTACCCCTGTCCACTGACAACATGACTGAGCTGTAGCTTTTATATCATTACCGCAGTCACTCAAGCTTTTAAACAAAAGTTTGAAAGAAAACTCAAAGATATCTGGTAGACTGTCACATAAGATAATAAAAAGAAGCAAATGCTCACAGGATACAAACTAGAACTTGGTTTTCACAGGAACGATTGATCGTTCAAAATAGCTGCCAATTAATTGTCTGATGATTTCTAAAGATAGAGCTTTGAGAAAAATTACACCTTCAGGTGTACCAGCAGGTGTAACACACTCCTTATTAACTGGAGACACTATTTAAAGGTGAAGTAAGCGATATATTTATGTTAATATACGTGTTAAATCGCTTTATATTTATACAGTGATCATGTACTGTATATAGTGTGCTCATTTAATAACTTTGATCTCTCAGTCACCCGCTCTGCATGTAATCGGCAAATAAACTTTTCTGGGATCCCACAACTGATATCCAATCAGAAGAGAGAATGCTACAAACCGGCACGTCTCACTGCCGGTGCACGCGCAGAGCGACAGATGGGTGAATGTTTATGCGCCTACAATGGCGGAGCAGGTAAAAATCCTTCCCAATGTCTATTTTGATGTTTTTTATCATGTTTTATCACACTTACGGATCTGAGATGATGCTAGATAACTTGCTGCTTGAAGACCGCAGTGCATTAATGTGATGACGTATAGGGACGAGGGAGGGGACTGCTAACTGCAGTCACTGACAGGAAGTTAGCTAAAATAACCGTTTTGCTTACAGCACCTTTAAATAGAAACAAGAGAACATGTGTGTGAGAACTCTATCTTGGGAGAGAGTTTTCTTTTATGTTGTCATTCAGTGTAATAAATCCATCCCCAACAAGTTGGATCCAGATCAAGATTGACAAATAGTTGTGTCATTAATGAGGTACAGACAAATGTGTTGTTGCATATGCTCTGCCACTCCACACCTGATACTTTACTCTTTTTAATTAATGAGTCCATATCTGGCACTACTTTTTCTCCCTTTTTATCAGATGGATTTACTTGGCAAAACATCACACTGCTCCAATGTTTTCATTACGGTTGACTAGGTTAAATTGTAGTGTAAGTCCAGATGCTGCAATGATACAAAGGAGGGTCTTATTGAGAAACTACTGACTGGACTCAGACTGGTGCAACAGGTTTTGAAACTATTTCACAAGAAAATAATTTGAGAAGAAACATTTTAAAATTGTTTGTTCCTATCCAGTTAAAGGGCTCTTTAGGTTAGTGGGGTCTTGTCCCCCGGTTGGGAACCACTGTTCTGAGGGACCAAGGGTATACGACATGTCAGCCTCCAATTCTGACATCATGCTGTCCCCTCGACCTGTCCAATAGTGCATCCTTCACCCAACACTTTCAGTTCACAGAGGAACTGTGTGGCCACTACACTGTGGACTGAGGCCGAGAGGCTGAGTGCCATTTATTCAGGAGGCTGCCATGCTTTATGTGGAAAGTATCTGAAAGCAGAGTACAGAGCTGAGCTATAAAGACAATATAAGTTGATGTGTTGTATTCTTTCCAGAGAGCACTGCTTCAGATAATCCTTTTTTTACATTTGAGGATGCTTTTATGGACTCTTTGTAAATAAAAGTTTCCTTTTTTTTAATACACAAAGGCCCAAAAGCACAGTGGCAATGCACACTATATAGAATGTAGAGGGCAGTGGCTAAGGTTCAGAGAGAAGAGAGACGGAAAGAAAGAAAGAGAAAAGTCAAAAGAGGGAAGAGGATCAGAAAAGCCTCTCCTGCCAGGTTGAAATACATTTCCTTGTCTTAAAATGGGACTTATCCCTCTCTGCCCTGTTGTTTTGCCACATTGTGGTAGGCCCCTCCCTTTTTGTGAGGAGGAGACGGCATCTTACTTACATCAAATAACCTTTCTATATACACCTCCTCATTGACCTTATCACGAAGAATATCCTGAGAGTGGCGCACAAAGGTCACATAGCCGTCCGCCACGTCCATTCCAGGTTTCTGGAAAAGAGAACAGGGTCAGGGCTCTGGAGGCGAACATTGACAAATTACTGTAATCCAACAAGGCAGAAAAATTATCACGTTGGATGATTAAAACAACATATTGTGCTCAGATGTACAGTATCTGCTTAACACATACTCCTAAGCACACACACACACACACACACACACACACACACACACACACACACACACCAGGGATGGAAATTAACACCCGCCACACGCCAAATGCGGGTAGATTTGCGTGCTGGCGTGTAAATTGTGTCACTTCACCCGCCACTGTGTCGGGTAATACTTTCCAGTCAGGTCCGATCTAATTTGCATATTTAATACATTCGTCATGAACATGATGACAGGGCGCTACACAGTTCAACAGTTTCTTTTTGCCTTTCTAGTCGAACTGATCTACGGCGCGATCCGCTCCGCGAGGAAATACTATCTGCGAGTTAACGTGTGGAGGCATAAGTCGACAAATCAATCGACTTACTTTGCCCCCTGTTTTTCTTCCCACAGCAGAGGTTGAGGTGCTGAAAATAAAGTGAAAACTGCGCTTTTCCTTTAAGCAGCAGAGCTGCCGCCGTTGTTACAGTATTTGCATCAAAGCCCTAATGGTAATACAAATGAGATGCTTTATTTAAACGCTGTCCGTGCTTAGAGGTGATTTTAATTGTGTCGGCTGAAACAGAAACTAACGGAGGGATTCGGCTCACATACAGTCCCTTGAGTCGCGCAGTCAGTTTGCCGACATGGCTTTGTATTTAAGGCTCGAGACATACAATCAGATCGCATACAAACAGGTAAGCCTTTCCCATCGATATCGCTAACGGGGAGAATATCCCCGGTTATTATTTGAGCCTCAAACCACTGAGTTCTTCCCCGTGCGGTGGCTCGCGCACTCACTAGTGATCTCACGGTGAAACGCTGCTTTGCTCGGACGAAGGCATCGTGTGTTTCTAGATTATTTAACGTCATAGTCTCAGACGAGCGTTTAACATTATGCTGCATCTTTTGCACTGCACTGTTTTTTATCAACAGTGAAAAAATGGTCCCACACCGGACTCTTATGTGTAGCTGATTACTTCATGCACGCACCTTGCAGAAGTGACGCTCCTGCAGCGCGCTCACGACCAGACGTGACACGGTGACATCTCCCATTAATAAAACGGCATAACTCCCTGATTTTCAGATTTCTATTTTTAAATTCGACTTGAGCGCAAGTGGAAAACCGGTCAATGTGTCGACACATTCACATCCCTAATGCATATGGAGAAAGTGATAAACAATATCAACATTTCATATCATTAACTAAAAAGAAAAAAGAAATCTAAAGGTAACTTCAATACTGTATTATAATTATTGACTAAATGATGAAAAAAAGGTGTCTGCAGGGCCAGTGAAAATATACAAGGGGCCAGTAAAACTCGGATCTATTGGCCAAGCGGGCCAGTTGGGAAAAAAAGTTGCATTGAACCCAGAGTATATATGGAGTTCAATTATACAATGTTTTGAAATAAAGATGGCGTGTATTGTGTATCATATATAGTAAGAGTGTACCATTTAATTTGCAACTCAGTTCCTTGGTAGCACCTACTAACAGTAGAAATGACTTCTGATGGAAAACATTTGTATGAAAAACACTTTCATTAGCTATTCTTACTATTGTATTGTTTAACATTAACGCATATATTAAAAAAGATATTGCGTATAAAAAGTGGCTGGTAAAAAAGATGAGTGGCTGGTAGATTTTTAAATCTACCTGCCACAGTGGCTGGTAGGCAAAAAAGTTAATTTCCATCCCTGACACACACACACACACACACACACACACACACACACATAGCAGTGGGGCATTTTTGCACTTACAGGTACATCCACATATTTAGAGGCAGCTTTCACCTGAAATCAGAACAAAATGATCAGACACAGATATCAGAATAATTTTTTATTATAATAAATTCACTGAACCAGCCCATTAAAGACAACTAGGCTGAATAAAGAAAAGCTTAATCTCACCGTGAATGACATGAATGATGAGAAGAGAGTGCCTTCATCATATCTGGAGATCTTTGCCAACACACTCTCCAGAATGACAACAAACTGAGAAACGAGGAGGATTCATTAATAATTTAACAGGACCAATATATACGATATTCACCAACTTTAGCATCTGCTAATTAAAGTATAGCTTTTGTTCACATGCCCGTTTACAGAGCCTAATCTGTGTTAACATCCAATTTTTTCCCAGCGCAGACACAGTAGTGGATTGTAAGGATCGAAGGAGTCATTATATGTATCATCGGGGAAACTATGAATGTTTGTGCGAAATCTAGCGCAAATCCATCCAGAAGATGCTGACATTTTTCATAAAGTGCACTATTTGACCTGCTGGTGGCGCTAAATTCAGGGGATCAGCCCACAGACTGACATTGCCGTCCACAGAGCCACTCTGCCAGCATTGCTAAGAATCCAAACTTGTAACAAGCATCAATATTCAGTTTTTGTAACAGCTGATATATGTCTCACCTTTGCAACCAGAAACTGGATCATGTCTTTCACAGTTTCCTCAATCAGTTCATCTATTGTGGTGTGGTACTGTTTCTGAAAAAAAATGGGAGAAGAAGAAAACATCAATTGAACAGTTCTTTAATTTTTTTTCTAAAATAAAACTACTCAATTGCAATTTCTTTAACATGCAGTCACCGCTCCAGGTGAGGCTATTTACCTCTTGGCCCATCTCCATTGCGCACAATTTAGCTGATTGGTCCTTGGCATCAACCATCACGTTGAACATGGTGCATAATGTTGGAGAAATGCGGAAATCGGTGGACTTGCTGCTCTTTGTCAGCTTGGACTCGAATGCCATCTTGGTGCTGCGATGCAAGTGAGATAGTTATCATGACACTGTAATATAAAATATTCAGCCAAGCATCTGGTGCCTCTACATATTTTTCTGTCAATCACACACACCGCTTGACACAGTTCTCGATCATGTTACTCGACATGAGCTGGATGCGGCTCTCGAGGTGTTTGGCAAAGTCATCCTCTGGCCAATGCAGGTCCCTGATGAAAGTCTGCAGGGCGTCCAGCTTCCAGAAGAGGTCCTCTGAGGTCCCAGAGCCGTTACTGCCATCGACACACACACACACACACACACACACACAAGTCAGAAGACAGAGGTCACCCCGCTAGAGAAAAGAGAAAGGAGGAGGTGGGGGAGGAGGTGCTGTGGCAGGTGCAGAGGAGGATGCTGTTCCTCCAAACCTTAACACATCATATTTTACTCCTGCCATATACTGACTGATGCGTCCAAATGTTTTGTTATAATTCCTGTTTGTTCAGGGTTTTTTTTCTGGACAGTCAGTGTATGGATGCAAAGGAGCAGGCAGGGTTTACTGCAACAAATCAATAACCATGCTGTAGAGTATGATTATTGACTGGGATGTGAAGTGGCCACATGCAGGTAAAGTCACTGCAGCTAGCTACAGCAGCTAATCAAACTTTTTCAAGACAAAGGAGGAATTGGAGAAGTGAGGGAGGGCATGTGAAAAAAAAGGAAAAAAGAAGGCCTTTGTGGCACGAGTCAGGATCCTCACACGCACATGCACAGACAGACAGACACACACACACACACACACACACACATGCACACACATGTTCACACAAACACACACACACACACACACACACACACACACACACACCAAATAGATTTCCCTTCATCACAGGCCCTCTCTCAACATCCATGTCCCCGGGCTGGCAGGCCCCCCTGGAAGATTTACCAAACAAACCATGCAGATCTTTGAGGGCATCTTGAGTAGAGCTCATTGGGAAAGCTCCTCTCGGAAGATGTGGAGTCGGTAGGCGAGCTGATAAGACGTTGAGGTCTGAACGCCAGCGTCCGCATCTTATCAGCTCCTATCCAACACATTTATCTCCCCTCCCAATCAGACTACTAGCAGGTGGTCAAGGTCATAGATTAACCTAAGGCCATAGAGAATCTACAGTACGCTGATAATCTCAACAGCAAATGTTTTAAGATGGGGGCATACTGTTTTTTTTCTGCACAGTCAATCCCCAAATAGCCTCAGAGTACTATTCTTTTTGTAAATATATACATATAGAAATATATACTGTATATATATATATGTATATATTTATTTTATTTTGGCCTGTATCTCCACACCTCAGCTCAACAACATGCATGTTGAGATAAATGAGAGCTTTTCAGCCTCTCATTTTAGAAAGCAGAATCCCATTTACTCTACGTCTCTCAGAGAGCTCTTGGCATGAACATGGACATAATCATGGGAAGTTCACACAAGAGAAAATGTACAGAAAAACATGTACAGATTTCTTTGAACAAACAATCTCCAGTTGAAAACACACAGACAAAGTTCCTGTGCTTACACATATTTAACAATAAACTGTTTCTTTTTTTTAATGAACTTTGGCAGGGGGGCATCTTCATACCAAGGCAGTCTGTGCTTGCTTAATATTGTCTAAAGTAAACTAGTTGAATACACACTCAGAGTCAACTATAGCAGCCATCCATGACGGGGTAGAAAAGCTAGGCATTTGTGGAAGGTTAACTGATAGTCCTGCTACTGGCACTGGCAGATTTGGTACTTTGGGAATTTGGAGGTTCACATTTGGTAGATTCACATTGGGCAGATTACTTGTTAAACTCCTGCAGAAAAGACAGACAAAAAGAAAAAAAGAATCCATAACAGTGGTGTGGGAGCTGCATAAAGCCATGTAACACTCATCATCAAAGTAACATAAAAATCTGAAATCAGGTAAAGACAGGAATGAACAATAACACACATAAACGAGAATGACTCTAATCGTCAAATAAACACATTATACGAATACTTACAAAGTAAAGAAGGCTAGACTCAGGATGCACATTAAAATGCAGTGAGACGGAGAAGCAATGTCATACCAAAAAATAATCAAAAACAAATGAAGTGCAGCAAAAGTAACTTTTTTGCTTTATAAGTCTTAAATATAACATTTGCAATAAACAATGCGAAAGCAGAAGTGTGAAAGCCGCGACAAATAGATTATAACCGCAACATAACAGACTAGAGGCCTTTTGTTCCTGGCAACATTTCAAAGCACACATTATGAAAGTTAGTACACAAAACAAGACAACAGAAATATAAGGTGTTGCCCCGACCCAAATGTGTTGGGAGAGAAATTGATAAGTCACGTACATTAGTCAAAATCTATGTTTTGAATAAATAACCCATTCTTTCACAGAAATAAATAGGTGCTTCAGCCCAATCTCGGCTCATTCTTTAAAAGGGAACCTACAGGAAGCTGGGGTGAATAATACAGGTGCTCTTCGAGATTTTCTCAGCCTCCACGCAGTCAGTCTGCCATCTCAATATAAAAGCCTTGCATCTCGGACCATCCCACAGCCTAGATATAAAGACGGAAGCTCCTTACTTTACTGGCTCCCAGGACTCTCGGTCAAAGCCCTTGTGAATTGACTGTGCAATGGAGGACTCCATCAGATCCACATATCTAACCACCAGAGGAGCATACAGATCCTGAAGGTGTTTGTGGAACTTTCCATTGCACAAATGATCTGTGCCAAAAAAAAGAGAGGCAAGAAGATATTAGGGCCCTTGTTTAAGCATAAACAAAAAATACCTGATGTGGCCACAAGAGGAATGTGGGAGTGCACCAAGAGCTTACAGTCCGTGCGGAGGAAGTCGTTGAGCAGCTGGAAGAGGGGGAAGCTGTCCCAACTCTCAGGGGACTGGATCTCCAGAGCAGCATCCATGTCTATGGCGTAGAGGGCCAGGAAGTTCTCTGCATGCTCCACCATGAGGTCAGTCCACCATGCAAACGCCTAGAGACACAGCAGGGAGGGGGAACTAACAGGTGAACAAGGGTTCCAGTGTATGACATGACACAAGAAAGAAGGGAATAATATACAAAACTGGAGCTCATCTGGACTAAAAATTAAATACCTCTGGATTTTTATATGCTCTATTTATGTTGAATACATTTTTAATGATAATTGTTTGGCCTTTTCTAAATATGTCTCTTCATCCTGGGAGAGTTGGAGCAAAAGAACATATGAGAGATACAATCCTCCAATACTTGTGTCTCAGTTAGGGGGCTGTGTTTGTGTGTTTCTGTTGTATTTTCTATTGTGGGATATATCCTGGATTCTTTGTGTTTGTTTAAATTATGTTTCTGCTTGTAGGTTTGGTTAATGTAGATATATTGTGTTGTTAGACTATGGTGGTATGGCAAGCCGGGAGGCTTTGTTTGATATTAGTTAATATGTCTGAATAATTCCATGAGGGATAGGTCAAGTTAATGAACAGACACAAACATAAAACATGAATTCATTCATATGTTAATGTGATCATACGATCAATACATGTTATTTACTTTCCTGCCGAGAGTTCGTCGACAAGTATTAATGAGAGGTATTTCCTTTCAAACATTATTATTAAAAACACACTGTCAAACTTGCCTGGACTATGTGCGAGTGTTTGTGCATTTTCCATGTAATTAGTTTGATCCACTGCTATTACTGATTAGGACTTAAAAGGATTAATTGTCCATCAAACGTATACGCAACTTAAAAAAAAAAAAAAAAAGTTGCAGGTTCATATTGATGACAGAGTCTATATATTTAAGGGAAAGGTGCTTTTCTTCTCATGCAAATGTGGAGCCCACTGCATGCTTTTTCTCTCAAGCTAAGAGGCTATGCACCATTCACATCGCTGACAAACCCGTTGCCCACTAGATGTGAATGTAACTCATTCATGCACATTGTCGTCTAGACACACCAAAGACTGCAGCACGCAGCTTCTCTGGTGTTGGGAGTTCCAATTACTTAAGTAACACGTTAGATTCGGCTGCCCGTTTTTTCTCTCACAATCAGGACTTCCCCGCCCTTTGGCAGCAGAAGTATGGCAGTTGCTTTGCTGGCAGTCTTGGTTTTGCTCATCATTCAGACTAACATCTCTGCCAAGTTCGATAATTGAGGTCCAGTCTTTTCCATACTATGCTGCATGCTTCTTTTTTTTATGTTTTTCAAGTTAAGTTCCACTGTTGGCTTAACAACCGCAAAGGCATTCAAAACCTTACTTACCTCTCTACTTACCTGCCCACCCCCAACATTAAAACAAGCTGTACAGTTCAAGTGTTAGAGAAACAGGCAGCAAACAAAGCTCTTCTCCATCACATTCAAGGAGAGATACTGCATGTTATTGCGAAACAGGAGGGGTTAAAGGGAAGGAATGTAAAAGCTTCCAACTGGTGAGGGAGGGGAAAATGCTCAAAGGTCAGCAGGCAGAGTGGCCTCCAACCTTTGATAGCGGTTAAGGTACACATACAGGACCCTAACAGCTCTATGGCAGACCCAGCGTTCAGCCAGACAGACTGTGCTGTATCAATGCAGCCGTGATAAGGGACCAATCCTAAAGGAGTGTACTGGTGCCGAGGAAGGGGGTGGTAGGGAGATGTGGCATAATCTACTGGACATGCACAGAGTATTATGGGAGATTCTCATTCCACTTTACTACATACCTCTTTTCCCTGCTTGGACAGTCACCAATCATATGACAGTGAGAACACAGGAAGATGTACAGAACAATAATGTATTTTTGAAGCATTTCTCTGAAAGGCTTAATTTTTTTCAATATTTCAAACTAAAAATAGAAAGGAGAGAGGGATGGAAGAGGAGAAGCTGGGGGAGAAATGCTTGAACAAGTGCGGACTGTGAAATTAATCGCTGGATGGAGGGGAAAGAAATGTTTATGGTGGATCAAACTTCAAAGGTTTACATGAGGCATACTTTGGGAAATTTACTGGTTCAGCATGCTTGGAGAGAAAGGAAACCTCTTCATGGCCCGATGAACATGCTTCATGATCACAATTATGTTGTGCAAGCTACAGTGCCTTTTTTTACGCTTTAAACAAGTTTGCTCTCCACTGCTGTGCCTGAAAAACCCACCCATTGCCACAGTATCTACGAGCTCATTCTCTGCCTAGAAAAGGTGCCTGCTGCCATAGTGGCGCACATGCCATACAAGGGGGTCGTGATGGGGACTGAAGAGGGAAAAACAAAATAAAAATACTGTACCGATTGATCTCCAGAACTTGTGACTGCCGCCTGTCAAGCATATTCAGAGAGATACAATGAATCTGCTTTATCTGTATATTCTAAGACCACAATGGATCACCTTCAGATCTACAGAACTGCACATGTTGCATCATGCTTTCCTATCAGCTCAATGTTACAGCAGCAAACAGGATGCAATAAGAAAATGAATTTCAGTGGTGGAAAGAAACAAATTACATTCACCCAAGTCTTGAGTACAATCTTGAGGTATTTAACATGAGTAGTGTAACAAAAATTTAGAGTAAAATAAGTGCCCAGGTTCTATAATTGTCGGTCTAAATCACAGTCTCTGATTCCATGCAGCAATGCTCTGCAGAACACCAAATAGAGCTTTCCTAAATTAAATTCATCTTTGAAAGGGTTTTTCTTTCTTTTTCCTTTTAGTTTGCCACGGATGAAAGGAGATTTTATTAATAGACGACTGACAATAAGACTGACTCCCTGTTGTGGGGCGGAGTGAGATAAGAGTGTATAATAATAGAGGGAAAGTGTTTTAAAGGAGGAGGAGAGGAGGAGACGGTTCTCACTCACCTCCGCATGGTGTTCCTGGTTCTGCTGGAGGACCTCTATGACTAACTCCGCCAGGCGAATTGTTTCCTCCAGCTTTTTGGCAGGCGTGACTAAGCCGCCTACGTTCTCTGAGACAAAAGGATGAGGGTGAGGGATGAGTGGTTAGTCAAGCACAGAGATAGGATTCCTGGAGGGTTTGGGGGGGTTATTTTTATGACTATTCAGAAGATTTGTTTCCTGTCTATATTTTTGACCATTTAATAGAAAGTATAAACACAGCACTTACACTGTGATGTTTCGCTAGCATACCCCCATAACAAGTAAAGTGTGTTCCCACTCATACTGTATGTATTTAGGGTTGCATGTCATAAAGCAACAGAGCTGATATGTTTTTGTAGGATAGTCGAACTCATGTTGGAAGAGTATCAGGCACGACAATAGTGTGGCGTTGAGATGGAGGTGCAAGGTGGCATCAGAAACATGCATATCGTGAAGCGGTACTGAACAAGCCTTCTATATTAGGAGCTATCGCATTGCATGTTACTGGTTCAAAAATACACTCCTTGAGCATACACTGTAAAAATTATTAATTTCTTCTGCATTTAAAATTACTTCTCGAAGCAGGTCATACAAAGTTTTGAGTAAAACACTCATCATGCAGCTAAATGCATAATGCTTTTGGTTCATTATGCACTTCAGTAGTGTTATTCCTCATAAATCAGCTGCTCATAATTGGTTACCAATCATTAGAATTAATTAATATGTTTACAGTGCCATTGACTACATTTTTGCACATAAACAACTGCTTTGGCCCTCTTTCACTTATTCTCATCGATCTATTTACAAAAGCTCCAAATCAGTTGCTTGTACCTCTGCTGACAGTACGATCAGGTAAGACAGTTGCACGTCATGAAATGGGACTTTTCAAACAGTACGACTATGTGAAATGATATGCATATAGTTTGAACATGGAACTGAATGACTAAACAAATCTGAAATCAAAAGCACATATATACGCAACTCTACATAGAACAGTAATGGGATTAAGTCTGCAATCGTTATCTCAAATATTGTTTAGGTATTTCTACTCAAGCCAAATGGAAACATATTTATTTTGGGGTTTCGAGGTAAATTATAGTGATCCGCGATTTTTAGGTTAAGCTTTGGATCCTCCCGTTGAGTTTTTCATCAGGGGAAATCTGAGATGTCTAGAAGAGTCGAAGTAACACTCGAGTCATTAGGGTAAGCCGTCAGGGAAATGTAATCAATACTAATGGATGGAGCATATGGATATGAATTACAGTCAGTAACTGTATATTCTGTGTTCATAATGCCCTTTAAAGGGGGAGCACTGGAGGCAGATCCGTGGTTTGGTCTAGTAGAAAAGCATACTGGGCTTTTGTGGTTTCATATGCATTACGATTAAGGCGCTATACAGTGTGTAATGTATATAATATCTCATTTTATATTATAGATTGAATTGTTCATTCACAGAACACCAATATCTAATATACTATATTTCTAACACTTTGTTTTTAATTTGCTTTCTGTGTGTATGTTTCCATATGTGTGTGTTTCACTTGACTGCCAGACACAATTCAAATATAGATGTGTTGTACCGAGTATAAGTTGCAATAAAACCATAACTTTCTGCATGACATAATATGGTTAAACTGACACTTTAAGTATTTAAATTGACTCGCACATTTTGAATGTATGATCATATAAGGTAATATATGGTTATGGTAATATCAATTAGAAAACTTATGGACATATACAATCCCCTTATCAAAAGTATGTCCTTAAATGTCAGCTAATGTGTGTACTATTTGAAGACAGGGGTAATATTCAAATGCTGCTCATGTGCCCCCTTTTTACCCTTTTACTTTTGTATGTAGGAAAATATGAATTACGATTATTTTTGTATAAGATTGTATTACTTTATTGTTCTGTATGCAAATGACTAATATACATATATATATATAGTCATGCCATATACAACCAGTCTAACGACTCAATCTGGTGATTGATATAAGGTAATACAATCTCCAAGTATATACTTCATCACAAAAATAGTTGCTTTAAACATGCCAAGACATGAATATACTGATTGTATATTACAGATGTTTATAATATACTGTATGGAAGGTGTGTTACAGGTAAATTCGGTGCAAACATGCATATTTTCTGTATGTATTCACAAAATACTTGTACTTGTGTGTGTGTGTGTGTGTGTGTGTGTGTGTGTGTGTGTGTGTGTGTGTGTGTGTGTGTGTGTGTGTGTGTGTGTGTGTGTGTGTGTGTGTGTGTGTGAAGGGGTGTGGGCTAGAGGTTTAATGTTTGTGTGCACTGTGGCTAAACTACAAGCTTAAACATAGGGTTCACCTGGATCCTTTTGATCTTTTTGACCTTTCTCAGCTTCAGCGAGAAAAAGGGGAAAGAAGAGATAAAGAGGAGATGTTAAGAATTAGCACGTTTCTACGGTTATTGTCACGTTACAGTGGGAGGGAGAGCTCGGGGTTATAATTCATCACCATGTGACTCTTTCAAAGAATCTGCTGGGACGATCTCAGCTCCTGGGAGTGAGGTTTGTAGGCAACAGACAAAATGTCACAAACGTACATACAATAAAGAATAGAAACACTAAAATATTAGCCTGTGGAAAACTGGAAAATTAAAACAGTGATAAGATGTTTGTTAACAAACAGACAAAGCTTGGACTGTCTTAAACAGGTAAGACACACAAAACAGCTGCTAGGATCATAGACAGGACACGCTGGGTGACTTGAGTTGAATTGATTTAAGACAGAACAGTAGCTTTTAAATCCATACACTCTACCACTCGCCCTGTCCTCCATGTACAATAGCTCTGTATCGATGGATACTCCTTTGCTATCTGTGGTGTCGCGGTGAAATAAAAGCCTACCTGTTATTTCGGCACAGCACACCACTGACACATGATCAGACCAAATGACTGGAGGAGATAACAATGTAAGCAATGTAAAAATGCATTCAAGTCAAAGGGATGGGCATCCAACTAAAAGAAAGAAGCTTACAGACCATACTGCACATTCAAGTCCATCACATACAGATGGTTCTAAAAAATGAGGACCCCAACTGATTCAGCGTGATACTGCTCAGATCACTCGACCGGTGCGCTACTCCACTCACTCACTCACACAGACAAAAGGCACAGATAACAAAATAAGCATGGCAGCAGCAACATCTCCAAAGAAAGTGGAGAAGCAGAAGGGAAGGGAGGGTAAGAGGGGATGAGGTGAAAGAGTGTTGGAAAGAAGGAGGAGAGAAAGAGAGAGACTGGGGAGAGGATGATGGAGGTACTCACGGATGGTTAAATCCATCACTTGAGACGCCAAGCAGAAGACAGGGTGCTCATACATTTCCCTCTTTCTCCCTATAAAAAAGGATCGGTGCATGCAAGAGTCTAGGGTCAGAGAGGTGGGAAGGCTAGAGGTAACAGGCTGATGGGAAAGAGGGCTGTCCAGGTGAAAACCACATTCTGTTGGGCAGGAGGCCAACACCGCAGAGCCGAATGTTTGGTTTATTTTGAAACCAGGGCACCTCACAAGGACAGAAATTCACACAGCATTACAAGATAGTAAGGTTTGAATGGATCCTTAGTATCTGTAGCACCCTGAGCGATTTCTTTCAAAGGCATAAACAACATCAGCTCTCTTCTCTCTGTCAATTATTTCAATGGGTAAACTAGAAGTAAGGACACAGCCAGAGAGGATGAGAAATTGGAAAATGTCTTGTCATTTACTGTGTGTCATTTTTGGATATGTAATCGATGCCAATAAAGAAACACCATGTAGTTATGTCTTAAAGCACATGCAGGTGGCTGATGCTGGTTTGTAATTCAAGTCCAGCATTCATGTGGTTGAAAGCAGCCAATTATCACATAGTCAAGTGATAACTGTGGCAAAGCCCACGACTGTGGGAGAGGAGGAGGGGTGGGGGGGAGCAGACAGCAAAGAGACAGGGAGCGTAAGTTATTGGTCTTCAGCAAGAACATAAGACAAAAGTGAAAGGAGAGGTACTGCTACTTGAAGGCAGGGGGTGTAACAGCATAGTCAACTGGAGGAATCAGAGAGCTCAAAGGTAGTGGGAGGGGGAAATGAGCCATCTACTGTGAGCTGGGAGTCAAAGAGGACATCAGTTAAGCTGAACTCCATTCCAGTCCAAATATTAAATGTCAGAAGGCCGGGGTACTGCACAACTGTAATAGTCAAGGCATAATGAGAGAGATCAGCACATCAACAGATTTCAGGGCTTTGGATTTGAATGCATTTTTAATCACACACCTCTACACAAAAGCCAACTTGACCTACAGAACAGCACAGAGCTAAAGCAGGCCTGAAACAAAGGAGAGAGTTATTGGACTGAGAGACAGAAAATGTCAGACACAAGCTGTCACAAATTATCCGGGATGCCACAAATCATAGGATATGGACAGAAATACACTATAAATACCGAGGGAATTCACCATGTCTTCAACATTAAAGGCCTACTTCACCGGTTTGAATATGAAGGTGAATTGAATTCTGAGATCCTATGTAGTATAAATGTGCGAAAAAAATTGAAATCGGTTCATCCTAGCCTGAGAAAAGGCAGAAAGAGTGTTTTTTTAACCCAATATTTCTCTTTCTCGTGACATCACAGAAAGAGAAATATAGGGTTAAAAAAAAACTTACTTTGTAAATATTACTGTGATGTCTTTTACTGTGACATCACAGTAATATTTACAAAGTAAGTTTTTTTAGGGTTAAAAAAAACACTCTTTCTGCCTTTTCTCAGGCTAGGATGAACCGATTTTAATTTTTTTTGCACATTTATACTACATAGGATCTCAGAATTCAATACACCTTCATATTCAAACCGGTGAAGTAAGCCTTTAATAAATGGCAGTGGCAAGCACAATCTCAAACTGGAGTACGGAAAAAGGAAGTCTGACAGTAAATGTGCATTACTTTGTTAAAAAATAAATAAAGAATGTTGACACAACCACTGACGGAGCATTTCAATCTGCAACCATACAGTATGATTGCATAGCATTCACCAGCATGATTGTTTAGTGGATGTTTCAAATCATTACACCATAAACAAATTCACTCCAGCAGTCATTATGTGATACTGGATTGTGTGCTTCCAGTTACCTTCAATTGTAGCGTACTCTTTAATCCGCTGGTAGTTGAGCTGAGCGGCCTGCTCCAAATTTTTGCGGATCACTCCTTTAACTTCTTCTGGCGGAACTGGGGTCACAATGTCCTTCATCAGAACCTGTAGGCCAAAATTAAAGAGGTATTATGTAACCTGTTCTCAATACATCCCAGTCGGGGTTTTTCGTGGGGTAGAAAAAGTATTTCTTTTAACATTTACAAACCCTCTCCAGCAAAGATAAAGTGGCCTTCAGCGCTCCCTCAGGACGGCCAAAGGGGAAAAAGTATCTGCGAGGGGGGGAGATGTGGACAAAAATGTAATAGCAGTGGACAAATACCCAATGGGAATAATATTGTGTGTCTCGGTGAGTGGGCAGTCACCTGAAATTTACAATGTGGTTTTCCAGTATCACACGCAACCTCTCTTTGATGTCTTCGAAGCGCTCCTTCTCGTCCACTTTCACTGTGCTCAGCCCATCTGGCCTACAAGGATCACACCCACATACTTAACCACAGTGGTAACCCTGCAGGGCTTCAAGTTACTGTATGCACCCTCCTCATCAGATTCCAACTCCGGCTGAAAGCGTCAAACTTCCAAAGGAACTGACTGCGAATAGCTTGAGATAAGTTTCCCCCTTTTGTGTTACACGTACAAATAAATGACAATGTCTCACCTTTCTTGCCCTTGAACGAGTGGTATTTTGGAATCCTTTCGCTTTCTAAACTTGAAAATGCGTGCTTGTTTAGAGGCAGTGCGAAGATCAGGGCTCTGGGAGAGCTGTGGGGACATTAGGGTCTCATAGCCCAGCGGCCCCCAGTAACTGTTGCCCTCTCTGACTTTAACGGACACATGGGAGGATGAATAATATGGACAGTAAGAGACTATGGCAACAAAAGGACAGAGAAAAGAAAACAAAGAAAATGGTAGAAAACAAGGGAATATGTAGAGATATTGATTAATAACATAACGTAACACAAAAAGCTGCAGCAAAATTGACATAACATAAAAAATAAATCAACATGAATATGGCAAAATTAAACAGATGGAAGACAAAAAATGTCTAGGACGCTTCTGATGAGACAAATGTTCTTTGCGTTTGTGGCGATTTAGTGCGATCCACCCACTCTGTATATAAGAAGTATAGGAGGGCCTATAGGAATACAATTGATATTTGCTTCAAATGAGCACTTAATGTGCTTTCAAATCCTATTCAGCAATGCAAAGCGCAAAACATAACAACACAAAAGAAGAGATGAGGGCACACCTGTTCCCATGGACATGGGAGGCACAGAAAGCGAAGCTGTAGTGAAGGAGAGTGGGGTCTATGATAGCCCCACTCTCTGCTCTTTCCAGGAGATCACGCAGGTAACACAGATGTCTGTGACAACCTCGAACACCGTTCCTGGCACAGTACTCATCCAAGACAAACACCTGGCCTGGGCTGAACCATCCCTGCACAGTGGAAAACACAGAAGGGGGGATTGAGTCACTGCAAATCAAGACATAACAAAAACAGCCCCCCTTCAATAGACGATATAAAGGCTCACTCACCAAGCAGCAGAAGGTGTCATTGAGCCTGTGGTCCAGTGTGAGTCGCTGCACCAACTCAAAAAGCGAGGCGTGGTCAAAGCTACAGGGGTTAGCGGAGATAAACTCATCCATGCCGTGTTTCTGAGCTCTGTCAGCGTCTATTGGGCCAACGGCACAGAAAAAGACAACGGTTCAGAGGAGGAGACAACACAGTGAGTTTCAGTCAAGCAGCAAGTATTCGCTACAACACAGAAACACTGGGATTTTTTTGGTTGTGCTACTTCTAAGGGCAAATTATAAACACTTACAGCTTACATTGTCAACTTGCATTGTGTCAGACAGTGTAAAGAGATTTGAAGTATTGGTGGATGAGATTCTATTGTATGTGCATGCATGCATCTTAGTATGTCACATTCCCTGATGTTTTGCAGGGGGAAATTAATCTTGAGAGTATCCGGAACATGTTGGAAAAAAAGTGCTGTTTTAGATAGATCTGATGCATTCTTCTCAATGTATTCAATAGATTCTGCCATTCGCGATTGTTGAATGTCACTCAGGTCCTGACAAATATTGGAACGTGTGCTAATAGAAAATGAAAGGGATTATGGCAATAAATAATAAATTAATCCAAACATCTGTAGAGATGGAGTATAAACTGTTGATTGAATAATAGAATAAAAGATAAAAAAGTTATTGACTGGAGATTTTCCGATTGTCTCTAGTTATGGATCCTAGAAAGTCGGATTCATTCGTTTTTTTGTTTGTCTTCTTGCTTCATAACTTTTGCCATTAACCCCTTGTTTTATCAAGAGGACTTTCAAAAAAACAAAAACCTGCTCTTTGAAAAGAACAACTTTGAAAAAAAAAACTTAATGAAACAATAGTAATGAAACTCATGAATGACAACATTGGTGTTCTTGATGCTCTAAAACCATAATAGAGAACATCCTCTTAACTGAACGGATCATAGTTTCTTGTGCTGGATAAATAGTACAGCTGTCAGGAAAACAAAGTGATGGGAATGAGGATGATTAAAATAGAGATGCAGTCATGTCCTTGGTACTGATGACGGGTATCATGTCTATGAGACACTGACATGAGTGATGATGAATTGGGGGAATTTGTGTGGGAAGTAGTGGAGGCTTGATCTTGGCTGGGCAGAGCTGAGGGACCAAATTGAGCATGAGGGACATCTTTAAATCTCTAGGTCAGTGAGAGGGCAGGGGAAAAGGGTGTACTACAGGGTACTAAACTTTCACTGAATTTAACTAAATTATATATATTATGAATAATAAAAAGAACCCACAGAGGGCTACACCTCAGGAAATGAGTTACTCCAATCTGAGGAGAAAAACCTGTGAGACAACAAGTAAAATGTGGACGGTGGAAATAAGAGATTCTTGGAGTAAGAGGGACAAGACAGGTAGAGTATGTGGTTATGTTAAAAGAGTAGGACAGTTATCACGTGATGTCTAGAGACACTCAGAGAAGACAGTCAATGGTAATAGAGGTGAACCGCGTGGCAGGATGGAAAAGGATGGGGTGGGTAAGACAACTTTTTCATGGGACAATAAAGACAGTGGTCAGACAAAGTGCTGGACGAAAAGTGATGACCACAAGAGAAAGATGTACTCTGGACCAGGAGGATACAAAAGAAGTGATGTGGTGAATCAGTGTTAAAGATAGTGAGAAAAAATACATCCAAAGAGTGAACAGAAGGTGCTTGGGGATGTGGCAAATAGTGAGTGGGCTATATCTCCTTCAGGTTGGATTAAATAAGGAAATTGAGTTTTAAGTCCAGAATACACTCAGTACTACAGTAACATTATCAGAACTTACAATAATGCTAATGACTTCAACCATTAATAAAGTTACCAAATGACCCCAAAAGTGAATAGGCAAGTATACTTGCATACGTGTATACATTATCACATGCTGGAGAACAGTGTGACTTTATCATTGAGCTTTAAACGTCATGCACATCTGCAGAGCCATTTTCAAATTTGCTTTTTTTTATCTCTTTTTGGCATTCCTTTTTATTTTTCTCTACGCATTTGCAAGTTGACAATACTTGAATATGTTGCAGTGTATTCATGATCTCTACGGAGCATACTAACAGGCATAACACTACCGGAGGACTCTAATAGGGTAGCAATACAATTTGGTGCAAGTACATGGGTAAATAGCATGAAGCCGACAGAGGCAAAACTGTATCATTCTCTGGGAGATGGTGGGGGAAATGGATGAAAAGTCCTGTGTTTGTACAAAAGTATGGACATATGACACAGGTGTTCTCCTATTCAGGCAAACAAAGGGCAGTCCAAAGAAATCAAAATGAGATCCCTCCTTGCTGGTCTAGCTTCTATCTACAGGCCCATCTACTGTAAGAGGAAGGGGTAGGGCGAGGAGGGGGGAAGGGGGTCCGGAGTATTTTATCGTAAGAAGGGGCGGCATTAGCTACTCCTTGTCTTTGGCATTCAGAATACTCCGCATACATATTTGCCAACTCTCATCAAGGGATGAAAAAACTAAAAGCATTTGGGCCCTCTGAAGTAAAGCAGGATCAACACTTAGGAAGTGCCCAAACAAATTTCACTTATGCATGAAATACATTTTGAAAGAAATCGCTGCACCACCGACTGCCGTCATCATTCACACTTTATCAACACTTATTTCTTGAGTTAAATGCATGTGATATTAGCTGCTATAAAAAATCATATTTTTAATCAGAACATAAATTCATATTATCAATTTATAATCATATTTTCGATTTGACAGGAAATTTGCACTTGCTTTCCTAATAGTATGCCGCATTTTATCATCGCATTGCTTTACTCTGAGGGATCCAGTCACCAATGTGGCTAAAGAGAGAAGGCAATTATGCAGTTACAACTATAATATCATCCTTAACTTTAATTTCTGAGTCATATAATAAGTTCTTGGAATAAAATACATGCATCCTATGCTGGCACGAATGGATGCGCATTTGACCCTCAAGTAGAGGTCGATAAAAAAAAAAAAGCTATCAACTAATATCTAAGACATGAGGCGAGACGTGAAACAGGAGTATAGAGGGAAAGAAGAAGAGAAAGAACGTTGCAATTGTCAGATAATCAGCGGGGATTATCTGAGCTGTGCCGGCTACAGGGAAGCACTTACCCTTGAGTCCAGCTAGAAGACAGCAGGGTAAGAAGGGACAAACCAGAATAACATAAAGACTAGCAACAAGGCTGGAGGAGAGCAATCACGAGAGACCCTGACCTAGCAGCTGCATTACTCAAGAAGGGTACAGGCAAAGCATGAAGAAGAAAACACAACTTAAAAACAACAACCTATATACCAACATGAGAGTTTGTGAGCGGTGGTGTGTGAGTACATGTGAGGATATGTGAACTTGACAACAGATGTTGAGGCATATAAGAGAGAGAAGGACGGAGAGAGAGAGAGAGAGAGAGACAGAGAGAGAGAGAGGGAGGAAGAAGAAGAAGAAGAGAGAAGTTACGATCCTCATCACTCCACTGCAGTTAATTTATTCTGGATTCTGGACAAGTACTTAAGGAGTCAAGAGCTTCACATTAAGTACTGTCACTCCGTATAACTGCAGATCAAACAGAGGGCTTATTTATAAAAGGGACATTGGCAAACATATACACCTACCCGATAGTAGTAAAACCCAAGTCAGGTTTATGAGCAAAAGAGGCCCATGTCTTTTTTTTTTTTAAGCCGAGAGACTATGAAGGTCCTGGACATTTTCAAATAAATCCAGTAGGGACACTATTGGTGGTATAGGGAAAGTATTTTAACCAGTCAGATAACACACACAATTTTTGCATTAAATAGTAAGTCAGCTCTAACATGATTTAAAGGAGCACTCCACTGATTACAGACAGTCTTTCAGTCTGCATAGTGCATATCATTCTTGGTAAATCTGAACTTGTGAAAACAGTGTCATGTTGTCAAGCCCTCATTCAAGTCGTCAAATATTGTCGTCAAATGTTAAAAGTGTTTTTGCCTGGCTATGTTTTTTCCCCCTCACATTCTGGCATATTTGCACAATTAAAATGAGCATGTTAAAATCTTTTTAGCTTTTAGCAGTTTTTGTTTACAATTCCCACTTATGTATACTAATGTAAAACTATTATTGGTTTACTTTTGAGACTGAAGAAAAACATCATTCAGGAGTATCTTTTTTCTCAAAGGTTGGATGTTTTTTTTGTGATAAATATTAAAGATAAAGCTGTTCTCAGAAAATGTAAGTCCAACTGCATGATACATGTTTAATTTCTGTGTTTTTAAGATTTGATGTGGTTATGACTCCAAGAGGATTTAATGACTTAAATGACAGAGGAACAATGTGAATATCTTAACGCTGATAATGTCATAGTTATGTCTTCCAGGTTAATTCCGGTTGGATTACTGCTTGGATACCACACACATTATTTAAAAAAAAGGTCTGCATTGCTGGAGGTGTGGAGTTTTAAATGTTTTGTCCACCAGGCACTGAGGGTCACACGGAAGGACTCTATTGAGTTGCAATATAGGAAATGTATAACTTTAATACGTTTTTGGTTTGGACCTATACAGGGGGGAAAATTAGGATAGCTCAGCATCTTTGATTTAGAATATGTGTCCACAAGACATGGTATGTATTTAAAACATAAAATAATGGAGTACAATATCCTCACTATCCTCAGATCATTATATGGAAAGTCCATCACAATACTACTTTTGACATTCATCAGAAAACATATTTAAGTGATCTAGTATGAAACTGGTTGTTTTGCGGAAGAAAAGAAAATTATTCACAATTTGAGCTGATAACTCAGAACCTTCATAGGACTCTCGTTTTTTGATCCACTGCAGCAGAGTCAGGAGGGCTGTGTGTATGTTATGGTCCCAGTGCCATTCAAGACCACTAGGGAGTGAAACATGTACGCGTGGTGTGCCATAATGTTTCAGGGATGGGGGTAGGAGGTCTGTGCCACTGTGAGGAGGCTTTGAATGGCAACAGCTGGCATCAGAGGAGTCAACTAACCACAAGAACAATCACATACTGGACAAAGAAACCAATGGAGAAACAACATAGAATTTATGTGATAGGATTCTGAGTAACTGATCCAATTCACGTCTCCTTTTAGAGTTTTACTCCAATGATATGATTTACAAAAAGGCTAATTAAAATCATCATAACAATTGTATTATTATTACTATGACTCTGGGTGTCCATTTTGTAGTCTTGAGTTAATAATGCCAATTATTTGGACTCCAATTTATTTAAGAAAAATAAATAACGAGCTTGTTCATTAGAGTGGGAAAAAATAAATTGTTTCTTAAACTATGGAGTCAAACGATGCACACAAAAAGTCTTGTTTTTTTCTGAATAGCAGGATCTATTATTGTGGATTGGTAAAAAAAAAGTATGTGACATTAAGTTCGGTAGAACAGAAAGATCTATGTTAGTGTAATTATGGGCAAAGATTTGCTTAATTATCTCAAATAAGAACTGACAGCACAGGTAAAAACCAACTTGTGTATATTCAGATAGTGTGAAGAAAAATGTCGCTGGCAGAATTAATGGTGATACTCACAAAAAATATAAATATTTCGCCCTTCTTTAATGAGGGGGAACAACAGAGACGGTTACAACAGAAGTTGGTACGGATGCCACGCTACTGTATAGTCTTACCTTCACTTTGCTACCTGACCTGTGGGCTGCATAGAGGTGCAAGTACAGTGACAGATTGGTTAAAACTATTAAGACATGTTGCCTGGCTTGGCCGTCATTTCTGTGACAAGGGGATCCTTCTGAGAAACTGTCTCAGAACCACAGCTGCCCTCTAATACTATGACTGGATTAGAGCAGGCCTACAGTCAGGACGAGAGCAGCACACACTGGCACTGTCAGTCTGACTTTAACTCCAGCAGGCTTGAATGTTCAAATCATATGTGTGGTGACCTATTTAGTTTTGATTAAGTTTGCAAGCCAGATCCTGCCACTGTGTGATGAAAGTCTTTTCCGGGTTGGTTGTTCCTTGTGAACAGACTGATGGAATAGCATGGGATTGCACCTTCAAAAACACTGTGGGAGTGGTGACAATGAGTGGAAGTCCTTCAGATGCTAGAGGGATCTGTGAGAGATCAAGGCATGTGCGTGCGTGCTTGTGTGTTAGTTCTACCAGCACGTTTTTGTGACTGCAGTGTTGAGCGCATGGCGTGAGACATTTATGAAGTTAGAGCTCTTCACTGCTTTGTGGCTGAAAACTGCTTTCTGCTTAAGTGACCGTGTTGTGTTTCGGTGCTACTTACAGAACTGAGAAATGGGAGCGTCCATTTGGGCCGAGGCACCCCCTTTGGAGTTAAGTTTCTGGACCTGAGTAGGTGGGACAGGCTTGTGAGACTGGCCAGTGGCCCGATACATGGCCTGGACCCACAGGATGCGGTCTTGCTCATCATCACTGGCGAAGATCACAGTGTCGCCCTCTTTCACCGCATTGAAGAAAGCCCTGCCACCATCCAAGCCTGAGGGCACAGGATGTTAAAGAACAAGTGGTCAGTGTCTTACAATGTGTGTGTGTGTGTGTGTGTGTGTGTGTGTGTGTGTGTGTGTGTGTGTGTGTGTGTGTGTGTGTGTGTGTGTGTGTGTGTGTGGAGGTTAAATAAACTTGAATGAATGAATATATCTGTAGTTATAACATGTATTTGTGCCAACACACCTGGCTGGGGGTCACTGTAGTCCACAGTATAGCCGTCCAGCTGGAGAAGCTCCTGCGGTTCTGACTTTTTCTCTCTGTAGCTGCACATGGCAAACGTGTACTGACTCACCTATAATATAAAGGATTACTAATCAGTCCAACCAGCCATAGGAAAAGCTAAGATACAGGAACACATTTCAGTACAATACAATAACAGTGCCAACACATGCAAATATCAATATACACTACATTTTGTGACTCAATAAGAATACAAATTTATATTTTAAATTCATAGTCAGAAACAGCAACAATCTAAACTAAGAGGGTCATTGCCACTTGAATTTGATTAAACGCCGTTTAATTATTTTGATGACCCACCTGCACAAGGACAAAGAAGCGCTTCTTCCAGCGCTTCCAAACATTCTTCCCAAAAGCCCACAGATACCTGTCAAAAGATAGTCCACACACAAGGAGAAATATCCCAGTCATCATGTCACATCGAAAACAAAAAATGATTGGTGCACAGAAACGGTTGATTATTCAGTATGCTATAGAAATGAGACACGTTGAAACAAATATAGATTAATAGCATAATGGTTATGGATTAAATAGGATAAGTGTTGTCTTATTTGGAGTTTTTTGGTTACATTCTGATAAAAAATAAAAAGTAAATCCAAACTACACACTAGTATCCACCAGGGGGAGTGGTGCACTTCACAGTATTTTTCCATGGTACGTGACTAGAAATGAGGCCAAACAGCTGAGAGGGCTGTAGTTCTAGAAGAAAGACGTGGAAAATGAAAGGCTCACATGAACGTCACTACATGGCATCTCTTACCCGCAGTGTTTCATGTTCTGTGGTTTGTCCATACGTATGGCCAGTTTGATCCTCAGATCTTGGTCGGGACACGCCTTGGTCACAGTCATCTTATGGAGTTCTGACTGCTTGGGGCTGTTAGGAGTTGGGTGGAGGACAACCTGCACCCAAACCAAAAAAGACAGCGATAAGTAAGACTCCATAATTAGAAAGCGTCTATATATCCAGGAGGTGTATCTTTGATCTCATCCGGTGCAACATGCAGCAACACCAATCAGCTAATTTGCAAGGGCTGCTGATTATGTGTGTGTTTGTTTTTTACTCTTCTTTTTTCTTTTTTGAAAATAGAAAGCAAAAAGTGAGTCAGGGTAGAGAAAGAGAACAGTGCTTTACTCTGCCTCCCCGAAGAGGAGGCCTAATCTCTCTTTGCTGAGTTAAAGAGCTTTGAGGAAGCTTGCCTTCCTGCCAACACTGCTGCAGTGGGAGATCAAAGAGCCTCGTCACAGCCAAGGTCACTGCCACTATAGGGACGTCTGAAGCGCCGCTGCCTCAACTCTAACCAGCAACAACACCTTTACCAACCATTCACTACAGCAACCTTACACATTTACTCTTCTGGAATATGCAGGATGGAGCACTGATACATGTTCAAGATATATATTTGAGTCAGCAAAGCTCAATATTTGATTAATGTTCAAAGGTCGGAAATCTGTTGTTAGAAAAGGGAAACGTTTTTTGTGAGCCTACATTTATCTTCAAGCACATCAATGAAACTGCAATGGGTGCTGGTCTAAGCACAATGTGAAAGTGTCTCAAATGTGGTTGCCGGAAGCACAAGCTTCACACAAAATGTGGTGTTTACTCTCCGAGTAAACAAATTCTAAAAATGTAATTTAAACATTCAGTGCCACTAGAGATGCTTCCCTCGTTGTGGAAATATTCTCATTAAGACAACCTCTTTCCCGGTATTAACTTATTAAAGGATAATCAAAAGGATGAGTCTGAAATATTAATTATTATTATTATTCATAAATTATCTGTGTTTCGATCAGAATATTTCTGTGCTGGTAAAACAACAACAACAACAACAACAACAACAACAACAACAACACAAAAACAAAATAACAGAGGCGTTACCCTGCCCAGTTCTTTGTCCTCCAGTGCCAGCACCCCTGTGCTCTCTGTAAACAGTTTCACCTTGACACCCGGCAGAGGGTGTGTGGTAGTGAAGTCCCCCTGGGTCCCCCAACTGAAAGACACAACACAACACACGGGTTAAACACTCCAGAGGTTAGCTTCCATGACAGCACAAGCAGACAGTGTTCCCGACCACAACGACCTCACCTCCAGCAATCATTGAATCACTCTAACATTTCTATAAGATTTGGAAAAGAGATATTCCACCACCTTTTTTCCAAGTTAAGTCACACATTGATAAACAAAATAAAACGGCAAAAAAAATACAGTAAACGTCACCTATACACAGCGTCTAAATAGCCGCTGACATTTTTTTTTTTTAAAGATTGAGATTCATTGTTTATACACACAAATGCAGCACACTGTATACATTTTTATACTGAAGCAAGATTATGGTCACTGTCACTAGTTTTAAATACATCCCCTATAGTTGTACACCAGACCTCTAGAGCTGCACTTGGAAAGATTTTTGTATAACAAAACACCAGTCTGTAATGTATCATTTAAAACTGGTAAATTCCCAAGAAAAATGAAAATTGCAAAAGTCATACCGCTGTACAAAACTGGACACAAACACCACTTCACAAACTACAGGCCTATTTCACTGCTTCCTCAATTCTCAAAAAATCTTAGAAAAAGTATTTGCTGCTAGACTTAACAAATTCATCAATAAACACAATTTACTAACTGACAGCCAATACGGATTCAGACCCAACCGATCCACTTAATTAGCAGTCATTGAGCTAATTGAAAAGATTACAAATTCCCTGGACCAAAAGAAATATGCAGCTGGTGTTTTTATTGATCTCAAAAAAGCATTTGATACCATAAATCATGATATATTAATTAATCAATTAGAACGGTATGGTATCAGGGGGGTTGTATTAAACTGGCTGAGGAGCTATCTACAGAACAGGCAACAGTTTGTGAAGATGGGTGAATACGTGTCAGCTTGTTTGGACATTGCTTGTGGGGTCCCCCAGGGGTCAGTGTTAGGGCCAATTCTTTTTATTCTCTACATAAATGACATATGTAAAACATCAAATATTTTACAATTTGTGTTATTTGCAGATGACACAAATATTTTTTGTACGGGAGAGGACTTGCAGCAGCTTCTGGAGTCAATTACATCTGAAATGAGCAAATTAAAAAGGTGGTTTGACAATAATAAATTATCATTGAATTTAAGCAAAACAAAAATCATGTTGTTTGGAAATTGTAATTTAAATAGTGATGTAAATGTCAAGATAGATGGTGTTAATATTGAAAGAGTGTATGTAAATAAATTCCTGGGTTTGACAATAGACCACAAGCTATGCTGGAAACCTCACATAAAACATGTTAAATCTAAACTGTCACGAAGCATCTCAGTCCTGGGTAAAGCAAAGCATATATTGGATCACAAATCATTGCATATTCTTTATTGCTCAATGATCTTACCTTATTTAAATTATTGTGTGGAGGTCTGGGGGACCACTTACAAAAGCTCACTGCAACCACTAGTCACACTTCAAAAACGAGCCATAAGAATAATCAATAAAGCTGGATATTATGATCACACCAACCTCCTCTTTTTACATTCCCGCATCATAAAGTTCAAGGACCTGGTTGAATATCAAGTTACACAAATCATGTTCAAAGCTAGAAACAAACTGCTACCAGGTAACATTCAAAAACTTTTTTTTGACAGAGAGGGGGGTTACAATTTGAGGGAACAGTTAAACTTTAAGACACTGGCTGCACGCATGACTTTAAAATGTCATTGCATCTAAATTGGTGGTGTGAAACTGTGGAATGGTATGAGCACGGAGCTAAAGCAATGTCCTAACATGATTCAGTTAAAAAAAAAATTCAAAGCAATGATTTTTAACAGGTACAGGGATGAGGGAGAGATTTAAGACGGAAAGTATGTATGTGTGGATATGGATATGTGAGTTGTACAAATATGGAGATATGGACGTATGAATTGTGTTGATGCATATGGTGGATGTATTTTTGTATGGATGTATGTAGTGGATATTTCATTTAATTTTTCGTTTTGATTTTTGTTTATCCTCAGGAGACCAATTGAGGGGTGGCCCTCATTTGCAATGGCGTCGAGTATATATGGATATATGGATTGTATAAATATATAAAAAATAAATATATATATATAAAAAAATATTATAAAGTTATTGAGCTGTGGAAAAGGGGTAGGATCAAATAAGTTTATACTTCTTCCTACTCCTTTTCAGGCATATCAATTCAATATGTTATTTGTTTATTTTTTGTTTATTTTTATTTGTGAAAACATTTGAACATATTTTTGTATTGTATTTTCATGCTTTTAATTTTTCTTTTTTTGATATGTCTGAAATAAAATTGAATCAATCAATCAATCAATCAATCAATCAATCAATCAATCAATCAATCAATCAATCAAAAAAAAAAAATCAATCAGTCTTATCAGCCAAATGTATTCAGTAGCAGAGAGATGCCAAACATTGTCTCGAAATTAACTTCTGCTGTCAAGTGTATGTATTGTATTTATTAACCCTCTTAACATAGGCAAGCCTTGAAAGCAAAGACCATGTATTTGTATGTTATCGTTAAACACTGAGTTAAGTCAAAGTACTTTAAAATTAAAAATGCATTAAACCAGATTCAGTTAAGTCCACCTGACCTGCATCTTTTTATACTTCGGCAAAAGAAACAAGAATCATGGAGGAAACTCACACAAACATGAAAAGACTCTAATTCAGACACAGAAAGGAAGAGGCTTAATAATTTGACTTTAAGAATTAACTTTGAGTCAAAGCTTAAAAGGATATGTTCACAATTGTGCAAGACAGTCATCATGCCATACTGTATGTAACTCAGATGGCTGAAGCCTCATAGGCACTTTTGTGAATTAAGTTTTTTTCGCACAGAAATAGGACTGATTTTGTCCCCAATCTCCTGCATTGAAATTGCATAAAGAGGTGATCCTTTCTTTGTGGCCAGTATGGATGGGATGGATATTTGAAGCAGCCAACAGTGCTTTTAATGTACATGATCATGTGAATAATGTTTAAAGATAGATTCCAGAAAATGTGAACCTATCCTTTGAGAGCAAACTAGTAATAAGGATGAAAGCTCTCAAAGCAACTACGCCTCCACAAGCTGAAAGGATTATAGGAAACAAAACAAAAAAACTGGAAAAATACAACTCAGTGTATTCATGTTACACAACCTACAGTATATGGGCTTTTGTTACTTGTTGTGGGCTGCCAACATGTTATGCTGCCTGGAGCAGGCATAGGCGGCATGCTAACTCTACGTGTGGTGAAATGTGGTGGACATGGACTTCGATTGGCAGCCTTGAAATCATACTTTTTCATGTAACCATTTTCAACAGTTATAAATAATTGCAAGTTGATCTACACAGACACGCTGCAGTTCCAGCTAGTGCGGAGCAGAAAAGCTGCTGACTGTCGGTGAGGAGCTGTTGGCATGCTGTATTGATAGTAGCATTGAGCTAGCATGAAGGTGACCTTGTGGATCAATCTATTTTCTATTCATGGACGTGACGCTCAAGTGGGCCAAATTAAATAATAAATAGGAAAACGACTAGACAATACGTGAACACGATCTTTGCGGTAACGTTAACAATATTGACCCCTTGATCAATTTATCAAAGTAAAGAGTGAAGTCACAACAGTCATTTTAAAGCATGTCCGAGCACACAGATAATACAAACAATTACTGTATGCAAATAATCTTCAGTAGTATGTACATTAATACATGTATGTCATGTGTGTTTCAGACCCACATTACGAAACGCCTGGTTCTCCTCTAATCCCTTCCCTCATTCATGTCCCTCCATGTCTCTCTCTCATTCTCTCTCTTCATAAAATGGCTCTTTAATTAAGGAGATCAGAGGGAGGCATTTGGGCCTTAATATAGCTCATACTTGCATGAATGTTTCATGGACATTTCTCTTGTATCTTGTGCTGTGCAACACTGGTTTATTTAAAAAAAATTGTAGATATATTAAGCAGAAGATATATTTGCCTTTACCAGGACACTATCATTCTCATGAATTGGGTCATAACTAGAACTGAGGTAGCAAAGCATTTCAAGATATGTGCAGTGTGCGCTGTTGGGAAGTAAGGGAAATTCACAAACCATGCCATTTCATGTCATAACTGACAAATTATAGGATTCCTCAATGGGGTTTGCTGTTCAGGCTCATCACAATGCTAAATCAAATGAATTTATCAAACCTATATTTTATTTAGTTAAGGTTCAGGTAAAGGTGTATTTGATTACAATTACAGATTCTGCTGTACTGAACCAAATACAAGAGGTGATTTTAAAGTTATGCACAACCCCACAAAGTAAATACAGTGTCTCACATGCAGAGTGCCTTTGAGAAGGAACAATGCTTAGAGAGTTTAGTAACAAAGGTTTACTCTATATTCTTGTGAGTGGATTTCTCACAGGACATCTGAAGCAAATCACAGGAAGCGCCAAAGATCAATAAAAGTATGGGACAAAATCTCAAGGGTCTAGGTTTTAAGATGAAAAGTGTTAAATCGTTGGAAAGTTGAAATGACTAAAATACCATTTTCCCCTTGGAAAAAAGTAATTGTTAAAATAGCCTTCTCTGTCTAGAGCCTGTACGTTACTGTTAGTAGTTGAATCACTGACTGTAGATAAAATGACAATATGTAGGTTATGTAAGAAAATGTCTTAAATGTAATCTCATACACTCAAGGCCAAATTTTCCCAGCCTGGACAGGGAGGAAGGCCTCATCCGTTACGCTTGTTACCCTTCCACAGCTCAAAATAATAAAGATACAGCTATGTGACCTTTCTAAAGACTTTGCTTTTTGCTTTTTACCTTCACTTGTCTGCGTCCTTTAAAACTGATACCAGATGCTAAGATGTCCTTTTCATGATTAATGGAATTATAGCATTCATGATTGAAATATGAACAATAGTACAATATAAGGAGTTTAGCCATGGCTTCCATTGCTGCCAAACACTAACTGGACATAATCACCATCTAACAATGATACATTGAAGAGGGATTTTTTTTAAAAATGTCCTAGTGCGATTGACTTTCATAATCTAAATAACAATACTCACCACAGTTGTTATGTACAGGAAACAGCAGCCAGCTGACATATTTGATTTGGATATTTTTTTCAATAAATAATATACACATAGATAACATTTGTAATTGTATATTTATAATTGGGCTGATTTTGCATTCATATGCACACGAATCTTCCTTCCACAGGGTTACTTTGCAGTTGGAAGCTGGGTTATATTTAAACAATGTGCCGTGGACAATACTCTACAGTAATGTAAATACATGTGAAAAAAAACAAATGTGCGGTTCTTACGTTGGCTTGGAGGCTTCTGCCTGGTCCGTCTGGAGTTTCTCGCCTCCCTCTACCTCCATGGTGCAGTAGACAATCCTGTTCGGAGCCAGAGACTTCAGCCCCACCACTTCCATGATCACCACCTAGGGAACACAGACACTTTACACGTGCAGCCGTGGCCCTCGTACTACTAAAAGATAGATTTAATGAGGATTTTCAAATCGAACAGCCCATTAACACTACAACCATCCTTCCTGTCAGTCTCTATAATGGAAATTGCCTGTAGGAAAAATCTACCACGTTAAAATCTTAAACATAGTTCTTTAAATTGAGAATTCAACATGGTACCGACACTATTGTAACTGTAAATTCCTTATGGGAACACCAAAGGCAGAAATATGTGCTGTCATGAAAGTGCACCAACTTGATCCACTGATGTCTTCATGGTGCCAATATATTGTATCTTTGACTGGCACTGTTTATATATCAGTTATCAGTCCAGTCATCAAAAAGATGCATGCTGTGGGTTGGCACACGTTAAGGAAAAGATTACAAAAACATTACATGAATGTATATTCTGTAAATGGGAGTCAATCTAAAGACTATCAAAATAATTAAGATTAAGTAAACAGTAAAGTATACAGATTCGAAAAATTAGGCTCTACCAAAGCACTGTGGTAATTACCACCTCACACAAATCACTCATTGCTGTTGCTGTACTAATACATTCTGGATTTCAACTCCATAATGGGGGGCGGGGGGGGGGGCACCTGCGTAAAGGAAGAGTGTCACACTCTCTGCACATTCCTTATTCTGAAATAACACTGCATCTTAAGCAGTGAGGTGCCATGTTCTGTTGTGACAGCTCATCTCAGAACGCTAATAACGCGATGAGTCATGTTCCCTGTTCGGAAGCAGGTAAAAGGGTGTGTGTGTGTGTGTGTGTGTGTGTGTGAGTGAGTGTGTGTGTGTGTGTGTGTGTGTGTGTGTGTGTGTGTGTGTGTGTGTGTGTGTGTGTGTGTGTGTGTGTGTGTGTGTGTGTGTGTGTGTGTGTGTGTGTGTGTGTGTGTGTGTGTGTGTGTGTGTGTGTCTCAGTCTGTTCTTCACACCACACATAGTCTGTTCAACTCTCCCGAACAGGTCTGCTGTCTGTTTCTATACTTAGTCTCGAACAGATAAGTAGTCGAAAACAGCTCTGATGTAGAAGTTGTGGTTTGGGCAAATGTAGTTTTTGCACTGAGTTAAGATATTTAATGTGATAATGTTTGCTTCATCTGTCTAAGGTTACGGCCCTGAGCAATACAAATATCAAAGTGATCTCAGCCTCGTACCTCCAAAGTGAAAGACAGGACCACATCAGACTTGGACAGCGTGTTCTCATCCTCCTGGCCCATATCGATGATGGAGGTATTGTGTCCCCTCTTCATCTTCTGGATTTTGAACTCCCCTCCCTTGGACACGGGCATGCTCTCCAGATTGGCCATCAGCTGATTCACAGAGGCCTTGAGCTCCTCAATGTACATGACCTCCATTTCTTTAGACACAAATTTGGGGAACTTGCCACCCTGTTGACGAAACATAAAAGAAAAATTACACATCTTGATGACAATTCACTTTTGATCTTTTTCCAATAATGGTGTAAACACATGTTACTACTGCAATCTTTCAACTGTGGGTAAGCTACCACTATGATGTTTACACCAGTTAAAACATATTAGTGACATATTAACCATATAACAAATTATATTTAAAACAGTCGAACTCCCCCGCACAGTCTGACTCACCCTGGCAATCTGGTCGGCCATCTGAAGACGTCCATCCAGCTCTCTTCTGATCTGGGCAGCCTGCTCATCCAGGTTGTCCAACTATTGATTAAAACAAGGAGGAGGATATCAATGAGGTCACAACTCCGCCAGGGATCCGTGTCAAAGTCATCTACATGTCCTTACATGTCCCAGCATAATTTCACTTCCCAGGAAAGTTCAGAAATCCAAGGTTAAACCTTTTTGCCTGCTAGTAGTGCCACAGAGCAATGCTTTTTAGAATGGACAACCGTTTTGTTTTGTAAGTGGACAACGATGTACATGTAAGTTTGTGAGCATGCAGATGCCACCATACACCTCCTGTTGTCAATTGCAAGCTAGCAAACATATATATAATGTTTAAATGATTCCTAATTAAAACTTGAAAAAAAATATTTATGGGGAAGAAAATGCATTTGACGTAAGTCACAGTACATGTCAAGGACACACATAATCAAGGTTTGAGATTCAATTGTGTAACGCTTACAATGCCAATCATCGAGCCTCAAGCTGAGATTTAAAAAAAAAGGGCAACAGAGGTCTGGAAAGCTCACAATTTTTGGGTTATTTTCTTTTTCAAACTTGTTTTCAGTCCGTACTGATGCGGCGTAGTGGAAGTATTGAGTGTTTGGAATGTTTCTATACTGGTTGGGTTCATTCAGATGAAAGAGAGATAATTCAACTTTCTGAATGGGCTGAGCTCTGATAGGGGTTGTAAAAATAAAGATCATACCTTACTTTAGTGAAGTGATAAAGAAAAGTGTTTCCATTCCAAACTGTTTTGGCACACTGAGGCAAGCAGTAATGTAAATTCTTAAAAAAATGCCTGCATTGGACCATATCGGTTCTTGACAAAGATGCTTGGCATCTGTTAGCCTAGTTTTTGGCCTGAAGTAATGCAAAGCAGAGAAATTCATTGCTCTCTCACATCACTAATGAATGGGAGTTTCATATTAGCTGACACAAGAAAATAGAATTGAGGGCTGATGTCTCTCTCCTGCTCACTGCTTGACTTAATTTATTCTTTCAGCCAAAACGGCTCATTCTTGTCAAACCTGATGCTGTGACTAACCGCTCAGCACCATCTCCTCTTTGAGGGCAGCAGCCTAATGGACACATTTTTCTCAGCACACCTGTACCTTGGGAGTGACAAACCTTTACAACTAGAGGTGCTATACGAGTCTTCAGTGACATTTATTTTGTACCTCGTCTCCCCAGATGTTGCAAAATCATCAACATTTTAATTGTCATTCAAGCTAGCATTGCCATCTAGGATCTCGCCACAAGATGTTGCTAAACACTACAATATTACACACTGTACCCTTACGTATCGGTGGTGATCTGCAAGTGAACTGACTGTATAAGCAATACCTGAAACAACCTGTCACCCTGATGAACACAAACAAGGCAAAAAGGTTTGATGCTCAAAGCACAATATACTGCAGAAGTGTTGTGCAACGGGTTTACATTTTTGATTGTATCACTAAATAAAGAATCATCCCCACACAGCGGCATGGTCTCTAAAACCTAGCACCTGAATTGTTTGCGTGTCAGTGCTCTGAACTCCTTTGGTCTCATGCTGCTGGGATGCGTGCCAGAGCTGACCTCCCTGTGCCTTATGCTATTTCACCCACTCCAATTACATTAACAGGCCTTGTCTTTCAGGCTTTACCATATTGATTCTCTGCCCCTTCCAGCAATCCTTTTAAGGAGAGAATGAGCTGAAGTCCCGATGCAGCTGTTTACAAGAGGGGAGGGGGGCACTGTAGAAGTAATACACAGGACATGAAGGATCGGGTAGTCTGAAATTGAAAAAAAATAACCACAGTGCTATACCATACAATACGATATAATGTATTGTTTGCATGCTTTTCACTGTTTAAGTAACTGCGCTCTTAAATCTAGATATTTTGCTGCTATGGATTTGTCCTGCATTACCTTATCTCTGTAATTGTTTCTGTTTACTGATGTGCACGTAATGAAATGATGTCAGCCAGATGACATCCTAAATGGACGAGGTCTAGTGTGTTACCAGTGCTGACCACTAAACATCCACCCTGCTACATAACCCAGGGTTCCTGTTTAGTAGAGCACATAATCAGACTGTGCCACCAGCTGCAGCAGAATGTCTGCACTTGCAGCGCAGTAGTGCTCAGCACTGTTCTGCCACACAGTGACACTTTAACAGTGGCAGATATCCTGTTGTAGGAAGTATGGCAGGTAGGAGTTGGTTTCTTCATTATTATTATTATTATTATTATTATTATTATTATTATTATTATTATTATTATTATTATTATTATTATTATTATTATTATTAGTAGTATTATTATTATTATTATTATTATTATTATTATTATTATTATTATTATTATTATTATTATTATTATTATTATTATTATTATCAGAAAGTTATGGTTATCCATAACCATAACAGTGACTGATAATGATTGGATTCCTTTCCCCCTGCTGCTGGCAATCCTACAGCTGCCTGTCAAAACACTCAAGAGATCTGGGCACGGCTGGACTGCGATGCCAGCAACATCCGACTCGTGCTATCCCTAAAGAACTGTCACTGCCATGTCTGGCAATCCAGCAGCTTGACCTGGTGGGTGTCTGACACTGCATTTTTTACTGTCTCATCTGGGCGCCTTCTCCTTGAAAACACAAAAGACTTTAATCCATACGTGCAGGTGAATTTCTCAAGTCTACAAATGCCCAGCAATACTTCCGATTCACATTGAATACAAAGTGTGACAGAAGATAATATTGGTGTCTATGAGTATGTGCAGCTTGGAAGATTTTCTGCGGAGTGGCTAACATGAGAGGAGTGACTCTGAAGCATGTAATGTGCAGGGGGATGGGGACAGCTCCTTTCATTGCTCCCTTATCTCTCTCTCTCTCTCTTGACAGTATAGTGAAAAGCAAAGATTGTCACGGCTGTGTGGGAGAAGGTAGAGAAGGAGGCCAGTGTCAATGTGAACTAAAAGCCACCCCGTACTGAGCACCACAGCACCCCAATGTTACCAGGCCTACAGCCACTGAAAGGTCACTGCTGTCAACGGCCCACAGGCACAATATGGGCGGTCGGGCAATCTCATATAAAATAGGAATGGCTAAAAGGTAAGTTTCGCTCTACGTTACTGAAGCTGACCGCAGCACTGCAGCTAAATAAGGGCGACACCATGTCAGTGTTAGCCAAGCTGACAGCAGGTCAAAGGTGACCTAGCAGAAGCAGGCGGGTAGTTAACAGTAGAGCTGATGACAGATTCACAGGTGGATGCTGGGACATTAGCAGCGGACAGCACACCCGGCTTGGATTGGAGCTACAGTAGATGAGACCTAGAGGAGACGAGGTAGCTGGTCTATATTTAGACTTGCTGTGTGAGACTATGTGTCTGTATGTGTTGGTTAAAATAGTATACGGTGTGAGGAAAAGCTTCTCTTGTGTGACTTTAGAGGCATGCTAATTGGGAAATGTTTAGAAATAGAAAATGTCAACTTCTAATATCTTAATCAATTTAGGAGTACAACCATGAGACATGCTTCTTCAATCTGGTGCATTTTTTAAGCTTTAATCGACAGAGTGGGGAAAGACATGCAGCAAAGGGCCACGTGGGCTGTAACCAAACCCGCGCTACTCCGACAAGGACTTATAGTAGGCGATGCACTCTACTTTGGTACCCTGGTTTATTATCTCTGCTGAACAAGTTTAAATCTTCCCTAATCAGGTATTCTATATGAGATTGCTTTGTACTGTGAAAGGAGTCACTTAGGGGGAAATGATCACCCCTACACTTCCCTCGGGCTCTAGAGAGGATTTGTTTTACTGTTTTCAACTTTTCTGTTTTTGTTCACCTTCCCCAGCTTCATCTCTAGATGCAGCAAGTGTCAAGTCAAGTTTTTTTTGGCAAATAAGCTTCGAGAAACGTTGGCTATGCTACATGCTTAGTATCATGGCAGACGAGGGGAACATAAAGGAGCATTCAGAAGCAAATGAGCCCTCGGGAGTCGTTGGAAACCAAGAAAGAGCTAAAAGTAGAGCCCATACGTAAGTTCATCTGAATCACAACTCCTAATAAATCTTAAAGTTGTTCTGTGGCTGCGATCTGTATGAACAGGCAGTCATTTGCTTACATAGTGACCATAATGACCATTATAATTGCTGCACTGGCCTAAACCAGCCAAAAATCAATTACTACAGGTCTAAAAAAAATAAAAAAATAAAACGACATGTTCAAAGTAATCATCATTGGCATTTTACCAATAGAAAATAAAGTTTTACGGGAACATGAGTCCTTGAAAAGATCAGAGATTTGTTGGTGGTGTATTTAAACCATGACATCTCTATCAAGGACAATTTGTATTTTTTTTATTTTTTTTATCCCTTTCTAATAAACACTTTCAGATTCCAAACCGCATGGGTGCAGTCAAGCTTTACCCAACGTTTCAACACCGCTGCCTTTTCAGCTTAGAGGTGACAGGCATAGCAAATGTCTTCATCCTTTCCCAATCCTGTGTGCAGTGAAGAGGCTCCATTACGCAATTATATTAGCTATAGGCTACAACCAGGAGAAGCTCAGGCCTCAATTCCTAACTAACAGTTGCTGACAAGACAAATTAGAGGGGAAAAGGAGGGATCTCCTTCAAAGCATATAAGATGTAAAGCTGATTGGAGTATTGTCTGTCATTCTGGGGGGCCCACAGGCCGTGATTTACAGCTCTGCTGGGGGGAAAGTCTCATTTTGATGTGTTTGACTCCCAGGTTTAGGTAATTTAAAGCCACTTGGGATTAGGGAATTATTTTAGTTAGTGGGTGTCCACTGGTGTGAAACAATATCGATGGTTAAAACACCTCAGCATGATAGTATGTAAGCACTGTTATCATTACTCCAGCTGAAATGGTTTGTCGATGTATTGATCAATATACAGGAAATTATTAAACAATTTTGACTAGCAAAAATGCCAACTGGTTTGTTTGAATTTTCTGCTTGTTCTATCTCATACCTGATAATAAATATTAATATTTAAGTTTTTGGGCTGTATTTTGGAACCAACTAACAATCTGATTATGTCTCATTAAGCAGTGAGAAATGGTTTGACTGTAGGGTATGTATTAAGAGGGATTATTGAGAGGGAGATATTGTGTAAAATGAATGCTGAATAAATTTAGGCATATTTGCAGTTAAAAAAAAACAGTTAAAGACACTCAATCAAAACAATGCCGCTATTCTAAAAAAAAAATTTAAATTGTAATGTTGGAGTTACTGTTTCAGTTTCTTCCTTTCTGTAACAACATCTCAGAAATTTCTGTAATGATAAGGACCACAAATCCTCTGTCAAAGTGTAATAAGAACCTGTGAAATGTTGTGCAGTGTCTGACAGTGCATCGTTCAGAAAGTGTTATACTTTCAGCACAATGTGAGTAACACAGAGAGACGTTTCGGTTAGAGGATTTGAGAGAGAGAGGATATCTTTTCATGTGCTGGTTGTCTGCTCGTACTCTCTCCAGGCAGTCTGAAGTTTCTGTCACAGCTGTTATACTTTAACTAAAAATAAAACCTGAACGATACCACATCCCCGGTTCTCTGACACACCATTTCTTTTCATTTTAGGGAATTTTTCTATATGCAGCAGAAAAGAATAAAATAATAAATATGGCTGGTTCAGGCGCTGGCCATAGCAGTCTAATCAGTCCTTCATTATTTCAAGGAGCTGCTGGAACGTCAGCATGAGATTGAACATAGACTAGTGCTTGCTTTCTGCTATTTGAATGTTACGGCAAAAAAATGGAAATCCCCAGCGATAACGGCAAAAAGAATGATGGCCTCTGAAAGCCAGCCAATTCATGAAAACCTTACATAAAAACCCAGCAGCCATGAGCCACACTGCCTGGATTGCCGTGACTTAGTAAGGATTTTATCATTTAGTGGAGGGCAATATATATGGGTGCTGGTTTAATGAGGAGGTGTTCAGAGTCAACGTAAGTACAGGCTGACATATTAATCATAACAGCAAAATTAAAAGAGAGAGAGGACTCTGAAGAGAAAAAGCTGGGAAAGGAGCTGCAGTAAACATGGAAATTTGAATGATTGTATGCAAATTCTGCACTATTCATTTATAGTGACTTATAAAAACTGTCAGTCCTTTTTCATAACTATGGCTTCGATCCATGTATAATTTTTTACCTGTGTATTAAGTGTTAATAATCAGCATTTCACCACAGTATAAAGCTGTACAGTACTCGTTTCTGCAGTGTACATATAGCCTCATATGCTGGTGTAATGTTCTTCTGTAGGCTCAGAGTGGGAGCTGTTCAATGGTGTTATGTTCTGCATACAGGTATCTGACCCTGTACTAACAGCTCTGTTGCTAGCACATTTAACAAAAACTAGGTTAAGCATCTTCAAAGGCTTGGGAGGAAAACAATTCACACTGGTTTTGGAGGCTACTGTGATAAAGTGTGCCTTAGCATTAGAAGCATCAGACAAATGAACACTCTGCAGAACAGAGCCTATATTGATCTTTGTCAAACTGAGGCATTTGAACAGAACTGAACAATCTCATTTGTTTAACAGCATCTCATGACACCGGAGTACATTTATTTTTAAGAAACTGTGGCAGGGAGGATGATACCTGGTCCAACGAAATTCAGCATTTTAAAACATTCATCATTGGCTACCAGGAGGTAATGAAGAGGAATATGTTTTAATGCATTTAATGATGAGCAGATCTAAAAGAGCCAGAGCTCCAAATCCCGCCGTGATAAGACTTTCAATCAAGCTCCTGAAGATAGACTACTGCTGCTGTCAGCATTCCCATAGAGAGCAGTAAAAACAGCAAGGGAAGAAGAGTAATGTCTGTCACAAGCACTGCAGTGTCCACTATTACCCATCTGTGATCCAAAAAAAACTCAACTACAGTATAATATGGGTGGCTCAGGACATATATCTTGAGTTGACATATTTAAATGTATTTTTTTTTAAATGTCCCTTCTGAGTCATAGACAAATGTCATGTTGTCCATGGCAAATAAGTATTAATAAACATAAAGCTAGAGTAATTAAATCATCATTAACCTAAGCATTAAACAAGGTGACTAAATGATAAAAGGGTGATTGTTTCTGAGCATTTGTCTGATTGAACATCCCTTTTTGTGGATTATATAGACATTTTTCTAATTTAGTCTAGTCCATTATCCTAATGTCCAACAGTTGTTTTATTCAGATTGCCTAGAATAGTGTGTTTTGCTTTCAGACTTGGGCCAGAGAGGGTTTTTTAGGCTATAGCTTATTTGCAATCACGTGACAGTTCTGACGCACAAATCACAAATGGAGGGCAGGAAGTCAGAACACGATGTACTGGAGCAATGGAGTGAATAGTTGAAAACAGTGAGGGGGAACCCAAAAAGAGAAATAAAAGTATCTTGAAAATATGTTAAAAAAAATATTAGAATTACCTGACAGGCTTGATAAAGCAGCTGGTGCTCAAACTTTTTGATGCCAAGGATATTTTGGAACATCTCATAAAGCTGGTCCTTGCTGAGGATCAGCTCGGAGGCTGCGCTGGCTGTCATGCGCTGCTGTGCCTTGCGCGGGTCCTCGTCCCCGCGGTAGATGGTGTCAAACTTGGCCATCCAGGAGCTGAGCACCGTCTCCTTGCTCAGGCCGTCAATCTCTGGAAGGCTGCGAACGCGCTTCTCGATGTGCCTCTTGAACACTTCCCTGAAATCGTTGGCCGAGAAGCCGCCACTCTGGACCATTTTAGCCACACGGTCACTCTTGAGGAACACCTACATTGTGAGAGATCAATGTCACTTATTGCAGTTATGAAAGAGATTATGGAGATTCATAAAATAGAAACACTTACTTTATATGAGTTGCATTACTTGGGTATGACTCAAGACTTATGAACAGACTGATACTAATAGTGATTACATTCTGTCTCAAACAGCAATTGCCTGTCTTTATCAGAAAAAAATAAACTCTAAAGCTGTTTTTATTTTATTTTGAGTTGAAAAATCAGAGGAATATAAGTGAGGCTGTGACTCAACACGGCCAAGGCTGTATTCTGTATCGTGCTCATCACAGTCTAACAGGGATAGAGACAGGCAAGGCTATACTGTTGCAGCATCAAGCAAAGTAACCATCAGAGCTGTCACTGACAGTAACATTATGTTCCTAGCAACCCATTATGGCTAAAAAGCAGTGACTACTGTAGTGAAACATTACAGCACAGTGGTACATACGCCTTGTCATTTGGTGTATGTTTTGGTTAGTATTGTAAGATCATATCAATCATGCAGTCATACAACCTCAGTGTTCAAGTGTTATTTTTGAAAGACCAGACTTTGGAGCCACAGTTCCTTTAATTTCCATCACGCTCCAAGCTTTAAATTGTAGTATATTTCACATTAGCTATCACAAAATAAACAAAATGTGTGGTAAGCTGTCACATACTGCAGAGGTCAAGCTGTAATTACCTTCCATGGAAGTCTTTAAAGTCAGACCTCTTTCATAATGGCTGTCCCTTGTTTTTCCATATTGGATTTGGTTTTTAACGTATCCCACTATCTGCCTTGTATTTTGTACTATACGCATGGTAAGATGAGTTTTTCATCTGTGGATTGAATAGTGAGGTTGGAAAAGATGGCTGTGTCAGCCACATGCTCTGACTCATGCAGTGAAAAGCTTCCACCACCATTTTACCACTCAGCTGTCTGACTAGAAGCATTTTGACATGAAAGCTGTACATCACATTGAAACAAATGTTTTAAAGATATTAATAGATCATGAAAATTCAGCTGGATTTTTACATTTCTGAAAACGCAGACACACAACATTCACGTATGTAACAACACACGTTCAGTCATACAATTGGAAGTGTGAAAATCCCTGCACTCAGATATACAAAATGGTTCATAGTGTGATTGTGCTGCTATGGTTATAATGTGTTGGTACCTCATTGAAGCTCTGCACAGCATTGATAAATGCCTCATCAGCCACAATTTGTGTGTCTCCATTGAGGAAAGCCTGGAAACGATCCTTGGTCTGCTGAAGCTGCTGCTTGGTTATCTGTGGAAGCAAGGGCAAACAGAGGATACCACAGCCTTAGAGACAGGACAGGAAACTGTTTTGAAACACGCATAATTTAGTTTTAACAATAGTATCCACCCATTTTTGAATAACCTATTCAGGACACAGGTTGAGCAGAGCAGGGCAGGCCAAACTTCCTTTTCCCCAGAAACTACATCAAGCTCCTCCAGGATGAACACAGAGCACTCACAGGCCAGTTGGGGGACGTAATCCCTGTAGGAGTTTCCTAAATCTACCTTTGCATCCTCTTTTAGACAGGCATGCCCTGAAACACCCAGTTTCTCCAGTGGATGTCATATAGCCATTCTTCAATGAAACCTAAATGACAACATAGTCCGTGAAAAAAAAGGATGGTGATCCCCTAAAATGTTCTACATTGTGCTACTTACAACTAAATTTCCACATGTGGACATATACCCAAAGTGGATTATTTTAAGATCCAGTAAATGGATTGGAACCAATTTTTGTACAAATGTTCATGGTCCCCTGAGGATTGATTCTACTCCCTGATTATCCCATTAGTGTCACCATGATGTCCATATTTGAGGTTTTGAGTGAAATGTCTCAACAACTAGATTGATTGATGACATTTTTTCTTTGCATGTAATCTATGGATCGGCACCAATTTGTGTACAGACACTGGCATGCTTAACTAAGAGGGCAATTATCTTCTGCTTCTATTTTCCTTAGTAGGATTGTACTAGTTTAAAATATATGTTATTTTATTACCCAACAATCTAGCTTTTATTAGACGTATTATTAAAATGATCTAATTTAATAAACCAGAAGTTGTGTTGCACACGTTTTTTTTTCTACATTCTTCTCTTTGTTTCACCTTGGTTTCTTACTCAGGGCTAGATGTCCTTGAATACATTTCACACATGGTAACTGAGTCAGTGACCTAACTGTCAATAAACGGACAATCTACAGTTCAAGCTATTGTGTATATCAAAGAAGCTCAAGGACCTGCTGGTTACTTGTGTGACTGCGTGAGTTTCAGATGCACATTGCAAGTGACAGACTTGGAGTGTAGGAGTGAGATGGAAAAGTACCACATATAATGAAGCCGTTGAGGCAATGTGAACGCCATCTGCGCGTCCATCGCACTACTCCAGTTACGTTCAGAAGATGAGGATAATGTAACATAAAACTGTCAGAGCCAAAGTGAAAGTGCCAGTGTTTGGTCTTATGAGAAAGCTTCACAAAGGTGTGTGTGTGTAATACAAACACAGGTTGATGACCTCTCTGTTGCTGCAAATAAAAATAATATAAACACAAAGTCAGAGCCCCACAAATCATTTCACCATAAAAGGCCACTATCTACTTCATCCAATTCCCGATTGTTGCAGAAGAGTGACAGGTTGCCACTTAATGTCCATACATAAAATATCCACTTACAACGCATAACAGCACATCAACATCAGGACTCATCAATACTTGCCCTTCTGCTTCAAGGTTTCAGCTTCTTCATATTTGTAACAGTTAGATTTGAGAACAAAGGAAGAGTTTGGACAAGGACTGCTAAGCTTGATAAGATCATTGTGTTCAAGGAACATCCCGACGAAAGTAATCTTAAAGCTCCCATATTGTGCAAATGCACTTTTCCGATGTTTTTGAACATAATTATTGGTCTACGGTGTGCCTACAAACTGCCAAAGTATCAAAAAAAAGAAAGCTCTCTCCTTTTCTCACTCTCCCCTTTTCTGAAACCCTACACCTCTCCACCCAATATACTCCAGTCAGAATTCTCCCCGTTTCTGACGTCAAAAACTGGAAAGCCAGAAGCTTCCACTGTGCAGTTCACCCCCCTATTTCTTATTGGTCCACGGCCCCGAGATCCTCTCAAAAAATATTCCTTCACCCCCATGTTGTTTGCTTGTTGCTAAGCGACAAGATGCCTGTAGTACGGCAAAACATGATGAATGTTGCATAATCCACTAATTTATCTTAACCACAGCAGCCTCGTTTTTAATAACACAACAGATAGGAAGCTACTTGTGCTTTTTTTCAAACACTGAAATAAATGTTTTTATTGGTATTTTTGCCTGACTGGTGTATAGCTATTAGCTTTGGGACAAGCATTCAGCTTTTGCTCATAAAACATATTTCTATTCCCCACACCAGTCTGGAAATGCCTCGTTTTTAACAGGACAAAGGATTGGAAGGTATACTGAAGAGGTCTGACTTTGAAGATAATTTTTTCACTGATTTTAGTGGTATTGTTAGCAGCTAGCTCCCGAACTAGCTTCGCAGTAGCCACCATCTTTTGCAGCATTTTTATTGTGAACATGCCGTTTCCATTAGCGTGTGGCTGTCAGTGCATCTGTATGAACATAGTCTTTCATGTTGACAAGGATAGGTCATGTCAAACTGTTCAAAGTGCGTTACTAGCACTAGACTTGGTTCTTCTCATGGGTAGGCTAAACCTAACTGTGCTAACAGGCTATACGTCATCATTGTTTACAAACAGACAGAGGGCGAGGCGTATCTGGCTTCGCTTCCGGACAGGGGGCGGGGGGAGCTCAAAGATTGTATATTTACGAGGGGAGCTGCAGCTCTTTTAAAAAAATAGGCCATTGTGAGATTAGCTGAACATCAGCATAGTACAATAAATTATCTGAAAGTTTTTTTCAGCAAACAATTGAAGAAAAACGTATTAGGAACAGAAGTAAACTGAGGTACACAGAAGTAAACCCGGTGAAACGTGTTCAGCAAAGAATAGTGCGGCTGCATAAAGTGTTTATGACTTTTAGTTCTACATGCTCTTTTACTTCATTGCTGATTGGACAAGTCCGCTGATGAGTAACCAAATTGATAGATGAAAGAAAATGCCTCCATTTTCATCAGTATGGCCAGACTCCCTAGACATACTTTCTTGCTTTGATCTTATTGATTCTCTCTCTGTGGCTCAAGATTGCAGCGTTACACAATGATTCATAGGCTTGCAATGAAGCAGGCAGCATCATTAATCACCCTTCACATATCAATGTGAGGGGATATTCACATTGCATTAGCCTGATTCACAGTGACTTCATTACAGTTCAAAATTATTATGGATTTGAGTTTATACTGATACAATATTTGAGTCACTGTGAAACATTGAATTATCTATGAATCTTTCATTCAAAATTGGTTTTATGATCAATTATATTTTTTTTCCTGTAGTCTATATCACTTACACTTCAACTAACTAGTTGAATATACGTGTGTGTGTGTGTGTGTGTGTGTGTGTGTGTGTGTGTGTGTGTGTGTGTGTGTGTGTGTGCACCCATGCGTGTGTCTAAATACTGAGTGAACATACAATACATTATATACAATAATTAAGAATATGTTAATATTTTTCTATTTGAAGTTTTAAGTCTGCATGGCTTGTGGGGTAGACCACATAGCAGCTGTCCACTCAGCGCTTGTGATGGGTGGAGTAATTAGCTAATTGAATGCAGTATACTGTAGCTGGTGTAGTTCAGCGCATTTAAGCCTTTGCTGCTTTGCTGACTCACACTTAAGAGTCCTATAGCAGTTACATAACTTTGAATTGGGAAGTTAGGTGATTTGCAAGAAAGTTAAAATACCGCAGATTTGAAGTTTCAAGGGTGGGAAGTGGTAAACTTGTTGTAGATTCATAAAACATAGACCAAAATTATACATGATAGTCTAAGGATTGAGGCCACAAATACAGTACATCTAAAATCAAGAGACTAATCATCAACATTGGTATAGTCCGCCAACCTAAAGAGGAGGGTAAACTTTACTTTCACAAGATCAAATGTGCAAAAGTGATGATGAATGGATATAATGCAAACTAAAAGTTCTTTATTGTTCTCATTATGTTTGCTCAGAAAAGAGCTGCCAAACAATGCAGCAAACATGCTATCGTTGAATCCTCTTGCCAGACAAAGCATATTTCAGTCATGTTGCAGCTGACAAGAGCGGCCCCACATCTGAGTAAATAGCAAACATGAGTACGGGAGCAAGGACTTAATGACAGCTGCACAAAATCTACCAGCAGCAGGCCTCATCAAAACCAAATCACCAGCATCATGTAGTGACTGTGGCCACAAAACTACAACTATACAAAGACAGATGCACAAGCTATTATCCTCAACTAGACATGCTCGCATAGCTTTGTTCTGAACGCAAAGCCTTGTGTGGGTAAATACTACTCTGCTGGGTTAGTAAACAGCCAGGTGTATACTCTGCAGACAGAGCCTGTCACGCGGCAAACAGGGATAAAACAGGGGAGCTCTGGCTCTATATAACCAGTCTTCACACTGTTGTCATATTCAGTAGCTGTGCCACTGCTGATATATACAGGAGAACACTGTGTTCACAACCAGCTAAGCCCCTTCTTGTAACATGTCATCCATAATCAAACCACCAACTCACTGGCAGGAGCCATACAGCTGAGCTGGTTCCTCATTATGCTCATTGAGTAACCGAGCAGAAAATAAAGCGATTACCTAGATAAAACATAAGTGTTACAAGGGCCTGTGAACCTGTGTGATATAGGGAGGATAACATCAATGGACACTTTGCATACATTTGGTTCAACACATTAAAATAAAGGACATATATTCCATTGCATTATAAGAGCTGTATAGTTCACTAAAATCACATACGAAAACTTGCTGGTTTGCTCTGCCTGATTTTGATTGCATTGATTTGATTACTTAAAATTAAATGCATTTAAATTTACCACAACACTTAGCAAGGAGCAATGTATGACCTATTTTATAATGTTCCAAATATACTGTATACCAAGAAACTCGTTGTTGAATTAATACATGTGACAAATACCTCCCTGAATGCTTTTTGTGCTCATACTCAGCATATAAAGTAGCCTACAAGTAGTGAACTTGCTGAGAATCATCAGCAGATTAATTAAAAATGTAAATAATTCAGTCCCAGTTATACTTTTTGTGAGTTTAGTAAGAATCTTTGAATTTCAATAAAAAGTATAACAATATAAGAAAGTTAATGTCAAATGTTTATCTTGTTAAAGAGAGATGTTTTAAACACACTATCTGGAAGGTTTTGCAGGTATAAATCGCCCGTCTCCCGTCACCAACCCCTATTTGCAATATGTTCAATAAAACGTAATCACGGACAAAATACGTTTGTTAGACAAACGTAATTGAGAATGCCGAACAGTTCTCTCGGAATGTAATTTTGATGAGACAGGGTTGCAACCGCAGGGCTACTAGTGTCTTAAATTAGTCCATTTTCAAAATAACACCTGCAGTTTTCCCATTTTTTTCTGAATGCGAGACAAGTGTAGTATTGGGAGCAGGGAATATATCTTATGTAGCAATGAATAATGCCATTATGAGGGCATGTTAAATATACACAATTCTGCTTCATGTCCAACTGTGTCTTTGAGAATACATGGGTTGATTGAACAAACACTAGCTAGCATTCGTCAACCCAAATTAAAATGCTGCGTTGGAAGGCAGCCATGATAGGCTTAGCAAAGAAACATAGGTCCTAGTATAATGAACAAGTGCATGCTGTCGTCTGAGGGAGAACCGTTGGAGGAGACAAACATCATTGCGTGAGATTTTGGACACACATTGGCCCCTTATGAGGAATAACACCTTACTCTGTGCCACTGTATATTCACATGCAAACACTTTTGCAGTGCGAAATTTGCATTTCTGTAGCTATTTTTATCAGAGGACACAATTGCCCTGTGTACAAATATCAGGTCACACGACTGGATTATTCAAATGCATAAGATTTCTTCCTTCAAAAATTCTCAAAAAGTTGTAATATTCTAGCGAATGAAATGTTATCCTGGTTATATTCAGACAGGAGACGTTTAATTTGTGAAGCGGTGGTTTGTTACCAGGTTGCACAGACTGTAGGTTAGTGGCTTTTTTTCCTGATGCTTTTCAGTTGTCACTCCATTTGAAATCCACTTTCATATATCTACTGTATATACCATTGTGGAACGCATATTCTTCAGCACCAGTGTTGCTAAAACATACCGAAACTGCTGATACTTTACAGGAGAGACCAACATTCCTTAGCAGCAGCTTTTAAGTTAATGAGACATCTTTTATTATCGACTCAATGCTTGAATTTAAAACTGACTATGAAGATTCTTTCATTGTTAAAAGATGCCTTTTTTGATAGGCAGAACACCATTTAAAGATCTTACATAATGATGCAAATTATGCAAATGCCATCCTTCCATACTCCATTTGCTCTCTTAAGTTGGTTTCATGAACATAATAAGCTCAGACAGTTTCACCTATTTATTATATGTGTTTGATGATCACATATACAATTGCTAAATGACTTCTAATTGTGTTCAAGAAAAACAGTCTTCACACATTATGATTTATAAATCCATTGAAAAAATATTGATCACTAATGAAAATCAATATGATCCCTTAGAGCACATGTGTCAAACTCAAGGATCTGGCCCGCGACACGTTTTGATGTGGCCCGCGAATCAATTCGGCCGATTTGAATTAATTCTGAAAAAAAAAAATAATAATAATAATTTTTTTTTTTTTTCATGGAGCCTGTGCCATATCCGCACGTCGCATACGCTCCCAACTGTTAGGAAACTTACGTGGCTTACAGCTAGGAATGTCTGCTGAAAGTTCTACAGCTCAGGATTTTAAGCCATGAATTGATGAACTTGCATCTGAGTTTCCTGAGGGCTGTAAATAGGCCAATATATGTGGCCAAATAGCATGCTAATATTGATGATTGATTGTGTCAAGTGTCTAAGGCAGTGGTGTCAAACATCCGGCCCGCGACTTGTAGAGCACTCATTTCTGAGCATTAAAAAAAAAGTAAGTTAAATTAAAATTAAATTAAATTGGGAAAAACGTATTCCAAAACAACAAATAACCTCTGTATTTAAAAATAAATCAAAACAGTAGAAGTTGCACTTTTATTTAATTGTATTTTGTACTGTCTGCATGTTTGCACAAAATGTGTCCCTGTACATATAGTAAACAAAATTGGACAACTGTAAGGTCAGTGCCTGTTGTATTTGTGTATTCAAATAAACAGTTGTTTATTTAATTAGTGCGTATTGGCATCTTTGAGCAAAATACCCCCAAAATTTTTGCTGCGGCGCTCTGCATGTAATTGCCCTAATTTCGAAGATGTACAGTATCGGGTAGAAAGGGAAAACAACGTATGATCTCCTACATGGTATTCATTTTTTACTAAGACATTTCCTGGGGGCTACAGAGATCCCTTGTGATCCGTGATAATGTAGGTTACATATGTAGGCTGAGTTATAAAGCATATAACTGAAAAACAAAGCTAAAGATTTGGATTTGACATATGTACGTTATTTTGCCATTATTTTACTGGTCCGGCCCACTTGAGATCAGCGAGACTGTATGTGGCCCTCGAACCAAAATGAGTTTGACACCCCTGCCTTAGAGCCACTACGAGTAACATGGCACGTTGGCGGCCCCTTTGGACAAAAGCGGTAGTATTTTTACGACGCCAGCTGTCGTGAAGCTGTTTTCTAGCTCGTGCCGGGCGTGCGAGATTCAAATGATCAGGAAGCAATATAGTGCATGTCCGTGTGTTGAAAGTGTGAGGGCACCGGACTCTTTTCGGCTCCGTGAGAGTGGTTAGTGACACTGCATCAACTAATGCCAGTCAGTGCTACACACACCTGATTGCAATGAGTTGATGCAGTGTCACCTAACTACTCTCAAGGAGCTGAAAGATTACGTGTCCTCACACAAAGCGAATGAACGAGAGACGGCAGTTAGTATGGATCACAATGAGGTAATGTGCTTATGTTGTTGTAAATAATGACTATTTCAGATGAATAATGGTCATCTGATGATGCTGGTGAGGCAAAGTAAACTTTGTTTTAGTAGGCTACCGCTCATTCATTTAGGAGTAAACACTGCACTTCGCTCCCGTGAAATTGTGTATACGTTGCTTGGCAACGCCCTCCCGCCCGCCTATCTCTCCCTTTTAGCTTTTCTTCATTGTATTTTATTTTTTTCTTTGATGGTTCAGCCCCGTTATCAGTTATTTTGACGACAAACAACTGTCTCAAACAAGGCTCCCGCTCCCCTTCCCTCACCTGGAGGGATAGGCTTCTCAAATCGCGTTGCTGCCACTGCGCCACACTGAAATCTGCGACCAATACGGATATGTGACCATAGAGCATGCACGCGTGAACCGAAAATCGGACTGGGTGTGCGACCAGACCAAACGCAGTAATAAAAACTATATAAAAACGTCTTTCTTTGCACTGATTGTCTCGTTTGCTGTTAAAGGTCATTTATGATTATGAGAGGAAACATGAGGCTGTTTAAAAGATTTTAAATGTTACTCGGAGCTGCTTTAAGTACAGCAGGAGTGTGTTCTTTTTAATGTTACTCATTTTACTCATGCCTCTTCCAATGATGCCAGTTTCATCTGACTCTCTCCCTCAGCCCCCTCGGTTTCCATCCCTGTGTCACAGTGTTATCTGTCCTTTTATCCACCAGCTCAAATGCCAGTTACATAAATCATTGTCATATACTGTTATCATGTCCATCCACTAAACAAATGTATAAGTCATCAGGTCAGGAAAGATTAAATAACCATGTCCATGTATGACTATTCTGTCAAACTGTGATTGTCTTTGCCAACGTCTTGCTGAGCTCCGCAAAAAAGCTTTTGTGTCATATTGCTTTTGCTGATAAGCCAAAAGATACATTTACAGTTAACTTTCATTCACATTTAAATGTATATTGTCTCTAGCCTGGCACTGCCCGCCTACCTACTTCCGCTCAATTTTTATTTTCCTTCAGTAGTCAGTCTGGGCCTGCGGTATATTAGTGGGTTTTCTCCGCCAAATTTTTGCCGGTCCAATCAGTGAACAGAGGGAGTGGCTGAGAACAATGACATTGAGGTCGTCCTTCAGTCAGAAGCCAGCGCATGACATACGTCACGACCAAACGTTATGTGATTGGTTGGCAGATCCAGAGTGGCACTGGGCAGATCCAATAGTTTTAACCTTCAACAGACACCCACCTTCAAGTGAGTTAACGTTTGTCAATTGAGCGATTCCAGACCATTCTGTACAAATTAAATTAAGTATGATGGTCTGGTAAGACCAGGCTATATTGTCTCTACATGAAAAGAAAATAAGAGGAATTGTCACTTATACCAGCACAAGCACCATCCATTTTCGGTATGGGCAGGTGTGTCATCACTAAGTTCAACAGTTTTTAATATATACATGGTGGTTCAAGGTGGTTGTGTTCAAAATGTAAGAACCGGGCAGGAAACCCAGACCATGTGAAACCTGTTCACAAAAGGACACTCAGAATCCTTCGGCAGGCTCAGTACTAAACACCTAATTAGCTAATATATCCGAATACCACGGATTTGGAACTCTCCCTCAGAGTACCAATGATCTACTGTATAGCATCAAAGAATGCTGAGCCAAGGGGCGCATTATTATCATTGCCTGCTGGCAGGTGAGTTGATTGGGTCAATAAAAAGAATTTGGATCCTCAATTTCTTGCTCGACTTCTAATGTTTGATTCCATTTGACTGCATGAGAGCATCCACTTATGATTTGAATCCGCGTAAAAGATGAATATAAGAGCTTTTTAATTTGTCTGTTTAGTTTTGCTTATTACGAGACGACTAAGAGTCTATGACCACAATAGCAACTTAGTGTGGCTGTTGTTTAGAACAGCAGGGCTTTGAGCTAATGTTTGTGGACAATGCTATCATGTGATGTTCAGCAGGTTTCATGTGTACCACCTTGACCATATTATATAGTGCAGGGCCATGAATGTCTGTACCCAATTTCATGGCAATTCATTCAATAGTTGCTGAGGCATTTCACAAAAAAACACAAATGTGAAATTAATAATGAATTTGAGGAAATGGAAGAAAATCAGAGAGGAACACCAAAGCAATTAGCATTCATTATCTTGTAACTATGAAAAATCTTGTGCCATTTTATCCACTAGATGTTGAGATATTTCATTGGATGAGTGGACGTTTTGAACTGCTGGTGGTGTTAGATGAGGTCAGGGGTTCACCAGAGTCATAGGCTTCATTCTTTGGGGAACATGAAAGTCTGTAGAGATATCTAAGACTTGACCAAGGTAGGGATCTGAACAACCTCCCAACAGACCGAACAACAGACAGAACAACATAGCAATCTACAGAAAAACATAACAAAATGTGTTTTGTCCTTTTAGTTATGTTGAAGTCATATTTGCTAACAGTAGTATTGCCATAAGTTAAAGCAGGATATTGTCTTTGAGGTCAAACCAAAATGATGCCAAAATTCTACAAGTTACACCAATACAATCTCTGTCAATAACCTCAATAATTTACTAAGAACATAAATAGGGAGGGGGGCATTAGTGTAAGTGTGTCCCAAGATAATCAGCCTTGCATGCAAGCACACGAGTCACCAGTTGAATATGCACACATGAATGATCAACATTTGTACAGTAGGCCTTTGCAACTTGTGAAGGTATGATTCAAGACTGAATAAGAGAATATCTTTCTCGTCCCTCAAAAGGAAAGCGACTGCCTTTTGCTTCCCTATTGTGTTACCCTTTCACAAGGTTATAGAAATACACTTCAAGAATCAGCAGTGGAGCTTGCATGCTCTGCAGCCTAGCCTGTTCCTCAGTAATAGCCCATCACTGCAGTTTGTGTGCCAGAGCTTCTAATAACGGATTATCATGGAGCTGCTCCACATGTTTTGCTGAGGCCTTTAAGTCTTTTCATTACAGAAATTGCTTCATCATATTTCTGTGACTAATCTACAATAGCCAAAATTGTAATAAGCTGCATATTAGATTGTGTGGCCAGCGCTGTAAGGAATTTACCTAATAAATGATTGTTTACGGACGTCGGAGGAAGCCACATTTAAAGCTCACAGAAGAGAGGGATCAATAACCAACAATATATAACTAAATATAATTAAATGAGACAAAAATTATGACTATACTGCACAATGCCTTAAAACAAAAAATGCACCTGCCTTCTAGGAAGTAATCTTACTCCTAAGTGTAAAACTAACATTTAAGTGCTCTGCAGTGTTACATTTCTCCTTATAATTCAGCGTCCACCTTCAGCGTCATTCAAGCAAGCAAATAAATTAAGAGCAATTGCGTTGCCAATTGCTCAAGGTGTATAATTTTTCTGAATTGGTTGGTTTAAGCCAAAGGACACAAAATTGGACCAACTCATGGTCTAGCGGCAGACCGTAGGCAGACAGATACCTTTAAATTTCCTGGTGTTACACAACATTGGGTTGCTTGTCCAGATATTCACTCACCCACAGCAAGGGCTTGCAGCTGCCTAATACCAGATATGAGAGTGCATTACTAAGTATACATTAGACTATCAGTTACCTTAGCTGAGACGGGACTCCAAACAAACAAATGGATAGAAACGCTGTGGTTAATGCCTCCCACATGCACTTGTGCATGAGTCAGCAGAAAATTCTGACCTTATGGCTTCAACTGTGTCCAAAGGAAGTCTGAAGGTTAAAAACAACACTCTTAAGAGCAATTTCAATAGTATTGTTTACAGTGTTACCTCGCTTGAGTGATAGACAATGGCCCATTGAGTAACTGAGCTGCTTGAACCTTCAGCAGGTACGCGGACCACACTACTGTAAATGCAATTTCTAACTTGTGAGGAGAGCTACAAGAAACTGCTACTACAGTCTCATTGAGCCATGTGACAATCAATGTTCTCATGGAATAAAGGTAGCCTAACATAATACATTGTAACGTACCTTAATTTGCATACAACATAAAACTGACAACCCAGCCTTGGAGTACACATGTCAGTGGTCTAATTCTGGTGTGACAGACAAATGAACAAATCAAGAGGAATAAAACTGGAGCCGTTTTCCCGACTAAAAAATCACTTCAACCTTCCTTTTAGTGCAGTAGGGCCCCTACACGGTGACTTTGTCAGTAAGGACACCATGACCCAAAACTGGCTTCAACATCAAAGGAGTATCACAGCAGCAACATGAAACCAGGATGTGGGCCTTGTCCCTCATAGTTACTCATAAACTGGACCTATTGTTGTAAATGGTATGCAATAAATTCCAATGTGTGGACATTTGTAATACAATTAATGAATTGTAATCCATCGAGAGGATTGGCAAAGGCGAGAGGCTATTAAGCAATCCTTCTCAAGAGGTCTGTGCCTAGAAGTCACCTTGGGAGGCCAAATTGACGGGATAAGTGATGGCGCAAGCGGGTTGGAATTGGATTGCAGGATGTAGATAGAGCCATAAGGAGCTGCATATCTAATGGAAAGCATGACTTTGGTGAGATGTAGGCCAACAAGGACAATGAAGCAGTCCTGTTTTCAAATCACCGTCCAACCATCTATTGAACGCCCTTTCATTTAATGGGCTAGCTGGGACTATGTGTGTGTGTGTGTGTGTGTGTGTGTGTGTGTGTGTGTGTGTGTGTGTGTGTCTGTGTGTGTGTGTGTGTGTGTGTGTGTGTGTGTGTGTGTGTGTGTGTGTGTGTGTGTGTGTGTGTGTGTGTGTGTGTGTGTGTGTGTGTGTGTGTGAAGGAACATGGTCTGCAGCGCCATGTGTCCTTTCACTACCCTACTCAAAGCGCCTTTATGTGCTCCTGTCATGCTCCGAGGATTTATAACATTTTGCTTAAAAAAACTAAACAAACCTTACATGCGTTGAGTGGGACGGTGCTGTATCCTGCCGGTGCTATCGGATGGGCCTATAGTGACCAAAACCACTTTGTGTTATACCTTATGTAGGTCATCAATGACAACATCTGCGATATGCGGGGGGGGGGGGGGGGAGCATTTCGTCAGCATGTGGCTATTAATTATGCCTTTGCACCGAAGGCCCTTACCTTCTGCTGTCGCCTTGCCATATCTGTGGGCTGTTTTGCATTGAATGGGTAAGCGACGCATCGCATCACAAAAACATACAACTGCAGCTTCTTCTTGCGGTCGTCTTCATCCCTCTGCAGCTTCTCATGATCCTCTTTCTCCTCGCTGGCGGCTGACGGGCTCGGGCTGGTTGGACGGGCACTGCTACGGCTGCTGCTGGGTGCAAGTCCACCCGAGCTCTCGCTGGTCCTGCTCGGAGAGATGCGAGATCCGGCCTGAGGTGCCATCGCCTCTTTGCTTTCCTCCTCCACCTGCCCATCTGATTCCTCCTCGCTGGACGACGGATCCAACATCTTGTTCTAGAGGCGATGCGTCCCTATACCCTAACCTACTAAAGGAGGTTTTTCTTTCTTTCTTCCAAATCCGTTGTCTTATCCTTGCCTCGATTTCATGTAGATTTAATGTAGATTATGCCCAAAGTTAAAGAAAGGGATTGGCCCTGGTTGTACTCGCTCGCTGAGGGAGATATCAGCAGTACGAGTGGTGCTGGAATAGGTTTAGTCTCCTTCACACCGAGCTTTCTCCGCCTGCGCCGAGCACTCGTCGATGCTTACGTTTTTTTTCTGTGTTTTATTGGCCAGTCACTGCTGCGGATATGAGAGGAGGAGGAGAGAAAGGAACGGGCGGAGAGGGTGTGTGTGTGTGTGTGGGGGGTGGGGGGGGTGTTTAAGTGCACGGATAAGGGGAAGGAGAGTGGCTTTCATTCTCGGCGAAAGCGGGCGATGGCCTCTCCCTGCCTGCCAAGCGGGGACGCAGGCGCGGGGAGCTGGCCATGGTCCTGGACAGAGAACAGAGAGTGGAGGATGCGCCTCTACCCTCTACCCGTCCTATATCCTCGTCCTCAAGTTCTGCAGTGGTACACCTAAGATGGCTGCCACATGACTTCTCTGATATTGTCACTGAAATGGGGAACATTAATTCCGTCCATGGGCTGCGCACGGGATGCAGATTCGTAGGTGTGAACTGTTCAGAATGGCTCCCCCGCGATGTGACGTGAGCTGTGTTGTTGAAGGGTGGGGTAGCCATTAAAACAGCTCGCGATAGGCTTCTGGTCCAGAAATTGATTGTTGCAGCATGTGCTACTGTCGCCGGTCAGGAAAACGCATTACGATCCAGTCACACAAGCTTTTCCTCTTATAAGTAGCCTACAGATTTATGTTTTAGGATATCGTTAGAAGTATTCTGGTATACAACTTAATTTCATACCCTAATACTGGAGTTCCTGACCTATGCAAATTTACAAAATACATTTTTTTTTGTTAAGGAATAGCAAGTTATGTTTATGTTTAAATGGGATCTTTCGAGTCCTTCCAGTGCTGCCTAACGTGGCACATGGTATAAGGCACCAGGTTAAAAAATGTTCACCCTAATTTATCACTCGAAAATATTCTGGATCAGACCGGTATTTTGTTTCGGCCTTAAACTCTAAAATAAAGGTCTTCATTTAAGTCATTTTCTTATTTATTGACATCAGGTTTCTAATCTAACACTGAGGTGGAATTGAGATGTTATTATGACAGATAACATATTGTGCAAATGAAAAGGCTACTTTGATTTGGATTTGAACATTCCAAGACAAAATCATTCTTATAATACTATGGGCCAACAGAACAGCAGGGACTGTATAGGTCACACACATCATATCAAATCAGCTTTATTTGTGTAGCCCAATATCAAAAATAGACATTTGCCTCAGTGGGCTTCACATTCCGTATAGTATACAACCCTCTGCCCTTACACCCTGAGCTCCACTGAGAAAAAAACTACCATTAAAAACCCTTATATGGGATTTAAAAAATTGAGAAATGTCAGGGAGAGTGACAGATGAAGGGATCCCTCTCCCAGGACGGACATCATGCAATAGATGTCATGTGTACAGAAAATAATAGAAAATTGCACAGGAATACAACAATTGACTACATTTACATGCTAATACTAAAATAAAATATGAATAGTGTGGATGCAGGAGGACACACCTCCTTTTTTGACCGCTAATCCTGTTAGGGGCCCTTTCGACCTACTTAAACTGATAAAGATGTGTTGAAGACAGACGCTATCCTAGACGTTCACTTATTTGTTTTTAGTATAATTACAAGAAGGTCTACATTTTAGAACATTTCAACACGTCTGTCTAGCAAACGTACTATCATCTTGAAAATATAAGTCCTCATAATGTCAACCCAAAGTATTCAAATTAAAGCACATGCCAGAGTTGATCTGTTGATTCCCCTCTGCTGAGGATATATTTTAGGAAGTGGGCTTGTGGAGCCCTTCTGATCACCTCCCTCTGTTTATTATCTTTGTCGTTCTCAACGTTGAGTTGTTGAAGTGATATTTGCTTACGACTCGTTGTTGCACGTTGCATACGTCTTGAGCTCAACCCAAAAAGCGATGCTTCCTTCCAATATTGTTGCATTTGATACAGTAACCATAACAGAAACATTTCTCTTCATGTGTTTTCTATAATTGTTACTCATCTCACGTTTCTCACTGTCCCCGCAGGTTGGGAACATTTGACAAGACCTTCCTGCAATTATACAGGTGTGAGATGAATTAATTATAATAAAATTAAGGATGCTTGAATTTCTTTTTTGCTGTTTCGGATTCAGGGTTACTGTGCATGCCAACTCACTGACCCTCTCTGTCATGACTTACTGCATGGCTGAATTATGCTGTTAGGGTTTAAATATGCTTTTTGCCCCCCTATTCTCTATAACGTTATGACATTTTAAAATTATTTAGGTGGTGGCTTCAATAAGCCCACTGGGTTTTTTGCCTCTACTTGCTCTGTATTCGTTTGTTATCTTTGTCATTCTGTACATTTTAAATTGTGCAAGTAATCAAAGAACGTAAAACCTAGACTGTACAGTGCAAGAACTCAGAAGACCAACCATTTTTCCTTTGTTGGCATAAAAGTACTTTTCCCAGGTTTTTTCATTTAACATACTGTAGTTTGAAGCCATTTAACGAAACACACTGTATTGTACTATGCATTATACAAGAAAGATATACATTAAAATTGTGAAAGTCTTAGAAATGGATTTGGACTCCCATCAGTAATTGTCAAACATTTTTAAAAAATGACACTCCAGTGGATTTTCTACATTAACGCACAGATTATGGTTAGGATTATTTCCCCTCATACTGCTCCTAATTTCTTTTTACCATTCATTGCACCCCTCTGACCCTGCATGGTGTTTACCTCCCCCACTATCATGGTACGCAGTGCCAGCACAACCTTGACAGCGTTTATACTGTGAACTCAGCATGCACACAGGATGAGCTGGCCTGCCTACCTCTGAGATGAAATGCAATCTGACAGCTGGACTGACTAGCTGCTACTCCAGATGTTGCTTACGTGTCTGACCAGCAAATTCCCCCTCAGGTAACCAAGCTTTCAAGGACTCCTCATCTCTAGCTTTGCCCTAGTGGATCTCCTGTTGCCCTGACTTGGCATTTATTAATCCCCCTGTATTTTTTTACGCATACGGCTTGAAGTCTGCCTGTGTTTCCCATAATCCTCAGCAAGTTAGGCTCTCAATAGGCTACTGCCAATTCCTGATAGCAGCAGAGACACCCCCTCAGTCTATTGTGACTGGACACTCTTGAGATCCTTTGGTCTTGCACTAAACTCAGCAACGGAAATCTCCAAACCTTTTAAACATTAATAATTGACTGATGTTCTTTGCCTCGCTCCTCTACTTTAGCCAGAGTGTGTGTACACATTAAATGTTGATGTTCTAGGGCAACACAAAGGCCAGTGTGGAATTGAAAATGACTAGTTACAACAGCTGGACTTGTTTTTGTTTGTATTTTAAGAAGGGTATGTATTCATGCCTTCATTTCATATGGAATTTCCTTCTTCTTCCCTCTTCTCATGAGGTTTAAAAAACAAAACAATCTTGTCTCAATACTGTCCAGTTCGTATCAGTCATGTAGCTTTATTTTTTATCATATCATATAATCTTCATCAGAAAAACGAATCTACCCAGTTGAGGTTCCAATTTCATCGACATATCTAAATGTTCCAAAAAGGTTACAAAATAGCCGTTGTTGATATGGTTCTGTGTTTGTAAGGTTAAGAATAAACATTGTATTTTCAGTGTGTATGCCAACATGAATGCACATTTTTAACCTGCAACTTTTTGCCACCTGAGGACAATAGAAAAATCAGCTTTTAAGTTGAACTGTCTTTGTATACCGACAGCAGATAAAGAGCACTATTATCATTCATTTGGAGTTGAAAATTCCAACTACTTTTAGCACCATTTTGAATTACACTTACTCCTGAGAGAAATATCTTTCTCTTAAGCTGCCTAATGCGCCACTATGTTCCATTTCTAACTTTGTTTACAATTTAATGAGGGGCAGGTAGTTGTTTTTCTAGGGACTGAACACAACACTGATGAGAGTATCTAAAAGCATGGCATTGTCCTGTAATCCGCGGTGGGTTCGTCACTTACTGTAAAGCCCCTACATTAACAGAAAAATAGCCGTGTGGTCAGTTTCTGACATGAAAATACTAAGTATGAAAATACTAAATGCTTTTAAAAATCTACAACAACGTGACAATTAGGAAAACTCAATTGTTTTCACCAAAGATCAAGAACATCCTTTAATTAGGTTGAGATTTTATGAAATGTCCCTTTTAAATAAGAGGACATGTGATATTTAGTCACGTGACCATTTGAAAGCAACTTCTTGGCTTTCTACAAATGCAAACACAACAAAGAAATGTTCATGGAATAGGTTCAATACATTCAAATAGGAGTACATAAAGTGACTGCAAGTTAAAATGTACCATAGTAGATACTGTATGAGATGAGATTAATGATTTGAACTTCCTTTGACTCTGACCTAGAAATGTATTATTAATTGACGTCATACTCTATAGGGACCTGCCTTAATTGATCGTCACACCTATGAAAATGTGAAATAATGAGAAACCCACAAATAGAACCAATAAAAGCACACATGGTGTGTGTTTGTGTTCTTGAGTGTGTCCTTTGCACGTTGTCATGTTGCCCTTGGAGATTTGACACTGACAGCATATGTAAAGCATACAGTGCGACGTACATAACTGCGTGAAAATGTGTCCATCACTTCCCTGAAAGCTAATTTACCCTTTGTATATTTGTAAAGAGTGTGAGGATGTTGTATGCTTTACAGATTGTTATCTTATGTTGTGATATGTGGTTTATAAATAAACTTGACTTGACTTAATCGAGAAAGGAACATGAGAAAAATGTCATTATTTATGCAGGAACATATTTATCCTGTGCTCTTGAGATCATTCATATCTGAATTCCTCTTTTTAGACATTAACTTGGTGTTTAGTCACCAGTCATGCACTTTAGGTTTTTGTCACACTGGAAGTCAGAGAGAGAGAGCGAGAGAGAGAGCGAGAGAGAGAGAGAGAGAAAGATAGAGAGAGAGAGAGGGAGAGAGAGAGAGAGAGAGGTTTAGAGCTTCTCCGGAGTTAGCTGCGGAGCTCTTTGAAATATTTAAATGCTGGGAGCGTTTTTAATGTGAGATTGATGTAATAGGGTCAGTGTCAGCATTGCAGCTACTGTAGCCATCTCGGAGTGGGCTTCACACCCTGCAGATACTGTACATGATGCTCAGCGTTCTTACCAAGAACATGTTTACATCTTGGGTAACTGACATTTCACAATATGCGTTATACGAAAGGTTTAGTGGATATATGCATTGCAGAGAAACAAGTTGCAGAAGAGTTTAAGACAGACATGGGTAGTAACCGAATAAGGGGAAGCCAATTTTGGGGAAATTACCGATCTGTACTAATCCTTTTACATAACACAGTCTACCCTGGTTTATTTATTTATTTGCCAAATGCACAAACGGAAAAGATTCATCTGATACTTTCGTTTTCCCTCTCTAACATTAATCTTGCTCTGAATTAACATCTTCTGTTCATTTTAAGGGAATTTCTCAGTTTAAGGTCCTTCCTTCCTATAATTTCCGGCAACACTAGAAAAATATATTTTATAAACTTATATTGCATACACTAAGCCAACATTATTATTTTAAGTGGGCTTGTAGCTTTGCATGTTCTACATTAGCCTCAGGCCAAAGGGGTTCTTCTACAAGAAATAACTAAAAAACACTATCAACTCGTGGACAGTACATTTTCTCAGTGTGTGTGTATTTTTTATTTTTTTTGCTAAGGAAAAAACTGATGCTGTATTTTCCTCCCTCAGTTTTTCAGCATACAGACGGGAGATGATGCCAGAAAAAGATTCATTAATAATGCAGCGAGAGGCTGGAGCCTCACCACTTCAACATGACTAAAAAACCCTTTAGTTGTCGAGCCAGTACCATCTTTTCTGATAAACTTGAATAAAGAATTTTCTCCAATCAGTGCACAAGGCTGTAGATAAGCTGAGATGTGTTTAGCTCATTGCACATGCAGGAGACACAACCATCAACTGGAGTTTGAAGGGAGGAAGAAAGACAGATCAAATGTAATGAGAAAGTAAAAAGAGCTCACTGCAGCTTCATAGGTTTTCCTCTCCATCAGCGAAGCTAAGCACTGCCCTCTGTTGGCTGAATCACTCAAGATCAGTTCAAGGTTTCTTTTATTCTTGTTTCAACCTATGGTTTCAACAGCAAAAGTTGCAAGCATAGTGAATATTTGCCTACATCACTAGGACAATTAAAGTCTCAATGGGTTACAGATGTTGTTTTATTGGATATACAGTGTCGTGCGAAAGTTTGTGAACCCCTTGAGCCTTTTGGAATTTTATTTATTTTAACCATTATTAATTCATTTTTTTCAATACCAGTATTTTTTATATGAAATAATAGATGTTTGTTTATCAATTCAACATTTTTCTTTTCCAGAAATCAATTGTTAAAACAGTTAAAACAAATTATTTGACAAATGTTGTATGTGCAAAAGTTTGTGAACCCTAAGCTGCATTGCTTAAATCGAGCAAGGTAAACACAATCAGGTGGGCCAAATTGATTGATGAAATAGACCAATGTAATGAGAGATCTTTAGGGAAGAAATTGGGCGTCACTAGATAAAACAAAGATAAAACCTTGTCAGTTTAGGCCCACCAAACTGAACCCATACAGGTCAGAGATGCTAAAAGGGAAAGAAATCTCAGAAGATCTCAGGAATAGACTTGTGATGCTGCAACATTTGTCTAGGGACAGCTATAAATTAATTTAAAAAAAGTTTGAGCTCCATCGGTCCACCGTGAGGCAAATCATCTACAAATGGAGAGCTTTACGAGTGACTAAACATCTGCCTAGAAGTGGACTTCCTTCAAAAATATCTTCAAGCGCCACAAGAAAAGTATTTTTTTAGTTAAAAGCCAACCCACACATTACATCTAGTGATTTGCAGACCTCTCTTGCAACATCTGGGACAGATGTGCATGGTTCCACAATAAGAAGAAAACTCAGTCAACATGGCTTTCAAGGGAGGGTTGCTGAAGAAGCCTCTGCTCTCAAAAAAGAACAAAACTGCTTGTCACAGCTTTGCCAGAGAGCACCTGGAGATACCTGAAGTCTTATTCTGTGGACAGATTAGTCCAAAATTGATCTGTTTGGTCATAACCAAAACCGCCATGTTTGGGCAGAAACGCAACTCTGCCTACCACCAAGAGAACCTTCTCCCAAGTGAAGAATGGTGGTGGCAAATGGTCTGCAAATCTCCAGATGTAATGTGTGGGTTGGCTTTTACCTGAAAAATCCCTTTTCTTGTGGCGCTTGAGGATATTTTTGAAGGAAGTCCACTTCTAGGCAGATGTTAAGTCACTCTTAAAGCTCTCCATTTGTAGATGATTTGCCTCACGGTGGGCCGATGGAGCTCAAACTTTTTTATACGAATGTATAGCTGTCCCCAGACAAATGTGCAGCATCAAAACTCTATTCCTCTGAGATTTTTTCCCCTTTCAGCATGTCTGACCTGTATGGGTTCAGTTTGGTGGGCCTAAACTGACCTGGTTTTATTTTTGTTTTATCTAGTGGCGCCCAATTTCTTCCCTCAAGATCTCTCATTACATTGGTCTATTTCATCAATCAGTTTGGCCCACCTGATTGTATGTGTCCAGACAAATGTGCAGCATCAAATTTTAACAATTGATTTCTGGAAAAGAAAAATGTTGAATTGATAAACAAACATCTGTTATTTCATATAAAAAATACTGGTATTGAAAAAAATGAATTAATAATGGTTAAAATAAATAAAATTCCAAAAGGCTCAAGGGGTTCACAAACTTTCGCACGACACTGTAAGACAAGTATTGGAAAACAGATTAAAAAGTAAGTGATTACAAATCTTTTTTTTTTGGGGGGCTTTTCATTTTTAGGTACAACAAAAACACATACACAAGGAACAGCTGTCTCCGAGTTCAAATTAAATCAAAATACATCATACAAAACATAATAAGCTTTCATACAAAAATGTGTACAAATACACATGAACAATTCCAAAAAACAAAAAAACAAAACAAGCAGCAACTAAATAAAGTTAGAGGGCCAGGGTTGATAGGTGTTGTAAGAAAAATTGGATTGACTTAGGTATTGATGATTAACTGTCAATGTTGGGAGATACAGATTATCAGTGTAAGAATATGAAGTCATAAGGACAACACAATGATTAATTTACACAAACTGTTTTCTGTGTGAGGTATACTCTTTCCCCTCCAAGCTCCCCCAAGTCCAGTGCAAACCAGTTCTACTTTAGCTTGTATACTTGCTGTAGAATGTGAGCACAATTTAAACTAAAATGATAGAGTTTTTCGAACTAGGATTTTACACAAGAATCCTCTTCAAGTTATGTAACAAAATGGCCTGATAATGCAGGACCTGCCTCAAATTGATATTGGATTTTATGATTGCAAACTCCCAAATTTCCAACGCATTACAGTAAAATCCCCAAACCACCTTAAATTACTATTTCCTTTTGTGGATGGAAAGTGAAATCCTGGCTGAAGGATATGTGGGATGTTACAGGCATAAACTGACAAAACCCCAACAAACCCTTTTCTTGTAACTGAGTTATTCATGGTGGAACAAATTGTTTGAATACATTAATATCAGTCCACATGCAAGCATCATTCACAAGAAGTAATTGAATGGGTATTTCAAAACTAATTTTAGGATTGTAAATGGAGCTGGTGTAGTCCTTTTTTCCGTCCAATATCACACACTGTTCTTATCTTTGACCAATGTCTTCATCTGTTCTAACCAAAGCGGCTGCATCAACCTCTATTTTTACCCTCGGTTTAATGTTCCTGTCAGCTTGTACAAAATGGAGTTTAAAATACTTCACATGAATTCTGCCTTTTGCTTTCCAGCTCTGGGTATCTATCACTAGCAGTATTGGGTTTGAAAGGTACGTGTAAAAATGCCTATTTATGAAGGAAAAAAGACCATGGAGAAAGGTGTAAGAATCCGGATCTAAGCCTCAGTATTTATTTGAGTAAATTGACAAGGCATGTTCACAGGACAGGAAAGCAGGAAGAAGAGACGTCCTTCCCTAAAACACAGTATTATATTGTCTAACATGTCTACTGATTGGTTAAATCTTGTAGTCAGGCAGATTTCAGGGTCCTCCTCTTGTTTTCTCCTGGCCGAAACCAGAGACCATGGATGTCGTCCTCCCCCAGCCTCGAGAAGTTACCAAGACTTTGTTCTAACAGTTCCTCTGCCTTAGGAATGTTGCTATCTCATGAGAAATCAGCTTCAGTTTTATGGCTAGTGTCTGACTAGTGTCTGACTATTGGTGTCCAAGCACCAAGGAAAAAGTGAGAACATTTATTCAAGTCAAATGTGACGAATATATCAATTGTTTAAATGATTATATACTGGTAAATGCCAATTAATGAGGGGGGGGCATAATATCATACAAATTAGAGTTATTTTTCCTAACAAAACCCTCAATAAATACGTTTCTAACGTATTTTTAACTAGGAAAAATATAGTTTGGGACCAAGCACTACACGCTCAGTCCGCTCGTAAATCATCCACACACAATTGGGTAAACACTAAAAACCAGACCCTCAATATGTGCTAGTTAACCAACAAAAGTAATCACCAACATAGACAACAATGAAAGGAAAATCAGTGAGTGAAACATTAGACTCAGTTTTACATTTACCAGAGTAAAAACAACACTAAACAGTTTAATTACACAATCTAATCCTCCTTGACCAGTGGCATTAGTTAATCGGCACAGCACCTAGAATGGGTCTAAAAAACAGATGACATTATCCACACTAGGCATTAGTAAATTATCATTTCATAAATTATCATTTTATCTAGTTTCAAATTGTTTGCAAAAATCATAAAACTCCCAAGTCCATGGTGGGTGTTAACAGTAATTAATCTCAGTCTGTAAGTAAAAAGGGAAACACAATATTAGACAATACATTGATTTTCAAATGACTAATACAAAAGCACCTAGAGACATCAGAAGAAGGTTCATGACCTCCCTCTCCTGATGTCCTTGGCTTAGGAGTAATTCATGTAGTGTAGTGTGATGTGTGTGAGTCTGTATGTGTATGTGTTTGTGTATGTGTATGTGTAACTCCTGGAGAGGTTGTCATAGATATGGGCAGTGGGGTGTCAGTTAGCTTACATAACCTATATAAAACTCGATTAAACAATAATAAAAACTGAAAAAGAAAAACTTAACTTATTGAGTCCCTCAATAGGAACCGACTAAAGTCCCTTAATATGAGCCAATCAAGTCCCTCTTTTTGGACACACGTAACTACATAAACCTTAATGATACCAAAAAAGAAATAAAAGTAAATCAACCTGTGGATTTATTCAAAAACCTAAAACATAAATGTGTCACCCTCCTTTCGTGAAGGGAAAACAAAAACAGTCTGCTATTAAAGTCAAACGTATCCTAATGTGCTTTAAGGGTCAATTAAGTTAACCTACAGCATCTACTCGTTATCTAATTTGTAATGGCACAAGGGCAATAACCAAGTAAGGTTCAAATAAACTTATCTCTGTCTGAATAAAACTGTATTCAAAGGGGAAACACAGGGCCAAATAATAAAATAAAACAAAACAAAATAAAATCCAGGGGAGAGATGATGGGGCCTCAACTCTAGGATGTTATGTCTCTGGTGGCTTTGAGCAGGCAGCAATTGGTTCTGCATTTTGTGGGCAGAACTGGCTTGTAGCAGGCACAGGAGATTCATCAGTCTTCCTCTTGTGATTCACTTTTCACTTGTATCGTATTAGTCCATGGCGTCCACATCGCTGGCTGTGGGATATTGATCACGTAGCACTTTCCATAGTTCATTGCGAAACACAGTGAGGTGTTTTCAGAGCTCTCTGATCCTTGCACAGAGAGAGTCACTTGTGTCTGTAGACGTCTGTGTCTTGTGGCTGGAGGCCAGATGGGGTATCTTCAATGTCTGTGACAGTGGTCAGGGTTGATTTGGCAGTGGTCAGGCACCCAGAGGCTTCTTCCTCTTATTCTTTCAGATGCTCCACAGTTCTTTGCAAATCATTATCAATATCCTATCCATCGGTGGAGGTCACAGTGTCGTTAATCATATGAGGGGAAAGCATTTAGCTGTTCAGTCCTGAGTCTTTGCTCAATGTATCCAATAATTTCCCCATCTTGTTCAGAGTAGTTTGAGCACAGCTAGGAATGTACGGGGGAGGGAAAGGTTAGGGATCATCCTGCCCCTCATCGTCTGTTTATCTTATCAATGTGGCTTTTTCCCAGGCAGGGAATGCTTTTTGCCAGGTGGAAAGTATACAAACAAAGAAATAAAAATAAAAATAAGAGTGTTCCCCTATGAATTAGAATTATTAATTAACTATAGATAAACTAATCAGCCAAAAACTAAGTTATCCTGCCTTTGCAGTGTAACTAGCTTTAAGAACCACACAGCTGTCCACTGAACAGGCGGGTTCTGCAGAAGGGATAAAAGAAAAGAAAGTTAACGAAACCTATAAAACACAGTAATATTGATTACTTTGCAGTTGCTCTATTCGTGAAACATGCATTTTGAGGACCCTAGCAGGGACGAGGCACACAGGGACTGAGTGTGTCTAACCAACTTTTCCCTCTTTTTTATTTTCAAAAGAAAATAAACAAAAATTTCCGAACCCACCTTTAATGTTCACACATCAAAAGCGAGTCTAATAACCAGACATCAATGCGTCTGTGGAGTACCTTTAATTTGAGATATTAGAACGCTTTAAAGGAAAACAAAAAATAAACACAAACAAAACAAGCAACTTAGTGCACCTTTAATTTTTCCCATCTTCTTTATCTACTATCAGGGCCCTATTGCATGAAATACCACAACGGGTGTATTTAACCTTATTAAGATGAAAGGGAACCTTTAATTTAGACCTGGTTTTACCTCACAAAAACATAGCTGAGTGCACCTTTAATCCTGCATAAGGTTAGGGCAGATTCAATTTTCTGAAAGAGAAACCTCAGAGTGTGGTCTCAAACTGAATTTACACGAGTGCCATATATGAAAAGGACACAATCGAAACAACTATAAGGGATTATAAACTTAATTTAAACCTTTTAATCTGATAACAGGCATTAGTCCTGCCAATAGTGTTACTGTTGCACATATCCAACTCACAGGCTCCGTGTGTGTGTGTGTTTGTGTGTGTGTGTGTGTGTGTGTGTGTGTGTGTGTGTGTGTGTGTGTGTGTGTGTGTGTGTGGTTAGTTGTTAGACGTTTAAGGTATTTACATGCAGATACAGAGACGTAGTGAAATGCTGGCGTAGAGAAAGAAGAGTATATAAGATGGTTTCCGCACAGTGTCCATACATAACTGGATGTAGCCACACTTGTCTTACAGTGTCCATACATAACTGGATGCAGCCACACTTGTCTTACAGTGTCCATACATAACTGGATGTAGCCACACTTGTCTTACAGTGTCCATACATAACTGGATGTAGCCACACTTGTCTTACAGTGTCCATACATAACTTGATGTAGCCACAGCTGTATTACAGTGTCCATACATAACTTGATGTAGCCACAGCTGTATTACAGTGTCCATACATAACTTGATGTAGCCACAGCTGTATTGTTCGGATGCAAAGTATGGAACGCAAATAATCAATTTAATAGTTTCTTTCATCTAGAGTTATCACCTTATTGTGTGATAACGAAGGCAGTTTATCGTACCCAAAAATTATATACACTTTAATCATTTATCAAAAACGTAATATAATGGCCCTCTGCATTAGGGAAAATATAAATAAGCCAGCATTTCACACAGGAAAGGAAGAAAACACAAATAGAGTAAGGGAAAAGAGGTAGTTACTTACTTGCCTTGTCAATTTCCTCAGACAAAAATAAAGAGTCTATACTTACTAAACATAAACAAAAATCTACAGAATTCGAGGTTATGAAAACAGAACAAACAACCACTCAATAAAATTTGAAATAGCCAATTTCAGAAACTTAGGTTTATACAACAGGCGTTTCTGCTCACCTCTTTGATTTTCCATGGAGATTGAGTGACCGGGTTCGGAGTCCAGACAGGCTGCTGACCATTCAAAACCTTCTAAAGGCCTACTTCGTTTTGTTATAAATTAAATTAACCCCTTCAAGGCATCACGTCAGGGTCACCACTTGAAAGGTACGTGTAAAAATGCCTATTTATGAAGGAAAAAAGACCATGGAGAAAGGTGTAAGAATCCGGATCTAAGCCTCAGTATTTATTTGAGTAAATTGACAAGGCATGTTCACAGGACAGGAAAGCAGGAAGAAGAGACGTCCTTCCCTAAAACACAGTATTATATTGTCTAACATGTCTACTGATTGGTTAAATCTTGTAGTCAGGCAGATTTCAGGGTCCTCCTCTTGTTTTCTCCTGGCCGAAACCAGAGACCATGGATGTCGTCCTCCCCCAGCCTCGAGAAGTTACCAAGACTTTGTTCTAACAGTTCCTCTGCCTTAGGAATGTTGCTATCTCATGAGAAATCAGCTTCAGTTTTATGGCTAGTGTCTGACTAGTGTCTGACTATTGGTGTCCAAGCACCAAGGAAAAAGTGAGAACATTTATTCAAGTCAAATGTGACGAACATATCAATTGTTTAAATGATTATATACTGGTAAATGCCAATTAATGAGGGGGGGGCATAATATCATACAAATTAGAGTTATTTTTCCTAACAGGTTTTAAGAGATAATAAAAAGGCTGTGAAAAGACTGGCATCTCACTACCTTTGAAATTCCCTTCACCTCCCATGAACCAAAAAAGCAGCCTGCAGTGATCCTTTTGCACAGAGTGTTTGAGGTAATTTTTCAGCTGAGACTCAAATTGTGATTAGTCATTTTGCCATCAACATCAAAAGCCAGCCGGAGGGAATAAGTCAATCAAACTCACCTTATTTTTTTTAAAGGTGTCGTTATTCGTTTTTCAACCTTAACTTGGCAGTTATCTCAGTCATTTTCAATAGTTTCATGCTTCCAGTGGCCCATTTACTCCTATAAAGTATATAGCTACTGTATCCTGATGATTCATAAAGTATATTCAAATATTTGTATTTGCTGTCTTGTCAGATGTTAAACCTACAGCAGCTGTATAGATCGATTCGGTTTTTCAGAGCAGACTGTCCAGAAAATGGAAATGAAAAATCCAGTAAAAAAAAAAAAAATGGGTCCATACTCCATCATTTAATCTCAACTGTGATGTTGTGTGAATCTTTTGTCTTGTGAAATTTCGACAGATTTGGCAAAGCTGCTGTTTTAGAAGTAAGAATTAACTTCCCCCATAAAATTAAGTATTTTATAAAAGTAAGAGTATGCCTGAGATATCTTTTGAATTAGATGTTTTAATTAAAGAGACCCTTTATCCCAAAAGACCAATCTGAATATTCTTTATCACTGACCAAAGTAGTCATGAAGCCTATGAAGATTTATCAGATGCACAAACTCAGATCAATGTGCAATACCACTTTAGCTAAAATCCAGTTTGCAGAGTAGTACATTATTCACTTCTCTCATGTGCACATTCCTTAAAAATAAACCTGTAATTTGGATTTGTCACCAGGAGAGGTCAGCACAATCCTTTTTATAAGACTGCTAAAGGCCTAATCGTTGGTGGAATGTTAGCACATGGCTAATACGCTGCAATGGATCATATTGAGCATTTATCTATTACTATTCCTATCACAATGTTAAAGGTGAGGTGAGCGATATATTTATCATAATTTACATGTTAAATCGCTCTATATTCATACAGTGATCACTTATATAATGTGCACGCTTCATAACACAGGTCTCTCAGTCACCCGCTCTGCATGTAATCGGTAAATAAACTTATCATGTATCCCACAACCTGATATCCAATCAGAAGAGAGAACTCTATAAACCGGCACGTCTCACTTCTTTATAGGTCCATGGTGTACGCGCTGAGAGCAACAGAGGGCCTACAATGGTGGAGCAGGTAAAAATTCTTCCCAATGTCAGTTTTGATGGTTTTTATCATGTTTTATCGCACTTCCGGATCTGAGATGACGCTAGATGACTTGCTGCTTGAAGACTGCAGTGCATTAATGTTGTGACGTAGGGACTGCAGTCACTGACAGGAAGTTAGCTAAAAGTACCATTTTGCTTACTGAACCTTTAAAGGTGAAGTAAGCGATTTATTTATGTTAATATAAGTGTTAAATCGCTCTTTATTCATACAGTGATCACTTATATAGTGTAAAGCCGATCTCTCAGTCACCCACTCTGCATGTAATCGGCAAATAAACTTTTTGGGGATCCCAATGCTGATAACCAATCAGAAGAGAGAACGCTACAAACCGGCACCCGTCTCACTGCCGGTGCATGTGCAGAGCGACAGAGGGGTGAATGTTTATGCGCCTACAATGGCAGAGCAGGTAAAAACCCTTCCCAATGTCTGTTTTGATGTTTTATCACACTTACAGATCTGAGACGATGCTAGATAACTCGCTGCTTGAAGACCGCAGTGCATTAATGTGGTGACGTGGGGACGAGGGAGGGGACTGCTAACTGCAGTCACTGACAGGAAGTTAGCTAAACTGACCATTCCGCTTACTGAACCTTTGAGTGTTGTAAGATGAAACTTCATGTTACAAATATTATCTATGTTATTTGAAATAATTGAATCATACTTGCTGCTATCCCAAAACAAATTGTGCAAACACTTAAAGCCACTACGAGTAACATGGCACGTTGGCGTCCCCTTTGGACAAAAGCGGTCGTATTTTTACGACGCCCGCTGTCGCAAAGCTGTTTTCTAGCTCGTGCCAGGCGTGCGAGTGTGAACTGAGAAGGGCGCAATATAGTGCATGTCCGTGTGTTGAAAGTGTGAGGACTCTTTTCGGCTCCGTGAGAGTGGTTTTGACACTGCATCAACTAATGCCAGTCAGTGCTACACACACCTGATTGCAACGAGTTGATGCAGCAGCGTCACCTAACGACTCTCTCTCATGGAGCTGAAAGATTACGTGTCCTCACAGAAAGCGAATGAACGAGAGACGGCAGTTAGTATGGATAACGATGAGGGAATGTGTTTGTGTTGTTGATGTAAATAATGACTATTTCAGATAATGGTTATCTGATGATGGTGAAGCAAAGTAAACTTTGTGTTAGTACCAACCGCTCATTCATTTAGGAGTAAACACTGCAGTCTAGTTTCGCTCTCGTGAAATTGTATACACGTTGCTTGGCAACGCCCTCGTCCCGCCCGTAGCCTATATCACTCTCCCTTTTAGCTTTTCTTCATTGCATTCTCTTTTTTTTCTTTGATGGTTCAGCCCCGTTATCAGTCATAATGACGACAAATAACTGTCTCAAACAAGGCTCCCGCTCCCCTTCCCTCACCTGGAGGGATAGGCTTCTGAAATCGCATTGCTGCTCCACACTGAAATCTGCGACCAATACCGATATGTGACCATAGAACATGCACGAGCGAACCGAAAATCGGACTGGGTGTGCGACCAGACCAAAAGCTGTAATAAAAACTATATAAACGTCTTTCTTTGCACTGATGGTCTCGTTTGCTGTTAAAGGTAATTTATGATTATCAGAGGAAACATGAGGCTGTTTAAAAGATATTTAAATGTTACTCGTAGCCGCTTTAAGTGTGATAGGTCATCAGACTCGGTCTAACAAATAAGTCTAAAGCATTTTCATTTTATTTTTTACTTTTTGTCTGTCCTCTGATTCAGTTAAAGTACTGTACATGGGACGCACCTTTAAATGAGTTAGTAGTTATAGTGTGTTTATTTAAAACATCTAATAAACAAGACTTTTTTTCAGCTTTCTCTCAATGCTTCCCCTCATCCAGATAATCAAAATGTTTTTTTTTAAAGTTCATCTATTTTAAGATGCATTTCCTCAATCCCCACATGGACAGCAAATTCTTCAGTCACAATCAAGCTTGATTTATTTAGAAAAAAAGATCTTATGAGATCCATGTCCTTCTTACCATAAGAGTAAACAACCTATTTGCACACATTCACTCAATCATAGTCGACACAGTCTATTTGCAGTGTTTTGATGTAGGGGTGCAGAGAATCTCTTTAGACTCCTCCCTAGGTCTCCTGTCAGCCCTCCCTCTCCTTCTCGCTCTCTCCCTCAAGTCTACATCACCTGCATTTCAACTTGATGATAGAAGCTGTCGAGACTGTGCAGAGTTGGACCTGAGATCTGTGATTTTTTTATTTATTTTTTTAAATGTGTATGGTTATATTTGCTCCGGTGAGTTTCATTTCTCTCATCTTGCTTCTGCTTCTGTTCACTTAAAATACTGCGTGTGAATTACAATATCAAGTGTGATGGTGATGTATTTGATACATTTCCTGACTGACTTAATGAAATGTGTGCTGGGTTTATAGAATCAGTTCAGTTTGTGCCACATATTCAAAGTCAATACAAATCTCTTATGGAATCTTGCAGATGGAATCTCAAATTCTCTATAGAAATATGAAGATAACATGAGATTTCTGGCTTGTGGGCTTCGCCTAAAAATTTAAACTCACTGTACTGCTGTGGCCACCCTCCAGCACACAGTGAGCAACTCTGTTAGTCGTCTTCCGACCTTTCAATTATTCAGGCTTTGTTTTCGAACCGCTTAGAAATCTAAATAAAAACCAGTCCTGTGATGTATTGATTTGTATACTTTATGCAGTTAAGATGCTATTGCATACATCAAATTAGTTATCATTACAGATTAATTATTCATTGTATTGTTTGTTTTTCATAGATTTTTGCCATTTGTGCTTTTGCAACATGTGGAGGATACTATGGTCATCTCCAGGTTAAAGTGGAATGTGCAGACAGAAGGGAGAACAACCTCAGCATCCAAATTGATTTTGGTTACCCTTTCAGGTAAAGTGGTTGTTTGTGTTTTCTTTTACATTAATCCACCTAGTGACTCTTGTTTGTAATTCCTGTAAGAGCAAAATTCCCATAATATTAATCCATTTCCAACTTTGTGCTTACTTCAGACCTTAATTTAACACATAAACTGAGGCTTTCAGACAAACCAGACATGTATGTGGAGATCACTTCTGCATATTCATTAATTCAGTATCAGTTACACTTTAACATACTTCTTTTCTATGTGTGTGTGTGTGTGTGTGTGTGTGCGTGTGCGTGTGTGCGTGTGTGTGTGTAATTCCAGAAATCACAGCATACTGAAACTAGTAGCCTATATGTTTATCACTTGGTCAGTATAGCTGCCCCCCAAAAATTCCCCAGGACTATTTTGCCAGTATTGCTACCGGTAATTCTTTATTGTTCATTTAAAACAACCGGCCCGTAGTGATGGAAAACTGTCTCCATGCTCAATATTGTCACATTGTTATTGAACTCCTTAAGGTCATACAACAAGTTGATCTAATAGATAAAAAACAGCTGTAATGCTTCATGTGCTTGAGGAGATCATGATTTCTATATTTAGAAAATGAACTCAGTCCCTAATTTCTCCCTCCTTTCACAGAGGTTTCAGATTCCTTTTCAATGAAGTACCACAAGGTGTCTTTTCTGTCTATGTTTGTTTGTTTTTAAGCTTGAACCTTGTTTTTTTTTAACCACATGTTTTCTAACGAACACGCTCTTAGGGTTTCAATGTAAAACCAGTGGATACACGTTTCCTACAGGCTCAATCTTCTCACTTTCACTGTCATCACCACTTGTTTTCCCAATTCGCTGTAAACCTCCTCTTTCTGTCTTGTAGGTTAAATGAAGTGCATTTCAAAGCTCCGTTGTGTGAGGCAAAGAGACAAGAGATCCTTTTCCTGGATGGCGACTTTTCCCCAGCTGCTCGGTTTTTTCTGACTGTGGGTGTTTTTGCTTTCCTCTACTCTCTGCTGGCAACTATTGTCTATGTCTTCTACCAGAACAACTACCTGAGGAACAACAGAGGCCCGCTTGTGGTCAGTGACTTTGTACCTCCAACAAACACTCTGAATTGGAAAAATATCATGTTTGTGTGTTTGACAATTTCTTCCTGTTCCTGCACATAACTTCCTCCCTTCATTTTTCCTTTTTGCTCTTTTGTCCTGAGCAGGATTTTTTTGTTTCAGTCGTCTTCTCCTTCTTGTGGCTGGTCAGCAGTTGTTGTTGGGCCAAAACAGTTTCTGATATCAAGACGGCCACAAACCCAACACAGCTGTTGCTACTCATCTCTTCCTGCAGAGCTCTGGAAAACAAATGTACAGCTACCCAGGAGCCTGTGTGGGCACGTCTGAATACGTCTGCGGTATGTTTTCAGTCGAAACAAATGAAGTCCCCGAAACACAGAACTGGATAAAACAAGCCATTGACTACTGTTTCTTCCTGTGTCTCAGGTTTTTGGCTTTGTAAACGTCGTCTTCTGGGTTGGGAATATCTGGTTTGTCTTTAAAGAGACAGGCTGGTACAAGACAGGTCAGAGGTATCCCACAAGGAGTGCATCTGGGAAACGTGCCAGTGAAATGCGGCAGCGGCTCTACAGCGAGAGCAGCTTCGAGCTGCCAGAGGAGAGCTTTGGTCCACAGCTCTCCAGACAAGAAACTTTCACTCAGTCAAAGAGGGGGTTCGGTCAGCAGGTCAACAGACAAGATAGCTTGAGCTTACCGCAGGCATATCACGGGCAACTGGTTTCTCAGGGGCCAATAATAATATCTGTCAATGAGATGTGATTTTACCCTTGGTATGCTATTGTATTTGGTGAACTTGTTGGACGCATGTTTTGACATAAAGTCATAATATATATATATATATATATTAGAGCTGTCAAATTAACTCGTTAATTTCGATTAATTAATCACAGAAAAATTAACGGAGATTAATCGCACTTCTATAATGCCCTTTGACCCGGTGCAAAAGTGGTGCGCAGCTGCACGAGCTGCAGCTGTAGCTTGCACACACAGCCTGCACGGGTAAAAGGGCGAAAAGTAAAGAGAGAAGCAGGGGAAAGGGGCCGAGGGCTCCATGGACGGTTTATGGGATACTTTGGGCAAATAAGCATGAAGGTAGGAAGACATCTTACTTTATTCTCCGCAGTGTCTGTGCATTATTGATTTAGTGGGTGCAACGATGGTGAATGAATCGGCATAGGCTATGCGCAGCTGCAGTGCAGCGCTGTCTGTTGTGGGAGATCGAAAGTCGTCATTTAGTCTGCTTGTTTTTTTGAGAAAATTTGGCGCTAGTTCCTAATTTTATTTCATGTAAAAACCTGGCTGAGGGGAGGAGACAGAAGTTACGAGAGACGGAGAGCGAGAGAGAGAGAGAGAGAGAGAGGGAGAAACAAACTGTAGTAGGCTATACAGCTGTTTATAAACATAAAAGTGTCATAAAAGTATGCGATTAATTTAGATTAATTAATCACAGAGCCTGTAATTAATTAGATTAATTTTTTTAATCGCTTGACAGCCCTAATATATATACATGGCTATTACCTTAAGATTACAGTTTTTCACAATTGCTTAAACACATTTCCTGATAGACTACCTCACTTTTTCAAAATCCTAAACCCAAATTTCAAAACTCAAACACAAAATGCAAAATCCTTCACTTCTCTTGCAAAAGCACACTCTACCCTCAAAACAGTGTTAACTCTTCACTAAATGGTGTTTTCTTTTCAAATGAGAAACACATACATCATTTGACTAGATATTTCTAGCACTCATTAAACACTGGTGTGCAGAATGGAAAACACTATAGTATAAATGCAAAACACTATATGAATGCTTTATCAGTAGAATTATGCCTTTGCATGTTCATACACTTTCACCCACAGTAACAACAAATACTTTACAGTTTTTGCCAAATGCTAACACACATTATGCAGAATAGTTTATTTAGCCATTTCAAACAAACACAATGAATAGGTAGGACTGCAGTTCAAGCAATTCAGTGAGTCATCATAAACTAAGAAACAATTACAGTAGAATTAAAAAAACAGCGTTGTAAGGAATTGGGTGGTTGGATTATGAATCCTTTTATGGATACCGCCTCCTGTTTGCGTCTGGCCACATCGCCTCATCAACATCACACTCAATGTCATCCTTTGAGAAGCAACAGGGAAATGATCACATGATATCCAGTCTAAATCTCCTAATTATGGAGCGACTCAGGTTTAGCTGCACTCTCTGTCCAGGCTCCCTCATTGATAGGCCATGATCTATAACATAGTCCACTATAGTGTTCCTGTTGTATGTGTGTCTCCTTCTGTTGCCTTCTTTGTCCTTGTACTCCTGTCACTCTCTCTCCTCCTCTTCCCCTGACTCTTACTGTCTCAAAAAGGAGCTGAGCTCATTTGTAGTGCTAAGGTTTAGACTGATTGGTTTTCAATTAGTTTTTTTTTTTCAAGAAGTATGTTGGAGAATTTCAAACACAGCGCAAAGCATATATCGTGTTTGTAGGGTTGGAGCTTTGGTTTAGGGCATAGTTACAAAAGTTAGAGGTTGTGATGCTGTGGTCATAGCAGTCACTTTTAGTGTTTACAGTATTCGGCAAAACTGTATATGTACCGAAATGTGCAATCTACTGTAAATCACAGCAAACAGGAGCTCATCTCTGACCCTTCTATAGCTAACTGCACAAAAGCCTTTTGAGTTTAAAAATTTGATTGGCAGTGTGTTCTGTGTGAATACCATGAGAGAGAATTCAGGAAGAGTGTGCAATATATAGAAAATTGTGTGTAATGTTGTGAAAAATGTGTGTTTTCAAATGAGAATATGAGTCTAAGGCAGGAAATGTGTTTGGAGTTCAGCAGAATTGGTTAAGCAGTTGGTAAATTAGTTACAGATTGTGCACATTGTGTCTGATGTTCCAAAAAATGTGTTTAAACAATTGTGAAAAACTGTAAATGTAACACTAATGGTGTTTGTAATGAATGTTACTCAATGAATGATTGAATAAGCAAATAGTTTTTGAGCTCAGAATTTGTCCAAGTGTTTTGTGTCTGTGTGAATTACTTTTTTATTATTGATTGTTTTAAAGTTTTTGATAATATCTTTCTCTTTTTACCTCCAGCCTCATTAACATAAAGTCATTGAAAAGAAAAATGTAAAAAGAAATGACCAGCGATGTAGTTTTTAGTACTTGGACTTGCATACTGTTCAAATGTTTTATTAACATAGACAACTCTCTCCTTTGTTCCCTTTGAGTTATACATTAAGTAACACATTTTGCCCTATCAATATTTGATGGAAATAATTTTCCGTATCAGTTCAGAACTATAGTTAATCAATGTTCTCTCTCTAAATATTTATTGTTTGACTGTATCATTAATTGTCTTTGTCTTTACTGATGAACTTTCTAATAACATAATCAATGTGGCACACCAGTTTGTCCTTTCCTGAATTAATTAATATTGACTTCAAATGGGTAGCAAATGTTGTTACAGTGAAATTTAAAATTGTGTTCGTATTTGTGTGTAAACACATGTATGTATGTTCATATTCTATTAAACTTGTGTCAAAGCTGAAGAATTGAAACATGTTGCACACAAATCAATCTATAGCACATAATTTGGATTGTGGGATATGTTATTGAAGTTCTCATGTTGCTTATAATCCATGTTACTCCTACTACTGATCATTAAACCGTAGTCTGTTACCTCGATAAAGAGATGATTATGTCTATATAATTCATAACATCTTACTACTATAATAGGAGCCTTGTCAGCGACAACTTCTCGCAACAGTTACTGGAGTTACTCAATGCGCGCAGTGCGCATGTACAAGGCTGTGAGAGTGCATGCTCAAACACACACACACACACACACACACACACACACACACACACACACACACACACACACACCTGTGGCCGCTCCTCGCCCCAAACTACCTCGAATATTTCTGAAAACATGTGTAAATATGTCTGATAGTGTTTAGCCTACATGAATGTCCCACGCCCGATTTTTGGCCCGGTGTCTTCGCCTTACCTTAAAGGTGCTGTAAGCAGAATGGTTCTTTTAGCTAACTTCCTGTCACTGACTGCAGTTAGCAGTCCCCTCCCTTGTCTCCACGTCACCACATTAATGCACTGCGGTCTTCAAGCAGCAAGTCATCTAGCATCATCTCAGATAAGTAAGAGTGATCAAACATGATAAAAACCATCAACACAGACATTGGGAAGGATTTTTACCTGCCCCGCCATTGTAGGCGCATAAACATTCACCCATCTGTGCTCTGCGCGTGCACCGTCAGTGTGACGGGTGCCGGTTTGTAGTGTTCTTTCTTTCTGATTGGATATCAGTTTCGGGATCCCCGAAAAGTTTATTTGCCGATTACATGCAAAGCAGGTGACTGAGAGAGATCGGCTTTATGAAACGTGCACACTATGTAAGTGATCACTGTATGAATAAAGAGCGATTTAAAACTTATATTAACATAGATAAATTGCTTACTTCACCTTCAAGCCTTGGGGCGACACAACACTTAGGCTACCTGCCAGCTGCCCGAAACAGAAGACCTACCTGCAGAAGAAGCAAGACTCAGGCTCTGGTAACACTTTACAATAAGGTACACAAAAAAAGAGTAGTTACCCTTTTAAAAAGGGTAGTTTACCTTTTCAAAAGGTAAGTTTACCTTTCAAAAAAGGTTAGTTTACCTTTTAAAAAGGGTAGTGTACCTTTTCAAAAGGTTAGTTTACCTTTTTAAAAGGTAAGTTTACCTTTTAAAAAGGTAAGTTTACCTTTCAAAAAAGGTTAGTTTACCTTTTAAAAAGGGTAGTTTACCTTTTAAAAATGTTAGTTTACCTTTTCAAAAGTTTAGTTTACCTTTTAAAAAGGGTAGTTTACCTTTTAAAAAGGTTAGTTTACCTTTTCAAAAGGGTAGTTTACCTTTCAAAAAAGAGTAGTTTACCTTTTAAAAAGGGTAGTTTACCTTTTAGAAAGGTTAGTTTACCTTTTAAAAAGGTAGTTTACCTTTCAAAAAAGAGTAGTTTACCTTTTAAAAAGGGTAGTTTACCTTTCAAAAAAAAGTAGTTTACCTTTTAAAAAGGGTAGTTTACCTTTCAAAAAAGAGTAGTTTACCTTTTAAAAAGGTAGTTTACCTTTCAAAAAAGAGTAGTTTACTTTTTAAAAAGGTTAGTTTACCTTTCAAAAAAGAGTAGTTTACCTTTTAAAAAGGTTGACTGACTAGAAGTTGAGCGTGTGAATACTCTAGTACAGATAAAAATATGTGCTGCAACTTGAATGTGTGGAGGAGACTGAAAGTGAGCATTTTTTTCTTTATGGAGGAAAACAAAATAGGGAATAAATGATGAAAAGTGATGCTTGTGTAGACACCAGTGACGATAGTAAAGTATGTTTCACACTGTATGCGACGGGGTCGTCTAATCTGCAAAGGCTAAAGGGATAATCTGTCTAAAACAGTTAACATAAAACCAGCTAAGGCTTAAAACCTCTTACTACTCTCACTCAGATCACAATCAGTTGAGTTTACTTACATGGATAACTTAGGCCTCCAGGCTGTTTAATTTAATCAGTGAAGTTTATAAGTACTGCTATTAAATTCAAGAATTAAGCATACATGGTTTACGGTATTCATGTAAACAGTCAGCAGGTTTCCAACGGCAAAGCAGACATCTTTTATGGAATATAAACTGTATGCATGACACTTAGTGATATTGTTTATCAATGAACTTCCGGTTTGTTTTTCATTTAAGGGGGACACCACAATTATTACACATTAAGTTCAGTTTACTCTTCATGACGAGGAGTACTGCACAGCCTGTGAAAACAGTTGGTCAAGATATTTTGTGGCTCTGCACCAAGAGAATCCCAGCGTTTGAAATAAACTTGATGATTTAATCATTGTGAGGTCAACTAACTATCAAAGCAGCATTTGGCGGTGGAAACGCAGTCAGATCTAGCTTTACCAAGCGGACTCAAACCGGGCCGAACCGAAGCACACTGCTCAGTGGAAACAAGGCGTACATATTTGTTTTCATGTTTCTACTCACTGCAAAATGTTTTTCATCTAATCCTCAATCTATGAAATGGCCAAATGTAACTACTGTGCCCTGGTATCTCAAAGTAATCAATGACATGGCAACACGCTTGGTTACCCAAATGTACCACTCTACTATGAGACACCTATTTGTTTCCTGTTTGGGAGGTCCCTCCTCTGTTTTTTCTTTGTGGTTTTTCTCTTCTCTCTGTGTTCATTCTGATTTTGTTTTATTTACATTCTTTCTTCTAAGGACTGTAAAGCCATCTGAGGCAGACATATTTGTGATGTTGGGCTATTTAAGTAGAATGTAGATGACCTGAAAGTTCACAAAAGATTCATTGTCAAATTGTTTTATTTTCAGCATCAACTGCATTGATCAAATGTACTCCAAAAAAGAAGACATTAAATCTACCAAATCTAAAAAAGACTAAATGTGGCTTCATTTTAAAATGATTGTAGTTATTTTGCCCCCAACCACCAAATATAAGACTGTAAATAAAAATAAACATAATTTTGAAGTCATAGAGCTCAAACATAATTTCATCAATACCTTGCCTCAGATAGCAGAGATAGTGCATTTGATGAAACATTCTGTGCATCCACAAGCTTGTCATTAAGACCTCTGTAGTCAGCCCTTCCTATCTAATTAGAGCAATTGGAACAAAGAGAGGCCATGCTCGATTCAGCCGGCCCCCTTCAGAGACACTAAGCACACACAGGTGTCCAGAGTAGGCTCTTTGAAGAAGATTACAGTGAATTTACCCGCAGCATGACAATTAGGGTCAGGTTCATCAGCAGGAAATAAAAGGTTACATCACAAGATAGATGGCCCATCGCGTATGGGAGAAGGATGCTTTTATGTGTAATTAATCCCCTGTGAGCTTTAACATGTAGTTTGTACAAATAGTGCACAATGTGGAGCACACTGTATGCGGTAATGGTGCAAGACCAATTTCACTGCCTGTCTTATCATCTGAAAGCACACCAACAGGCACTCCAGCTTGTTTAAAAGGAGTTTAAAAATATTGTTCAATAAGCTTTCTTTTCGTTTCTCCTTACTTTACACATAGGCCATAGTTTATTCCCTCTAGAGCGGAAATAAAGTGTAATGTAGCATTCACATAGCATGTCAATCTGTAGTGCAGTGATAATGTTGGGCTTTAATGTAAATGACATTGGCCTCAAGGGGGTGGTATAGCATCACAGAAGATATTCCGCTACACAAGCACTTCTGTTCGCTACAGGGGGAGCCAACAGCAGATGGTGTTAAGTTCATTAATTGTATCCTTTCCTGGAAAAGTTCTAGCCACACAAGATTCCTTTCTTCACTCAGTCTTAAACACTAATATTCATTGCAAAAGGAATTTTTTAACTATAATCTGAAACTTCAAGTTAGATTTATTTTATTTCATGCCTTTATAACATAAAAAGTATTTGACCTTATGTGTCCTGTGGAGGTGTGTATATTACCAAACCATATGAAAAAACTAATTATTTATTAATGTCTTCAGATGTCAACCTCCAGTAACATTTAGGCTCATTCATGGCTCATCTCTGGAAAAATGGCCCTTCAAATCTTTTATCGTCATAAAATGTATATCCGTGATTTTTGCAGTTGTCGTACAATGTGGTACAAGTAATGAAAAGAAGGCAAAGAGGTGATGATCCATGCAGAACAATACAGGCCTTCCCCGAGAAAATGTCAGCCTGCGCTCATCCTCAGTCCCAGACAGTTTAGGCTTAGCCACTCTGTGTATTAGACTAATCGTCCTGGTTTGTTTCATTTGTGGTTCAGTTGGTCGTCTTTGTCTTTGATACCCTTTGGTTCCAGTGGGAATACATATCTGTACAATCAGCAATGTTGAACAGTCTGTTTACTTATATATATATATAAGTAAACAGACTGTTCAACATTGCTGATATATATATATATGTATATATATATATACTTGGAAATATTCTCTATCTCCAATCGGATTTATATGTTTCTGTAAACAGAAGGTAATTAAACCAGCATGAATAGTTCAGAATAAAATGAAAACAGTGAAACAGTACTTTCTTTTTGTCATGCGTGCATTTATTATCTACTCCATTATAGATTAGTTTTTTTTTGCTTTTTCATAAAATACAAGAAAATTAAAAAATTAAAACATACGCTCCCACACATAATGACATGAAAATACCTCTTGCACACACACAGACATGCACACAGACACGCAAATGTTGTACAAGATAACCTCCACAGCAGATGAGTTTCTTTACATTTACATATTAACAGGTGAGATAGAATTCCGTTTGGTCCAGAGTCCGTTCATCAGATCAATAAATCCATTTGGCAAAAGTTCATGACTTTTTCTCCTTTTTTTTCTCGGATGTATTTTAAAATCTGGAAGCAATCAGAAGGGAAAATGTCCACAGATTTGAGGATGTCATCATGCTTAACCTGCAGTAGACACCTCTGTCTTGCTTGTAGAAACTGAGGTCTCATCTTCCACCATGCCGCCCATTCCAATAGTGGTCATCATGCAGTTACGGAACTGAAAAAGAGAGTACAGAGCACAAATTAAAGAACATGGTCAAAATGTAAATAAAAAATATAAATGCTAATACAAGACACTTGAGAATACATGAAACCAACCTGTTTGTTAAACAGCACGTAGATAACAGGATTATACAGTGCTGAGCTCTTTGCGAAGAAGGCAGGGACAGCTGCTGTCAAGGGGGAGAAGGCATGTCCTTTGTTCAAGAAGATCCAGCCGGCGAAAGTGGCATATGGTGTCCAAGCTACCAGGAAGCCAAGGACCATCAAGCAGCACATACGTGTGACTTCCCTCTCAGCCTTCTGGGTGGACTCTGACTCCTGTTGCTGGGCTGCAGCCTAAAGTGTTTAATAAGGAAACATCAGGCAGACAGCTCTGCAGAACTTTCAATGAAAAGTGATGGCAGAATATTTCAATTTCTTTTAGACTGGCCACAAGTTAAACATTTGACTTAAACTGAAACTTCACTTACAGCTTTGACAGTCAGCACAAGGCTTCCATAGGTGAAGAAAATGAGACCGACAGGAGTGAAGAAGTGGACAACAAACATGTAAATGACAAATGATTCGTTGTTGAAGCCTGGAGCCAAAGTGTAGTAGTCTGGTCCACAGGAGCACTGCAAACCCTCAGGAAGGTATCTGTGTGAGGTTTAAAGAAGAGCAAAATCAGTCAGACATTTAACAGTGATATAACAATCTCACATTTACTCTGTGCATCTATAGTAACCAATACAACAAAAAAGTGGTTTCTTTGAGTTGCTTAGATGTTCATACATCTGGTCTTACAGTTGTTAATAAAAATGCATGTTGAACTAAAATGTAATATTCAAAAGTATGTTTGTTACCTGGACCAGCCGAAAAGAGGGGGAGCAGCACATGCGAGAGCCATGACCCAGGTGAAACCAACTCCAGCTCCGGCATGGGTATTGCTGAACTTGAAGCTTCCCATGGGTTTGCAGACGACAATGTATCTTTCAACAGCCAGGACGACCAATGACCAAAGAGCAACTTCACCTGTAAAAGAAAGGTAAGATAAGTTATTAATTCATACTGTGCGTATTATGTTCTTCCAAACACATTGAAGACACTCAAAAAAAAAAACGTTCTTACCTCCAAGTGTCGCCATGAATCCCTCAATAGCGCAGAAAGTGGCACCCAGAATGAAGTAGCCGTTGACAGCAGATGTGATGGTGATTGTGAATCCAAAGGCGCACATGATCAGTCCAGCCACGGCCAGGTTGACAAGGATGTAGTTGAGAGGTGTCTGGAGCTTCTTGTTCTGAGCTGTTACCACCAATGTCAGAGCGTTGATGGGAGTGCCAGTGCAGATGAGGAAAAACATGTAGAAAGCTAGAAGCTTGAATACAATTGGATCTACCATATAATACTGTGGATATTCAAAAGGACTTCTAGCAATCCCAGTCTTGTTGGAAAAGGGTAGGTAGAAGTTCTTTCCTTCTGTGCCATTAGGCTCGATTCCTCCCTCCCACACCATCTTCAGTTGCCTACTTTGCTGGAGCCTCCGGTGATGGATACTACTAATCGTCTGATAAGTCACCCAGTGCTTACCATTCAACAGGCAGTCCTGGTCGTGGTTTTATACCTTCCCGAGGTCATCCTTGAAATTACATTATTAGATTACAAGAGGATTTCAGGGACTAGGACAGTTTAGGACACACTGATAATTGACTTTAAGAAAGTGACTTAAGATGACGTGTGAACATTCCTGTCTGCAAACTGTAAACGTATTTCTTTATATAGCTTTATGTTTTACGTATGAGAGAAGGAGAACATGTATTACAATATATACTACTTTATAATATAAAAAAAAGATGTTCACGGTATGTTTAAACTTTCATAGTGATAGAAACATAATATTGTTTTGGTAGAAATAATCTTTTGAAATTAAGTTCAAAATGTAGCCTAGAAATCTAACTTCTCTAGCAGTGATACTTTACTCCTTTAATTTATTTATTTAAATGTTAAACTTATTTAATACATTTGATATTTGCTCTTATTTCCAAATGCCTATTTAGCTTCTAAAAAAAGGTGACACAGTTTTCACCCAGGGATAAATGAAGTCATTCTTGTTTTGTTTCGGGGGGCGCGGGGGGGGGGGGGGGGGCTGGGAGAAGAAAATATAATTTCCTTAAATAATAAGAAGAAATAACTAGGCAAGTAATTGTGTTTTAAAGTATTTCAATGTATGATGATTAAAGACAATGTGGACAGGTACCTGCACATGCAGTGACATGGTATCAACGTGAATACAGTAGCTGATTTAAAGGTATATCTCGAACTGCTAAATCGCGCACCTCACAGCTTATTAAACGGGCAACCCACTGGTCGGCACAAGATGTATTCTCCGGACCATTCACTTTTTAATTGTTATTTTTCAACTCTAAGGTATGTTCATGACTCGTCTGATTATCGCCACAACAATCTGATGGGACACTGGGACACATTGCTGCGAAATAGGGTAAGTCCCGAAACAGGACATGGAGAATGAGCGCTCGTGTGCAGTATATTTTCCCAGCGTGAATTTACTAAAGTTCGCCTCCCCACCAGGTGGTGTACTACTCCTTGGTTCCCAATTTTGAACAGAGCATTTTTATTTTCATGCTGCTTACAACTCTATAATTTAGAAAAGTATAGTAGCCTATCTAATTAAAATCTAAATTATTTCATTATTTCTATTTTAGTCTCACAAATTATATTAGTATATCTATCTTAATTATCTTATTATATAAAGTAGCCTATCTAACTATATCTATCTAAATTATTTAATTATATTGTTTCAGTATATCGAGATTTAATAAAGTATGAAGTATGATATTCATATAGGCTACACAGCACATGGGAAATATATAATCAACAAAAAAATCAAAAAGTCAGTAAAATCTGTCAATAAGACAATTTAAAGCAAAAAACAGGGGAACATAAGTATTACATGCAAAATATACAACATGTTGACATAAAAGCATTCATAGTGGCCATATTCAGTGTATTACATTGTTAAATAAATATATAGGCCAGCATAATTGCATAGCCTAACTGACGCAAGAACACTGTAAGCAGTATTTTGGCTGTGTATTCTTTATTCTCTATTCCCTATTCTATACTCTCTATTCTCTATCTATGGCCCTGGACCTCCCCGGGACTGGTGCCGAGCTGGGGCTTGAGGGTGGGGTGCTAGGAGGCTGGCTCTGGGTCTTGGGGGCTGGTGCCGATTGAGTGTTGAGAACGGAAGAGTGTAAAACAATGTTAATTGTGTTCATACTGCTTGACAGTGTTGTTAGCGTTACTATAAAAGCCTGAGGGGCTGCCTCGGTTCTTTGTTTGTCTGGGTCTGAGTACCGGTGTCATGCTGCTGCAGAATTGTCCTGATGCAAAATGCACAACTGATAACTGTTTATAGAATATCTATTCATCCTTTTCCCTTACATTTGTGCTCTTTTGTCTATCTTTCATGATAGGCTGAGCGATCTCTCCCTCTTTCTACCAAGCACTCTCCATGCTGCTCGGAGTTCTGTGCGGAATCAGCTGTCCTAGGAACGGACGCACCCCGGCTGCTAGTGCCTCACGTTGGCATTGTTTCACCGTCCATCAGGATAGTACTCTTTCTACTCAAATGCCTGTTCAACCTTTACGTCCATTTTTGCTTCGCTCATTGGTTATCTGTTTGTCCTCTTACAGTTTTCCCTGGTGGAGACGAGACGGTGTGGATCCGTCCCCGCCTCTGGCAGCGTCTGAAGTCCTCCTGCATCCACACTATTCTCACTTTACTTTAGTGTTACCATGTAAACAGCTGGTCAATGATCAAACTCCTTCGTGAATTCCCTCTACTTATGACATCTATTGCATTATTTCCGTCCTGGGAGAGGGATCCCTTACTCTGTCGACTCTCCCTGAGATTTCTGAATTTTTTTAAAGGGTTTTTTACTGGGAGTTTTTTCTCAGCCGAGCTAAGGGTGTAAGGGCAGGGTGTCATATTGTATGGAATGTAAAGCCCACTGAGGCAAATGTCTATTTGTGATATTGGGCTATACAAATATGATACAAAATAATACAGAAAATATTTGATTTGGATTTTATTTTATTTTATTAACTATTTATATTCTGCTGGATATATACAGTATCTCACAAAAGTGAGTACACCCCTCACATTTCTTCACATTTTTCTTTATATCTTTCCATGGGACAACACTGAATAAATGACACTTTGATACAATGTCAAGTAGTCAGTGTACAGCTTGTATAACAGTGTAAATTTACTGTCCCCTCAAAATAACTCGACACACAGCCATTAATGTCTAAACTGCTGGCAACAAAAGTGAGTACACCCCTTAGAAAAAATTTACAAATTGGGCCCAAAGTGTAAATATTTTGTGTGGCCACCATTATTTTCCAGCACTGCCTTAACCCTCTTGGGCATGTAGTTCACTAGAGCTTCACAGGTTGCAACTGGAACCCTCTTCCACCCATTTATGACAGCATCACAGAGCTGGTGGATATTAAAGACCTTGCGCTCCTCCACCTTCTGTTTGAGGATGCCCCAAAGATGCTCAATAGGGTTTAGGTCTGGAGACATGCTTGGCCAGGCCATAACCTTTACCCTCAGCTTTTTTAGCAAGCCACTGGTCGTCTTGGAGGTGTGTTTGGGGTCGTTATCATGTTGCAATACCACCCTGCGGCCCAGTTTACGAAGGTTGAGTGCACGTGGTCAGCGTCGTACACAGAGGTCGGCTTTGGAAAATAGACGTATGAGTGCTGCCAGCATTGCTGAAGGGCTTGAAGGGGTGGGGGGTCAACCTGTCAGTGCTCAGACCATACGCCGCACTCTGCATCATACTGGTCTGCATGGCTGTCATCCCAGAAGGAAGCCTATTCTAAAGATGATGCACAAGAAACCCCACAAAAAGTTTGCTGAAGACAAACAGACTACGGACATGGATTACTGCAACCATGTCCTGTGGTCTGATGAGACCAAAATACATTTATTTGGTTCAGATGGTGTTAAGAGTGTGGAGCGGCAACCAGGTGAGGAGTACAAAGACAAGTGTGTCTTGCCTAGAGTCAAGCATGGTGGTTGGAGTGTCATGGTCTGGGGCTGCATGAGTGCTGCCAGCACTGGGGATCTACAGTTCATTGAATTCTAACATGTACTGTGACATACTGAAGCAGAGCATGATCCCCTCCCTTCATAAACTGGGCCGCAGGGCAGTACTGCAACATGATAACGACCCCAAACACACCTCCGAACGACCACTGGTTTGCTAAAGAAGCTGAGGGTAAAGGTTATGGACTGGCCAAGCATGTCACCAGTCTTAAACCCTATTGAGCATCTTTGGGGCATCCTCAAACGGGAGATGGAGGAGCGCAAGGACTCTAATATCCACCAGCTCCTTGATGTCGTCATGAATGGGTAGAAGAGGGTTCCAGTTGCAACCTGTGAAGCTCTAGTGAACTACATGCCCAAGAGGGTTAAGGCAGCGCTAGAAAATAATGATGGCAAAACAAAAAATTTACACTTTGGGCCCAATTTGTAAATTTTTTCTTAGGGGTGTACTCACTTTTGTTGCCAACAGTTTAGACATTAATGGCTGTGTGTCGAGTTATTTTGAGGGGACAGTAAATTTACACTGTTATACAAGCTGTACACTGACTACTTGACATTGTATCAAAGTGTCATTTATTCAGTGTTGTCGCATGGAAAGATATAATGAAATATTTGAAGAAATGTGAGGGGTGTACTCACTTTTGTGAGATACTGTATGCATTTTATTTTCTACATTGACCAGATTTCGAACATGCAATGAAATGTAACCTGAAAAGTTACTGCCACATAATGATTGTCAAGTAAAATTTAAAAATAGACACACTCAAGTAATGTACTTCAGTTAATTAACTTAGTTGACTTCCACCGCTGGGGATTGCTGTGATGCTTTAACGCTATTAGACAGTAAGTGTACAGTATGAGCTTTGTGCACCAGCATAATTCTCGCTTACTGGCTCAGACAGCACAACATTCATATCAATTTAGAAATATATGTGTTTCAGGTAGTCAATGATTTATTGTCCGTTCAATCATGCATCTGTTGCTATTCCAAGGTTAGAATAAACTCATAATCACACAGATTGGTATTTGTATACAGTGTATAAAGAAGAAAGACAGTTATTTTTCACATTTTTTTGTGCAAGCAATACAAAAAATAATAATAACAATAAAATAAATGTATAATATATATATATATTAGTGGTGGGCCGATAACGGCGTTAACGTGCTGCGTTAACGCCAGACTCTTATCGGCGATAAAAAAAATATCGCCGTTAATCTCTTATTCCTCTTATTTTAGCGCGGATGTATACCTGGCCGAATTGCACTGTAGTGCACGAGTCAGAACGAGTCCGACTTCGCACCTGTGTAGCCTACCACATCAAACGTAACGTGCTGACATGGATGCAGCTAGGAAGCCGCCGGGTTTGCTTCAGGGAAAATGTATTTTTAAGAAGCTTCCCAATGGAAACCTCGACAAGACCAAGGTTGTTTGCACCTTGTGCAATGCGGAATTGTTTTACTGTAGGAGTTCTAACAGTCTGTGCTCTCGGAAGCGGCCGGGGCATGCGTGTGTGCAATGGGAGAGCTTTGTGTGGAGAGAAAAAAAAGAGGCAAGGGAAATCGCCAAAGCCAATGCATAGCCTCGACTCATTAAAGGTTGAAAATCACTGAATTACACAACATGTAGGCTAGCCTATGGCTTAAGGCTATGGAAATCATTATGGAAACAATATTTTTTTTTATCAGTGATAGCTCAGCTGATCTCGTTGCTATAGAGACCACGTCCGTCCGCTTTGTTCGACAACTGACAGAGCTGCCAAGTCTCACCCTTTTGGCCGTGAGACACACTCATATCAACCAGCTCACACTCTCACACGCTAGCCTACAACTCAAATTTCTCACGCAGAGAAGTTAATCCCCAAAATAACGATTGTTTTGCGGGACTTTTATTTTGACAGTCTTATATTGAAAAGCTAACGGACATGAGTTCCGTGACATCCTCTTTCTGCACGCAAGTTAACTTGATGCATTAGGTGTGCACCTGCACAGGAGATGAGCCCCTGGTCTGATGCGCCACCTGGCTTGAGAAACACGTTCTCAAAGACTTACTTTGAGTCATTATTTAGGGAGCACACACATATTATGAATGAATTCAAATGAGACATTTTAATCTAGATTAATCTAGATTAATTCCAAAATTAATCTAGATTAAAAAAAATTAATCTATGCCCACCTCTAATATATATATATATATATATATATATATATATATATATATATATATATATATATATATATATATATATATATATAAAATAAACAATAATTATACATTTACATGAGCACATTTACATAAGCATAGGCCTACATATATATCAGTACACATATATTCCTTTATTCTTAGGACACAATGGAGACTTCTGTGTAAGAGGTTTACACAGAGGTTCCATCTACCAGTTCACCTAAACCAATAGTAGTCAGCATACATGTACATTTATGGAAAAGGAAAATGCGTGGAACACGGCTGTGAAGCTCTGTAAATAATGCCAAAATCAGTTTTTCTGTAATTAATAAAAAAGAGGCTGATGTACATTCACAAAGTCAATGTACTTATAAATGATAAAATCAGCATTTTGTGTCTTGTCACAACATTACATAGTGCTTGTTTTGCTCCTAATGTGTTAAGACTAACAGCATCAGAACATGTGCAGACTTTGTAAATGGATTTGTGTTTCTTAAATCCAGTCAAGCCAGCAGTGCAAAAAGAAGCACCTAGTTTGTTAAACACCACATATTGTAGATAACAGGATTACCTCTTTGCCTATAAGGTTTAAGGTTGCTGCTGATTAGCCAGTGAAGGAAGCCAATATGTTCATGATGATCTGTGGCACTGGAACATGAAGCCCAGACAATTGAAAAGAAGAGTGAACATAATGACAGACACATATATGACAGGTCACTGCTCTTTTTAAGCAGTGACCTCTTGCTCAAATCAGCTGTGAAATGTATTTAAAAAGAATTAAACTTATTAAATTCACTACAGCTTTGACCCTAAGCATGATGCCCGCTTAACAGATTACAGTGTACGGTGACTTCAGAGAAGGCACTATACACAGAGAAAATACTTTGAAACACTTTGAAATATATATATATATATATATATATATATATATATATATATATATATATATATATATATATATATATATATATATATATATATATATATATATATATATATATATATATAGGGGAGAACGGGGTAATCTGAGCCACTTTTTACATTTGCTCCCCTCTAAGCGAGCTAAAATGATTTATCACTCAAGTTTACACATTTCCCATTAATTCAGGATGTTTCCTAGAAATGGGCATTAGCAGAATTTTTTCAAGACAAAGGGCAGTGAAGATATGATTGTTTAAAAAAAGTTGTCATGTGGCTCACTTTACCCCAGCTGTGGGGTAAACTGAGACGGACCAGAAAAATCAAGGGGGTAAACTGATCCACTTACTTTTTCCACTCTAAACTACAATAACAACACAAATTGTAACAGTTAGAATCCTGAAAACTAGCCACTCATTCCAGAACTAATGTCGGACTAGTAAAAGAATGATGGGGTTTGGTCAATTAAGCAAAGCAAATTTTCTAAACACTTGAAAGTAACTCTGAACAAAATCAAATACAACATATTATAATTCAAAAGGTTTTAATAAGATTCAAATGAAAGATAGAACCAGTTAGATTAGAACACAGTCTGGGGGTCAGAACACAAGACCCTTAGAGCCAGCTTGTGTCTGGGGGTCAAAGCATAGGGAAATCAGAACCAGCGAGAACAGCCTGGGACTCAGAACACAGGAGAAGACCCAACTGGAATATAACATCAGCCTGTCATACTCTACAACTAGGCCTACTCTACATTCCAGCCCTGAAGGTTACAGGGTCGTCTTCCTGGTGTATTTCCTTGGCATGATGGCTTTTCTACAATGTGTATGACATTAAAATAAAACATATGTCATGTAATATTACATTAAAATATTTTTAAGACTAAACTTAACTTGTGCCTCATGGTGGGGCAAAGTGAGACAGTGGCTCACTTTCCCCCACAGCATTTGGCTCACTTTCCCCCACCACCACAATTTGAGAAAAAACTATCTCTCTTAGCATTTCAGGCTAATCTTTAGCTAATATCATCACATGGTTTTTATATGTTGGTAGTTCATCAACACGTATGATAGAAGTTTTTCTACGTGAATACATTTGCTTTGGCACAACAGTTGATTAAGTTGACAGCAAGAAAATTTACTTTTACATGCAAAATACCTATTTTGGTGAAAAAAACATGCTTACCACAGCACCATGAGGTCCTCTCTTTCAGGGCCATGGGGAAATGAGAGGGGCTTGAAAACATATATCTCACATGAACAACATTTTTTTCCGTTGCCTAGATACAGGGGGTGGCTCACATTACCCGATGCCTCAGATTCCCCCGTTCTCCCCCATATATATATATATATACTGTCAATGAATAAGGAGACCTAAAATTGTCTGTGTATTGGAATGCATCTTCTTAAAAAAAAAAGAAAAACTGTTTTAACTGTATCAGTAGCTGTGTATCTGAATCTTATGGCAGTGGGGGCGGGACCTGATAAGCCTGTGGCTTCTCCTGCCACCCTTCGGACGATAACACAAAGTAACATGTGTGAATATGCAAAGAGAAAATTGTGTATTGTGTGTAATTGTCCGGAAAAATAATAAATAAATAAATATATATATATATATATATATATATATATATATATATATATATATAGGGGAGAACGGGGGAATCTGAGGCATCGGGTAATGTGAGCCACCCCCTGTATCTAGGCAACGGAAAACATTTGTGGTCATGTGAGATATATGTTTTCAAGCCCCTCTCATTTCCCCTTGGCCCTGAAAGAGAGGACCTCATGGTGCTGTGGTAAGCATGTTTTTTTCACCAAAATAGGTATTTTGCATGTAAAAGTAAATTTTCTTGCTGTCAACTTAATCAACTGTTGTGCCAAAGCAAATGTATTCACGTAGAAAAACTTCTATCATACGTGTTGATGAACTGCCAACATATAAAAACCATGTGATGATATTAGCTAAAGATTAGCCTGAAATGCTAAGAGAGGTAGTTTTTTCTCAAATTGTGGTGGTGGGGGAAAGTGAGCCAAATGCTGTGGGGGAAAGTGAGCCACTGTCTCACTTTCCCCCACCATGAGGCACAAGTTAAGTTTAGTCTTAAACATATTTTAATGTAATAATACATGACATATGTTTTATTTTAATGTCATACACATTGTAGAAAAGCCATCATGCCAAGGAAATACACCAGGAAGACGACCTGGGGCAACCACACGGAAAGAGCACCTTCTCATCTTTCCCTGTAACCTTCAGGGCTGGAATGTAAAGTAGGCCTAGTTGTAGAGTATGACAGGCTGATGTTATAATCCAGTTGGGTCTTCTCCTGTGTTCTGAGTCCCAGGCTGTTCTCGCTGGTTCTGATTTTCCTATGCTTTGACCCCCAGACACAAGCTGGCTCTAAGGGTCCTGTGTTCTGACCCCCAGACTGTGTTCTAATCTAACTGGTTCTATCTTTCATTTGAATCGTATTAAAACCTTTTGAATTATAATATGTTGTATTTGATTTTGTTCAGAGTTACTTTCAAGTGTTTAGAAAATTTGCTTTGCTTAATTGACCAAACCCCATCATTCTTTTACTAGTCCGACATTAGTTCTGGAATGTGTGGCTAGCTTTCAGGATTCTTACTGTTACAATATGTGTTGTTATGGTATAGTTTCAGAGTGGAAAATGTAAGTGGATCAGTTTAACCCCAGCTGGTTCACTTTACCCCCTTGATTTTTCTGGTCCGTCTCAGTTTACCCCACAGCTGGGGTAAAGTGAGCCACATGACAACTTTTTTTAAAACAATCATATTTTCACTGCCCTTTGTCTTGAAAAAATTCTGCTAATGCCCATTTCTAGGAAACATCCTGAATTAATGGGAAATGTGTAAATTTGAGTGACAAATCATTTTAGCTCGCTTAGAGGGGAGCAAATGTAAAAAGTGGCTCAGATTACCCGGTTCTCCCCTATATATATATATATATATATATATATATATATATATATATATATATATATATATATATATATATATATATATATATATATATATGGTATATAGTATTTATTTAAACGTCATATGCTACTGATGAAAAGAAAGAAGTCACAGTGAAATAATGTTGCAACCTGTGATTTTATAGAACGCTTCATTGACAGCCAGTGTGTGTAGATTCCCAGGAAAAATTGTTAGAGGTGAGAGCATAGAGTGGCGCTGCATACATTAGTCATAGGCTATTTTACATTTTCTGGATCAATAACTGTATGCATGTGGCAAAAAGTCGCAGCGTGATGTTACAGTTCACTCTGCTGTAAGCCTAATGTCACGGCTTTGTTCCGTTCATTATCTTACTCATCAATAAGTTTACTGATTTAACTAGTTTACTCAAATAGAATGTATCGCTCAGACAATATTGTCAGGTCCGCAGGATTTCCACAGAAGTAGTTTCCTTAAAGGGCAGCGCTCACAGAGCCGAATTTAAGCTCAAACTCTGGAATAAAAACTGGTCTGAGCAGCTTTGCCGTGCAACCTCTGTTACCACGGTGATCTAGCCAGGTAAAAAGAGAGCCACCTTTCGTGATACTGAAAACTCTGGCTTTAGACTCAACAGACCTCACTCAGTCATTAATCTTGCTTCGTAGTACACCCCTCTGGGGGCTGTTTCAGAAAGCAGGGTTAACAAACTCTGAGTTCAACAATCTACTCCAAGTTGACCGACACTGAGATGAGCAACTTTGAGTTATCGTTTCAGAACAGCTGATTAGTATTTGGGTCAGTCAATACTGAGTATGTTCACTCTGGATTGAGCGCATGCCTAAAAGCCATCATCAATGGATCGCTGATAACATGATTCACCATGGCAACATGAGAAACAAATGCTTGATCCTTCCACTTCTTCACTCCACCGACTGGATTTAGAAATATTAATGAATGAAAAATATGGTACAGCGAAGAATTAACGGGAATATTATCTGAGAACTCTGATCAAATATCACCTCGGCAATTCAGAAATAAACAGGCCAAACTTTTTTTGTCAAGAGAATCAAACGCTTCCGTAGGCCTATGAGAAGCAATGTTCTACGCATATCAGCAGCAGGAAAAGTAGGAGCTGGCGCGGCACAAAATTGCTGACAGCATTTTATATTCGCTGTATAATATTTAGGCAAGTGGTTCTTTAATCATGTACAGTAAACAGACTGTCGCTCCCCTCAAATGGGGAGTGAAAGACTAACGTCAAACAATTTAGGCAACAGTTTTCATTGACGAGTCGGATTGATTTATAGCTAAATTCCATGTTCCTCAAGTGACCACAGTTTAAAATATTTAATTATTTCTATATTCATTTTAGGCTATTTAACAAGGCTTGGCCGCGTTTCCCAGATTCGTTATGAGCCTCTTTGGTCTAAGTACAGTCATATGAAAAAGGTTGGGAACCCCTCTCAGCCGGCATTATAATTGACTCTGCTTTCACACAAAAAAGATAAAAGTGGTATGTCTTTCATTTACCAGGAACAGCTAAGTACTGGGATGTTTTCCAAACAAAGATTTTTTGAAAAGCAGTATTTAGTTTTATGAAATTAAATAAAATGTGAAAAACTGGCTGTGCAAAAATATGGGTACCCTTGTGGTCTTGCTGATTTTAATGCATGTAACAGCATGTAAAACTGAGGACTTTAAACACAAAATTGGTTGGATTATGTTGTTAAGCCTTGAACCTCATATAAAGGTCTGTTTAATCATGATAAAAGGTATTTTAGGGGCCTAAATGCAAGTTCCACTTCTCTTTGACTCTCTGCAGAAGTGAGACAGAATGCGATCATCAAAACAGCTCCCAAAAGATCTTAAAAACAAAGATTATTCATTGTCATGGTTTAGGGGAAGGCTACAAGAAGCTTTCCCAAAGGTTTCAATTGTCAATTTCTACTGTAAGGAACGTTGTCAGGGAATGGAAGGACACAGACACAGTTGCAGTTAAACCCAGGTCTAGCCGACCAAGAAAAGTACAAGAGTTTTTTTTTTTGATAAATAATTCTTGAGCAGGCTACCGGGCCCTAGGCCGTGCTGAAAAGTCAGTGTACCTGACTGGATAGGTAGGAGTGGGGGGGGCCTTTAAGAGTCTGCACCCAGTGGCCCATCATCTCATAAAACTCTACAATCTGTTTTCTTTTTGCGGGAAGCATGCACAAGCATGCACAAGAAATATGTATTAAAAAAAAAATACAAAAAAAGTGGGGGGCCCCACACTAGGTCTTGAATGGGGCCCCCAGATCGTTAAGGCCGCCCCTGGTCACAGATGTGAGAAAACTCCTGTTAATAAAAAAAAAGTTCTCAGGTTTAAGTGCAACACAAATAATAATTTCTGAATGTAGAGCATGTTCAATGTGTGTTACGTGGCCACCTATATGCATGAGACAAGGGCTGTTATACTGATCAGATAATAATCGATCAAACAGAATCATCAGGAAATGATAATAACATCCCGATGGAGCTTTCTGTGGAGTCATTTTGCTTTGTAACTGTACACAGACGTGCTGTGACACACTTTCTGCAGTTGGAGCGGCAACGTAAAGTGACAACAAACTCAGAGTTGGTTCCCTCAAACCTCCCAGCGGGCAGGTTAGTCTCACTGGGTCTGTTGCCACAGTAACCGTCTCTGCGCTGAACCTAGTCTCGCAAAGCCAGACCAAACTACAGTATGGTCTGGAACCATGACATTTAGCTGGCCTGTTTTTATTTCTTTAAAGCAATCACAATCGTCTAGGGCGGGGCTAAGCCCAGGAACCAGCAGCAGTGTCCGTGCAAAACAGTGCCGGGGGGAAAATGTTTTGATTGAACGTTCACGTTCAGAGGCTGTCAGAGAAATGGCTAAATCCCATTCGCAAACGCCAAAAAAAAACAGGATGTCAAGACACCATACACTTTAGCCCTCGAGGAGCTCACGTGATAACTAAACGGGAATGAACTAGTCACGCAGTGTTTAATCTGGTAACATTAACAACGGTGGCCCTTGGTACCGTAAATCACCAAAGAAAAGGCACGGTGGCTCTTAAATCTAGCTGGTTATAAGGTCCGCTGCTCAATCGAAACCCCCACGCTTCATTGTCCAGAGTTTATGAGGGTATTTATGCCCGGGGGAAGTTGTACAATGAAGTGGAAAAGCTAGGTTAGGCTAAGCTAGGCTGCGTCCCGGACTGCCGCCTCCGCTATTATTATTCCGAAGTCTGAGCGTATCTCCACACTTTATTTCTGTCTACAGTAACGTCAATTATCACACCCTCTGTGTGTGTGTGGAAGAGCACTGCCCTCACAGACACACACACTGCAAATAATCTGGCACTTGCCTAGATTTTAAATCTTATAATTAGACATCATAGATAATTTGCCTTGTTTTAAAATGTATTTACTTATTTTGAGTTAGTCATTTTACAGTATAATCTTAAATTAAGTATAAAATATCTTTTATATCTTGTTTAGTCTAGGAATCTTAAAGCGGATTGAATAACTCTTAAAATCAGCTAAATTAGTTCTCAACTTGTTTCAAGATTCAGTGATTCTTAAATCAAGCAACTTGTTTTAAGAATCACTGAATCTTGAAACAAGTGTATAAGTAATTTAGCTGATTTTAAGAGTTATTCACTACAATTTGAATGTTGCTTGATTTAAGAATCACATAAAAGGCATCAATGACTTCAAACATGTTGAAACAAAGAGAAACTATATAACATATGATACAACTACACATTTAAGATGCAACAGATGTTCAACAATGATCCTATTTTGGTGTTTAAAATATTGAGATAGCTGATTCTGTATTATTTACATTTTGTCGGTTTTTCACATGATATGCTATGATACTTTAAATAGTATGTCGGGGACCCCCCCCCCCCCCCCCCTTTTGATCAAACCCTTTATGGAAAAGTAGTTGTGTATCAGATCAAAGGTCATGGGGTCACCACCATTGTCATCAGGGTTCATCATCTAGGGGTCAATATTGAAATAATTGAGATGAAAGCTATATTTTAAATACATTAACAGAAAGTTTGAACTGATGGTGGTAGAAGAGTACGGTGGCGCTGAGCATTCACCAAATAAAAAAAAGTTTCAGAGCAGGATCTCGTAATTACGAGATAATATCTCGTAATTACGAGATAGGAAGGGATTGGAGCATAGAGTAGCCTTTATGCTCCAATTCCGTGCGTAAATAGAGACGTACGTTTACAACGTTATATCCGTCACTGCCCTCATACTTCCATGCGTCCTTTATGTTGGAATGGACATTTAACAAATCAACCATTAGTGGGCAGCATCGCCGCTCAGAGTAAAAAGTTACTCAAATAGGAAGAAGACGAGTCAAACAGTGAATTAACTGGAATACATATTTTATAATAGGTCCATGGAAGAAACAGCTTTAGCGATATAATACCGTAGCAATGGAAGAGGCTAAACTGGAGGCTGTATTATAGACAGCGGGGTCTGAGGACATCAATCACGACATGTCAAACAAACTAGTCTCGCACGGACCTCCGGTACTTCTCTATTGCTGCCGTCAGCCTGCCGTCTAGCTGACAGCCTGCCGTCTAGCTGACATTCTTACCCGTGCGATCCCCGCTCATGCTGCTCTGTTGTAGTTGTCTGTCCCTGTGCCCCGGCCGTGTAACTTCATAGATATATAAATGTGTATATAATTTCGTACCAACTCACACAAACCTCTCCTCAAAAGTTAAGACCTTTTCTAAAGTATTATGTCTTTCGTTTGTGTTTGTAAACAAATGTACAGTAAGTAAAAGTGAACTGTTGGCTGTGCGCCCCCCATGATCTTCTGTAGTAATGCTCCGTTCTGTCCGTTTGGTACGCATCCGCAAGCTTGCAGGATACGTGCAGAAATACGCACGTAATGTACGCAGAGTACGGACAGAAGGCTCCGTCTGTATCCGTATGCGTATCTAACGTAGAGCATAAATGAGCCTTAAAGGCTCAGTTATGCTCCAATTCCGTGCGTAAATAGAGACATACGTTTACAACGTTATATCCGTCAATGCCCTCATACTTCCATGCGTCCTTTATGTTGGAATCGACATTTAACAAATCAACCATTAGTGGGCAGCAGCGCCGCTCAGAGTAAAAAGTGACTCAAATAGGAAGAAGAAGAGTCAAACAGTCGAATCAACTGGAATAAATAGTTTATAATAGGTCCATGGAAGAAACAGCTTTAGCGATATAGGCCTACTACCGTAGCGATGGAAGAGGCTAAACTAGAGGCTGTATTATAGACAGCGGGGGTCTGTGAGGACGTCACTTCTCTATTGCTGCCGTCAGCCTCCCGTCTAGCTGACATTCTTCACCGTGCGATCCCCGCTCATGCTGCTCTGTTTTTAGTTGTATGTCTCTGTGCCCCGGCCGTGTAACTTCATAGATAGATAAATGTGTATGTAATTGTGTACCAACTAATAAAAACCTCTCCTCAAAAGTTAAGACATTTTCTAAAGTATTATGTCTTTCGTTTGTGTTTGTAAACAAATGTACAGTAAGTGAAAGTGAACTGTTGGCTATGCGCCCCCCGTGATCTTCGGTAGTAATGCTCCGTTCTGTCCGTGTGGTACGCATCCGCAAGCTTGCTGCGCGCGGCACCCGTGGATTATTTAGCTAAAACTCCCTAAACCGTTTGCCATTCATTCCCTATGGTAGTGCTAAACCACTACGGATGTAGTCTCGCAAAGCCAGACCAAACTACAGCAAGTAGTAGGGTCTGGAAGCACTCTGTTTAGAGCCGTCTATTCGGGTGGGGAAACCGGGGGAAACTGGGCTAGCCTGTTTGTATTTGTTTAAACCAATCACAATCATCTAGGGCGGGGCTAACCCCGGGAAGCAGCAGCGGTGTTCTGCAAAATAGTGCCGGGGGGAGACTTATTTTGATAGAACGTCTTCACGTCCAGAGACTGTCAGAGAAATGGCTAAACCCGCAAACGCCACACAAAAACTATTAAAGACAAAAGGAATATACATAGTGTGTTGCTTTCTAACCAGCATGTCAAGACACCATACACTTTAGCCCCCGAGGAGCTCACGGGATAACTTAACCGGAGTTAACTAGCCACCCACGTAGTGTTATCTCTGGTAACATTATCATCGGCGGTTGAGAGGACGGCTACGGCGGTCGAGTAGAATTTTTAGCATTCGAGAACTTATGTCACCACCTCCTATCGCTGTAGTCAGAGCCGTAGTCCGTCTGTTTACAGGCAGAACAGGGGTTTGACGTTGTGAGCGCTACACCAACTGCAGCAAGTAGCCGTAGTTGCTAGGTGATAGTGGAAGCCGTTGGAATCTTTCCCCGTCAATAAAACACCGCTGCATAGTCCCTAATTCACCAAAGAAAGGGAACGGCGGATCTTAATCTAGCCGGTTATAAGGTCCGGTGCTCAATTCAAACCCCCACGCTTCATTTTCCAGAGTTTATGAGGGTATTTCTGCCCGGGGGTAGTTGTACAATGAAGTTGGACAGCTAGGCTAAGCTAGGATGCATCCCGGACCGCCGCCGCCAATATTATTATCCCGAAGTATCGCCACACTTTATTTCTGTCTACAGTAATGTGACTTCTCACACCCTGTGTGTGTGTGTGTGTGTGTGTGTGTGTGTGTGTGTGTGTGTGTGTGTGTGTGTGTGAGAGAGAGAGAGCGCTGCTCATAAGCACACGGGTTGACTGTGAGTGAATTGTTTCCGAATTTGAGGGGGATCAATAGGGGAAAGCCAGCAACTGGAAAAGGAGGGGGCTGCGTCAGGGCTGCGTAGCTTTTCGACGCAGGCGAATAGACGCTGGCGGAAGTGGTCATGCCAGACTACTACGGATGTAATATATTTTCGGCCACTAATGGGATTTGGGGGGGGCGCTGTTTCCCCGCCCTCTCTAAACAGCTACAGTTCATTCTCTATGGTAGTTGTTTAGGCGTAGGGGGAGCTCCACTTCCGCCTTCTCTCTGGCCGTGTCTGAACTGCCATACTAGCGTCCTACATCCTACATACTCATGCATACTCTCTACTCAAAGATCGATTGTGTATGCGAGCTGCGTCTAAACGTTCTCAGTTGAAGTATACTCAAGCAATGAAGAATTTCTTCTTCTTCTTATAAGATTCAGGCAGTTTAGACACTGTTAAGCTTCTAACCGCCCTCTACAGGTTAGATATTGAACTAGATTTTTACAGTCCTGTGTTCATCATCTGTGTTTTAGACCTCTTGTGTTATAATAATGATGTTTTGTGCTCATCAGCACTCAACTGTCTGTGAGTTGAGCTGGACGAGCCGCGGTGTGTGGAACAGCGATCTGTTCTAATCTCTCTCCACTATCAGACTCACAACACTCATTTCACTTAGTGACTCTAATGTTGTTAGGTATTTATCTTCATCTCTTATCTATTGTAAGAGTTTATGAATGACTGCACGTACAGTTGTCAGATCGCGGAACCCCAAACAATGTTGTTGCCTAGCAACTTGCTCGAAAATATTTCATTTTCCTGGGCGGGTAGAATTGACCCAATGCATTATGGGGCGGTTGAGTAGGAAAAGTATACAATCGATTCATACCCAAAATCTTCCCGGAAGTTAGTACTCATCCGGGAATTTCTCACATACCCAAACTCGCATACCCAACCGTCACATACTCAAATTGAAGTCAAAATGAGTATGAGTAGGACGTTAGTATGGCAGTTCAGACACGGCCTTAGTCTCTCACTACCGTGTGGAATTCGCTGTGTGCAGACTTTACTGATAAAAGGTGAGTTATCTACATTTTAAAGTAATACTTCGGTGAATTAAACAATGGACTATGTACGAATGTGCAGTGATACTTTCTGTCGCAGATGGCAGACGTTGTCCCGTTTACGTGAACGAGATAACAGTTGCTCGGTGGAGATGTAGGCTAATAGTAAACAAAACCGCGACTTTTAGCCACAGAAAGTTTCTCTTAACACTCTGACTAACCTTCGTGACGTTTACTGGGGTTAATAAATGTTTAAATGTGCTGGTAAAAGTTAGAAACGCTGGGTGTCTCTTTACACAAACTGTCAAAAATAACGGAAGATAGCAGACTAGACGTTGAATGAATGAAAGTATGCTTCATTCGTACCGTGTACTGTCGTCCTGTTTACATTCTAGTGTGTGTTAACTGCTTCCAGTCGCCGTTTCATAACGTTATCAGACGGTGAACAAAGCTTAGAACGCAGGTCTTCACTTTCTCTCCATTTTGAATGGCTATATCATTCATGTTTAGCTTAAATAGCAAACAACTCTGTGAGGGGGTTTCATACTGTTTCATGCTGCATACAATGCAGACCTACCTGTCATGCATGCTTTATCATACTACACCATTTACGTTTTTATAATAGGTATAGGCTGGGCGTAGCACCAAATTCTGGGCCCCTATACAAAAAGTCCTGATGGGCCCCCTGAAAAGCGGTCTTACAATACACATGTCTCTCTGAGCCAGACAACTCCACAATATTTCATCTGATGAATGACTACTTTTCTCCCCCATAATATGTCTTAGTCAAGGTGGTCACTGGGCAGGGTCAGAGGAGGCGCGGCGCCGAGCGCCGCGGCGAAAATTTTGGGGGTATTTTGCTCAAAGATGCCAATGCGCACTATAGAAATAAACAACTGTTTATTTGAATACAGATGTGCAATTTTGTTTGCTATGTGCAAGTGTAGCCGGTCTGCTGCTACCTCTGCGTTGTGTAATAACCTTGAGTCGGGACAACTGTTTCTTGCCGAGGGAGTCTTTATTTTCCTGGGTTCAGAAAAGAATAAACCAGCACGGCCATTAATGATGTGCGTCACAACACGTGCACTCCTCTCTCTTCATCATGGCAAATTGCCGACTCGAGAACATATTACAAATATGCTTATTAATGGGTAAACAATTTCACAAAAGTACTTATTAAACAAATGAAATTAATTAAAAGTACATTAAAATACACAGAGAGCTCACATACCTGGGTTCAGAAAAGAATAAACCAGCACGGCCATTAATGATGTGCGTCACAACACGTGCACTCCTCTAAAACACAGGGAGACACGAGCACATGAGACCCAATACAACAAAAACTGCCACACTGGATAAAAGAACATTACCACACTAAAACGAGCATCTAACATGACTAAACAGCAACTGCAACTTCCTCAAATCATTATTCACAAAACGGTTACAGGTTTTACCGTGTTTAATCACTTTTATACACTCATTTAAAGGAGCACTGTACATTCCTACCTCTCTTCATCATGGCAAATTGCCGACTGAAGAAGCTAGCGCGAAATAACAGGAAGTGACCTCACGGGTAATAACAGAATCACACATCCCAAGGTATCAAAATAAAAGCTCTCAAAACAAATATACATTTATACAGAAGTGTATAAAGGAAAAATAATAAATTAAAGGCATAAAAGGATTATTGGTGAAATATAATTATACACCGGTTACACAAGTATAATTTTACAGACAGTACAAAACACAATTAAAGAAAACTTCTACTGTTTTTGTGCAATACTATAGCCTGGCATTCCCAGACCTGCCACTAGGCGCTGGCAAATTAAATTTGCTGCGCGTGTTGGTCTGGACACGCTCCGTTGAAGCTTATCAAGAAAGCCAGAAATCTTATATGGTACTCTGGGGAGGACGTAACCGGATGACGACAGTGACGTGCATGCGACGTCGAAGCCGTGATATTAAACATCAGAGATGGCTGCGGATATGTTGTGTGAGTTTGAGACTGCTTTGGCCTCGACCCTTAACGATTTGGAAGACGGCACTCAAATCTTTCATTAGCAAGTAAGTGGAATGTTCTATTTTGCCGACCGACAACGGCAAACGTTTAATTTAACAGTTTAACAGCTGTTCGCTAAACGAAAGGGGCTTACGTCGCCTTGTGCATCGCTCTGATTGGTTGTAGTGCTATCCAACTGCGTGCAGTGGCATTTGAAATGCACGAGTAGGAGCCGCCCCTTGAGTTGGAAATGACTATTGATCGTCGCCAGACCCTCTATCGTTCAAGATATCAGGGTCTGGATTTCCAGGCTAGCAATACTATGCAGACACACTAAATACAAATAATAGACCATACACTTGTGTAGGCACATCAAGTGCAAATTAATCTTTTTAAAGTTCATTTATGGATGGGGGGCTGTGATTATTGTGGACAATAGGCCTACTGTGATGTGATAGCCTATAATTCATTAATGGTTATTATTAGCCTACTTGCTTGATTTCTTTTTAAATACAGGTTGTTTTGGAACATGTCTTTCCCAATTTAAAACATAGAAATAAAGCAGCATTGAAAATTCAGAAAATCAATCTTGTTGGCCTACACTAGCATACTGTTCTACAAATAACTCAATAGTTGAAATAATAAATACAATGTGTTTTCCCCTTAAAATGTCTAAATGCATTTCAAAGACAGTAATAGTGTGGCACTTCTTTAAACTTACTGAAACTTGCAGGGGCCATCACTCTCATGTATTCATCAGACTTTTCTTTGCGCTGTCTGAGCTGATAGATAGGTTGTGTTGCCACAGTGATGTGGAGTCTTAAACTGTCCTAGCTTTGCCAGCACTTATTTCTGTACAGCTAAATATCCCCATAGAAACATCGCTGCGTTTATTTTCGCCACCAGTTCAATTCAATGTTGGCTTGCTCCTGCTTACTCTCCCGCATACATGGCTTAGTCATGAGCAGGCCCCTGATCTCCTTGCAAGGGTCAGGGGCCTATCATGAGCCAGTCAATTATTTCTTTTTTTGGAATGGCATTGTTCAGGGCCTTCAAAGATCGGGGCCCCACATTTAGTTTGTTAAAAATTTTTTTTTTTTTTTTATGGGCCCCCCTCTGCCTTGGGCCCCCCCACAACTGTATCACTTGTCTACCCAGTCCGTCGGCCCTGGGTATAGGCAATGTTGAGAGGTAAATAAAGGCTGTAAATTAACTCCAAGTTAAAGATGACAATCTCAGCACAAGTTTAAAAAAACTACAATAGTGCTTTGATATCTGAGATGGCCAAAAGGTTAAGAAAATATACACATATGCCTACAGTAGTTGTTACTTAAGTCATGTGGGAGAAAGAAAGGCAGACCTGTAATTAAGATCCAGGCAAATATAGTGATAATATGCAGACTAAGATTTAAACCTTCCTAATTTATTTTTTTATTCATACATTTTAATCATGCCTGTAACATATTAAAAAGCTAAATAATTTTCTTCATCACAGGAAAATAGCAAATACATGTTTTCTTCCCTAGGAGAATCAGTGTTGCTAAATATAAATGACTGATAAGATAAAGCATATTCAGTTTAAAATGTAAACCATTCACTGATGTCTTATTGTCCTTCCCTCCATCTGCACACTCTATGCCAGCTGTGAAGACAACTCTGCTGGTACAGATTGTATTGATGGTAAATTACTCAGAATAGCTGTTGATTATATAGCTCTTCCTGTATGTCATATATTTAATTCCTGTCTATCTAATGGAACCTGCCCTAAAATCTGGAAAGAAGGAAAAATTATTCCCATACCAAAAGATACAAAATCTACATTCAGTGGTCCGAACTGTAGACCTATAACAATCCTACCTGTTTTGAGTAAAATTTTAGAAAGGATTGTATATAACCAAATCCATGACTATATGTCTAAGAATAATTTGATAAGTAATGCACAACATGCCTACAGAGAGGGTCATTCCACCTGCACAGCCTTGGTAACAATGACTGATGATTGGTTAAGGGGGATTGACAATTCATTGTTATCTGGTGATGTCATGTTGGACTTCAGCGCTGCATTTGACCTAATTGACCATAAGTTGTTGATTGAAAAACTCACGCATTATGGTTTTGGACCTATGGCAACCTCTTGGTTTGAAAACTATTTATCTTTCAGAACTCAATGGGTTTTCTTGAATGGTACTCTGTCCAACAGCATTAACATTGACTGTGGTGTGCCGCAAGGAAGTTGTTTGGGTCCGCTCTTATTTTAAATTTTTACGAATGATCTCCCGCTTGTTATTAAAGAATCCACTATGGTTTTATACGCTGACGATTATACACTGTACTATTCTGTATCTACATGCTGTAAACTTAAGACCGTTCTGTCACAAGATCTGAAAGCAGTGGCCAATTGGGTTACTGCAAATAGACTTGTTTTAAATCTATCAAAAACTGTCAGCATTGTCTTTGGATCACGGCATAATCTAGCCAGCCAGCCTACGCTTGATCTGCAGATTTCGAGTCAGCCAGTGAAGCAGGAGAGTAAGTTAAAGCTTCTGGGACTGTCTATTTGTAACACTCTGTCCTGGACTGATCATGTTAGGCAGATAGCTGCTAAGATGAGTAGAAGCATTGCTACGGTCAGGAAATGTGCCACCTACTTACCAGTTACTTTACGGAGACAAGTTGTTCAAACATTAGTATTATGCCATCTCGACTATTCTGTTATTTGGGCCTCTGCCTCTAAGACTGACTTAAACAAACTACAAACTGTACAAAACAGGGCTGCAAGACTACTTGCTCTTGATAGATCTTACAGATCAAATGTAGATCGGATGCATTCTGATTTTAAGTGGCCTAAAGTTCTGGATACGTTATCCATTAGGTCCTTGGTATTTATTAAGAATGTAATTTCCACTCATGTTCCTAGAGTTCTTTTTAACAAGGTTGGTTTCTGCTCTGATGCTCATTCATACGGTACTAGATCTGCAACAGCAGGACAAGTTGTGCTCCCACACTGTAGGAGGAATGCAATGAGGAGGACATCCTTCTATAGATCCATTTCTTTGTGGAATGTACTCCCTTCGCACATTCGTGTTATACCTGTGAAGAGGGAATTCAAGAGGCAAATTAAATCCTATTTTATTTATGGTAAATAGAAACTTGGGACTCTGGCTTGGCTTGGTGCTCAATGTATTGTGTTTTGATGTGGGTGTTTGCGCGCTCTGAGGCGCCCAGATGCCCATTTATTTATTTGTTTGTTTGCAACTGTTATGTGTAGTCTTGTAACTGTACTTTTTACTGTATTTGAGTGAATGTGATGATTTGTTGTTTGTGTGTTCAGATTTTAATTGGACCCCAGGAAGACTAGTCTGCCGCTTCTGCGTCAACTAATGGGGATCCACAACAAACAATAAACAATAAACCCCTGTCTCTCTTCCTCAGGAGCTGGTGTTTCTATTGCTGGAAACAGAAGCTCCCCTGTCCACACAGACGGTCATCACAGCTCCAGGGGCCTCATTTATAAAGCTTGCTGCGCACAAAAACCTTGCGTATACAGGCAGAAATGGCGGTAAAATGTGCGGTGGCAAAACGTTGGTATTTATAAAGAAATTCTTTGCGGAGAAGTGTGCGTATTCCCACGCCAACTTTCGACCATGCGTAGAGCTCACGCAAGGTTTTCCTGACTCGGGGAATCAGCGACCCTCAATGGCAACACCATGAAATGAAGCTAAGTCATCAGAAAAACACACACATATTACTGTGAAATGCTTGACACCCAATATATTTAATCAATTATATGTATGAGCCTACCTATAGTTGCGAATATAGACCACTGTAGTATATTGCATGCAGTTATGATGTTGGTTGATTTACTTATCAAGTAGGTCTTTACATGTTTTGGTTATATCTTTTAATTGAATCTTATAGCGCTACTCTATAATAATATACGTCGGGAGGTGTGTCCGTGAGTGGCCAGCGTGAGAGCAAGTCTATATTTTAGGCGGTGTGTCAAATAAGTTTTTTACAAAGTTAAAGCCAACAAATTTATTTAAAACTGTACATTTCGTTAGATAAAATCATGTTGTGAATTTTGCAAATCATTACATGCATCTCTTTCCTATAGCAATTGACCCTGGAAGTTTTAATTAAAAGATGACGTTGTTGGAAATGTGAGGGTCTCACGTGAGGGAAACAATGCTCTGGAATAAACTACAATGCATTATTTCACTTCTCACAACACATTTTATATAAGCCTACATACAGTAGGCTACTAGGTATGCTAATACGTGATATTTCATACAGTACAAAGTTGGGCGAAACTGCTTTACAAAGATTACTGACTGGGCCAATCATGATACGTGATAAATGCGCACGCGTGTGTATGTGTGTTTGTGTGCCAGAAACTGCAGCACATGCACATCACAGGCTTTCTTCCTTCCCAGTCGCTTTATTTGCGGCGGGTTGCCTCCCTTTTCTCCTCGTGTCAGTCAAAATTCCGTGCTTATTAAGAGCGTCACCATATTCAGGAGCTGTCAAGCATTGACCAAGTATGGTAGATTGTGGGATGAAACTGGGAGGTGAAGTGGGAGGACACGGGGAGGAGATCGTCCGCGACTCCGCGCACAATTCACAGCAGGTGGGTATTTATAAAGGGAAGATTGCGTGCATCTGTGCGCCGCACAGTTTTATAAATCTGAATAATTTTTTGCGCAGCACATTTTTGGCTTTGTGCGGACGCAATGTTTTAGGATGGTTTCTACGCACACCGTTATAAATGAGGCCCCAGGTGTGTGATATTTACCTGTATTCACATTTTAAAATGTTTGATGTACTGTCTTTATAATGTTAAAGCTTTATTGCAGACACATGACCATATAACAAATCATACAGTATACAAAAGGAAATACATATAAATTGCATATTGGCCTTTAGGATAAACAGGCTATTTCACCAATGCCGTCTTAACCTAGAAGTGTATCTATAGCAGCTTTTCAGAGGGCTGACTAGGGCTTCAATTATGTTGTTGTCCAGGCGACACATACAACTAAACATCAGTTATCTTCAGTTGTCTTGGCACAAACAATTGACTGGCGCTATGGGCAGCAAGTAACCTCATTGCATCATTGAATATACCTTGAACCTCTGCATACTCTTTCTTTACAGTTAGACCACAGCTGAGCAGTATAACAGTGTGATGTTCGAAACAGAGAGCACTTCACAGTCAGAGCACATAGAAAACTTCCTTATAAGCATGTTAGCTTGAGAATAAACTGTAAAATGTCAATTAATATTTTTTCTGTATGTTCCTGTTAAAAATAATGAAATGTTTAATATTCTTTACAGCACGTCTGTTCTACTGAGCCGTCTGCAGCAACCACTGAACCTCCGCTGTCACTAAATGCAAAGAGAGCTCAAAGTAAGTTACTGATTTGGTTGCCGAAGACATCATATGAAGTCACATACAAAATCTTAAAGGTCACATATTATGCTAAATGCACTTTTTAAATGTGTTTTAACATATCCATGGGTCCACGGTGTGCCTAGAGTTTGCCAAAATATAAAAAAAAATAACAATCTCTCCTGTTCTCACTCTCCCCCTTTCTGAAACCCCCACCCCTCCCCCCAATATACTCCAGCCAGAATTTTCCCCTTTTCTGACCTCACAAACTGGAAAGCCAGAAGCTTCCACTATGCAGCCCACACCCCTATTTCTTATTGGTCCACGGCCCTGACACACAGAGGGCGAGGCGTATCTGGCTTCGCTTCCGGACAGCGGGCGGGGGCAGCTCAAAGATTGTATATTTACGAGGGGAGCTGCAGCTCTTTTTAAAAAATAGGCCATTGTGAGATTAGCTGAACATCAGCATAGTACAATAAATTATCTGAAAGTTTTTTTCAGCAAACAATTAAAGAAAAACGTATTACGGACCAATAAGACCATATAATATGGTGTATAATAGTACCGAAAAGTGTATAATATGGGAGCTTTAAACATTTGCTGTCTTGATTCTTGTCCGACTAGGTCCGCCGCCTATCCCGGTCGTCCCCCTCCTCCACTTCCTTCCTGTGGCTGTGATGTCAGTCTGTGCTGCTCACAACAGTAGAGCATCTGGATGAAGACTCCACTGGAATACCTGGCTCTCTGGATGGCTCCATCCCTGTGTGCAACCTCATGAAGATGTCCTGCGTTCCAAATCCTGTGCACTTTCTTTTTTCTATTCTACATGCTGCAGCTGACCATAAAGAGTACATCGTTTGCATGCAGTATGCTACTATTGGGAAGTACTTTTAAATGTTGTTGTAACATAGTGCCTTGGACTTGACTGTTGCTTGTATATCACTCGAATTGCTGTTTTCTCTGGGAGGCTCAGTCCATGTGATGTCACTTCCGCTGTGTAGATTGATTGTGGGTCAGAATCTCCATAAAGCTGCTTGTTTGCACACTGAAAATTGCTACAGGTTGTAGTAGGACATCTGGGTATTTTTCGGCATGCTGCATCTGACATGTATTGGGACAAGCTAAATCTTTACACAGAAGATCTTATATTTGAAAATAGTCTTTTTTAATGTAATTAGTCTCCTTTATTTCAACCTGATGTGGATTCTTTATTTTATAGCCCCTTAATAATGTATCAGCGAGTATTTCATATAATGTGTGAAAGGATTTGATAGAGTTGATTTATAGCATTGTTGTTGTGTGACTCTTTGTTTGTTGAAATCCAGCTGTCATGTTGTGAAGATGTTTTAATAAACAACTCATTTGATCCATTTATGTCTGTGTCAAGTAAATAATGTCTATTGATCATTAAATATATTGGGTTTGAAAAAATAGTTGCATTTTAAACATGTTACACATAGAATCAAAGGTTTTTAATTTTACTGGTTGATAATTCTGCATTTAAATGTCCAGTGTAGTTTTGGTTTAGTGTTTTATGTCCATACAATGAATTTAAGTTAATTATTCTGAAGTTTTAAACTTCATCTTTTGTCTGAACTGGGATTCGAACCTGGAAACTTTGAGTGATTTGGCCCGTAAGTCAGCTGGGGACAGTGCTGCAATTTCATTGGCTGTCAGGCTGTGCCAACTATCCACGTCTTGCCGGCGCGCCTCCGCGGTGAGTGAGTGCGCCGAATCTTAACCACTAGACTACCAGGGATTCTTCTTTAAAGATAAAAATTGTTCTACTTAAACCCACCGTGTTCAGCGTTTTACTTCAGCTAAATCTATTCATCTATTTTATGAATCCTGCTAGGTATGAAATGTAACACTTTATATTTGATTCAGATAATCATTCACCACTTTTAGGCAGAAGATATCCATCACAAGTTATTTATTTCAGTTTTATGCAGCCTATGCTCCTTAACCCCGCTTCCTAAAAACAGAACATATACTATTTCAAGATTTAAAACGCCTGCGTTAAATCCGGGAAGGAATTAGAGTATGTTCTCTCCTTACAGAGAGGTTAGTTTTATGAGGTTGTGTGTGTGTTTTAAATCAGTAATGTGCCGTAGTGTGGAGTTAGAATTGTACTTACCTCCCCGGGGGGGAAACGATCTCTTTGAGGGAAAAACCTATAGGCTACCTAAAGTCCCTCTGTTCCAGCTATAAACTAATTCAAACTGAGGCTTTACAACATTTAAGGAATTTTATTTACAAAATACAAGAGAGTATAGAAATATTACATAAAATGGACAAGAAAGGAAAATAAGAGGTTTATATGCCTATAAACTCATCAAATGGAGTCTTTGTTCATTTCCCCTAATAGATGTTTTTCTTGGTATTTTTCACAATTTGCCAAAGCACAAGATCAGAGTTATTGCATGCTCTCCGATTTTAAACTTGTGCCTATCCCTATCTAACATCCCACTGAGTCTGTAAAAATGGTAAGGACTTAAGGAAGATTGTTAACGACACCAGTCAGTAAATGGGAGATCTTGTCTCAACCCAATCTCCGTTAATTCCAATCACCATTCTATAAGACCCCTGGTCTAATAATTCCCCATCTAAAGTTTTAGAATCTTACCAAGTCATCTGTGTGTCAAGAGTTTTAAAGAAGTGTTTTAAAAGACTCTGCCTCTAAGTACTTCGAAGTCCAACATCTTTCAGAGTGTTTTGGACTCACAAAGTTTTTCTAAGTTTTTCTTCTGCCTCCATGGTTGGAGGGACAGATAGAGTGTGCTGGAACAGAGCGTGACAAACTATAGAGTATATAGTAGTGCCTGCAAAAAAGAGCTCTTCTGCTCCAAATGAGCTGTTATATAGTGAACTGAGAACCAATGAGACTTGTGAGAGGGAGGAGTGAAAAAGGCACAGCTGTGCGGGGAACCCCGGTACCCCCCTCCCTCTACTCCTTCCTACTGTATGGCCATATAAGGTCCTTCCCCCTACTACTTCCTATGGCCATATAATCCTCCCCCCTAGAACAGCTGCACGGGGGAACCAGGTAGCCCCCTTCCCCCTACTATGGTCCGCTTTCAACCTGATGAGCATTCATACTCTATTCTGTTTCATTAAAAATATCCTACTTTTACCTATGACAAAAAGATATACAAATGTCACAAGATATGCACAAGTAATAAGTTGCATCAAGGTCACCTCAATCAACACTTCTTTTTTTATTAGTATACATCCCATGAATCATTAAATGTGGTACAGAGTCTTCATTCAGTATAGAGTAGAGTTAAAGACATTTCTACCAAAAAGCGTCTGGACCAAATTTCATATTAGTCATGTTTTGTGCACTTCCCTACTGTGTTTTTTTTTTTTTTGCAATAATCGCAATTCATTTTTTCAGCATTTAAGATAATTATTTATTTACACAGTGGTCCAGGACATAGGTAGACCTCAGACAACAAATTTAAAATAGGTGTTAATAGTAGTATGTAAAATCCGAGAAAATACCTCTAGACCCCAGACCAGAGGGTTAATAACTTTTTCTACTCTTTCTTAGTTTATAAAATATATACAGGTTATTATGACGGAGGCCAACAAATATGGTCACCTCTCCATGTCATAAATATACAAAGCTGACTCTCACCCATGCACTCCCACATCCAAAAATGACAATCACCATGAATACAAGAAACAGCTTCAAGCTGTGTTTCAATGATGTTTTGCTTGCTTCTCTTTGAGTTTCGGTTCAACATGTTGTAGCATCCAGTTTTGATTGCAGATACACAAAATATGTATTTCTGGATGAGAGTCAATTTGTTACAGAAGAAGATCAGCAGCTTATTTCCATTTCAAAATAGCCGTTCAGAATCAGGAAGATATCAGGTAGGAGGATGTCCGGAGTTGTAAAGTTATTATTTTCAAGAGACAGAAGAGACTTCTGTCTTAGAGGTAGATACAGAGGTCTCATCATCAACCATACCGCCCATTCCCACAGTTGTGAGCATGCAGTTACGGAACTGAAAAAGAGTAAACATACTGAGGTAAGATATCAAACCAAGTTGTACATTTGTCAGTAAGTTTAGTTGTTGGCCTATTACAAACTGAAAAACTATAGTTTCTGCTGTTTAGAGTGATGCAGCATAATAATGAACTGACCTGTTTGTTCATCAATACATAGATGACAGGATTGAAAATTGCCGAGCTCTTTGAGAAGAAGGCAGGGATAGCCATGGCTGTAGCTGAGAACGCAGCTCCCTTGTTGAAGAAGATCCATGCAGCAAAGCTAGCGTATGGTGTCCAGGCCACAAGGAAGCCAACCACCATCAGGATGCACATGCGTGTAACCTCCCTCTCAGCTTTCTGAGTGGATTCTGACTCCTGCTGCTGGGCTGCTGCCTGTTATATGTTGAATAAAAGATGATTAATAAGACAACATGCCGATATCAACACAATGTGTGGGCAAGGCAGAGAGGGAGGGACAACTGAGAATGCCTCACACACAGACTAAGGTATTGTTTATAGTAAAGGTAAGAAACTAAGACTCACAGCTTTGACTGTCAACACAAGGCTCCCATAAGTGAAGAAAATGGTGCCGACTGGGACAGTGAAGTGGCAGATGAACATGTACATGACGTATGATTCGTTGTTGTAGCCTGGAGACAGAGTGTAGTAGTCAGGTCCACATGAGCACTGCAGACCCTCAGGGATGTACCTGTGTGAGAATATAGCGGGACAGCAGAGGTGATCAATATTTAGTGTACAATGAATCAGCCTTTTGCACCCAACAAAAGATTTGTTGGGTGCAAAAATACACCACTACATGGGCTCTATCTTTTCTGGCCTTTACCGTATCCTTTTTTAATCAGCACAAATTCTAATTCTCAAACAGGAGTTTACTCGATGGCTGCAATAAGCGGTGTATTGTGTTTTTGCATCTTATTTTTATACCAATAGTTACTGATAACCTTTCAAATTAATATTTCACATACAAAACATAAGATCAATTTATGAAACATAATACATTGCCATTGATAAAAAAAACTAAATAATTGCCAATGCCAAACTTGCCTAAGACTGCACAGGGCAACAAGTGGCCAGTTTGTGCTGGCTGCAAACACATCCAAGTTTCCAACCATGGGGGTTGTTATCTTTGTATTTAATAATAAGCTGTGGTGCTTGACCTTTCTGCTCATCCCACTCAATCAGATACACAGACACACTGAAAGCTGTCCCTTCAGAAAACCAGAGGGTGTGGTCGTCAATGCTACATTCATGTTTTTTCTCCAGTGTATGTAGCAGGCCCTCAATTACTATATTGGTGACATTCAATTAGATGTTATAATTAGAGATATTTTATATTCTGGCATTTGTCTCTGAAGAAGTTATAGTCTATACATTTTTATATTTTATGTGTTTGTGACGTAATGCCAACTCAGACACTGTCGAAGTAAAGTGTTTCTTGCATACCTTAATCTACATCGCTACAGTTTTTGTTTGCTGTAATTCTTCCTCCCACCCAGGCTTACAGGTTAGAGCAACCCAAGACATCACTACAGAGACAAAGTCATCGTACATGTGGGCATGTGAGTGTTGTTTTGAGACACACTTTAAAAAAATCTAAGCTAAACTAAAGCTATTCTTTAATGTTTAGTTTATGTGGTACTGTCGGCAAAGGTGTTGATATTTGAATTACCTAGACCAGCCAACCAGTGGAGGACAAGCACAAGCTAAAGCCATGATCCAGGTGAAACCAACTCCAGCTCCTGCATGTTTGCCACCAAATCTGAAGGTTCCCATGGGTTTGCAGACAACAATGTATCTCTCAACAGCCAGGACGACCAGTGACCAGAGAGCAACTTGACCTGTTTTATTGAATATAAATTGAGAGGAAAGAAACTAAAACATCTTGTTGTATTTGTAATTGCATTTATTTTTGAATCATTACATGTATCAGATAGCCTTGCAGTAGATGTTTCAGATGGTGCTGTTTTGATACGAAATATTTTTTTTCTTGAGAAAAGCAACAGTATGCAGTATCAAATTTACAAAAGTTCATATATCTTACCTCCCAGAGTAGCCATGAATCCCTCAAGGGTACAACCTAAAGGCCCAAAAACGAAGTAACCATTAAGAGCCGTTACGAAGGTGATGGTGAACCCAAAGCAGACCATGATCAGTCCAGCCACGGCCAGGTTGACCAGGATGAAGTTAAGAGGCTGCCGAAGCTTCTTGTTCTGAGCTGTGACCAGCAGAGTAAGACCGTTGATGGGGAGGCCAAGGCAGATCAGGAAGAACATGTAAACAGCCGTTAGTTTGAACAAGATTGGGTCTGCCAGGTAGTACTGTGGGTATTCAAAAGGACTCCTCACAAGCCCGGTCCTGTTGTTAATGGGGATGTAGAAGTTCTTGCCCTCTGTGCCGTTCTCCATCTTCTTTGAGTGAGAGGACCAACAGTGTGCTGTTTGCCCAATGCAGTGTTGAATTCAGGTGTAGCTCATCAGAGGTCTAGGTGGTAGCTTTATACTTCTCTAGAAGGAGATTACAGGGAGATTAGGAAGAGGTCCTGTGCTTTATTAGATAAATTTATCTAAACACCGGATAATCCTTTATAAGCAGTAGTGTGCCGTGGGGTTTCAGTCAGGGCCTTCAGTAACAAACAACAAACCCCCCCCCCCCCACTCCAAACACTCACAAGTCAGGTGCCTATAGAGCCAACAAAGCCAAATACAAAATATATTTTTTATTGAATTCAGACACATTCAGACAAAAATGGATCTAATTTGGACGGCCCACCACTGTTTCTACGTCCAAAAGCTATGAAATCTCCAGGTCGCAATTATCCAACAAACTCCTGAGGCCAACGTGACTGATAACGAAGCACATTCTCTTTAATTGTTGGGAGAGTTTTTGCTGTTTTCTTTATTTGAACAGCTACCTGGTCCGGGTCGCTGTAAGATAGAAAACTGGTGCTTTGCAAAATGATGTACCCTGCGTCAGATCTCACTGTACGGTATATAAGGTATATAAAGGTTTTTTCAGGTCGCCTGTAACCTGCAGTAATACCGGGAAAGCCTACTATATTTGACTAATAATTATCAGTGACTGAATTAATTAAATTCAAAGGGCTTTGATGGCATGAAAAACTAAACATCCATGAATACTACCAAGTATTACTGTGAATATTCTAAAGGATTCTCCCAAGTGTGTTTAGATCGTAGAGATGTTTTGCCCTTTAAGCCCAGTTCAGACCAAAGATTCACCTCACAACGACTTGCAACTGGACGGTTTTGTTACGAGCAGTTGCATCGTTACGAGCAGTTGCATCTTGTTGTGAGGCGAATCTTTGGTCTGAACTGGGCTGAAATGCTGTTCTCTAGTACTCCTTTAGTGTGACAATAATTTAATTGGTTTGCTAACACAGACCAAAGTCCTCATTAACGACAATCCTAATAGGATTTGAGAGAGCAGGTTAGTGTGCGGTAAAGCTGTGCTGCAGCCAGACAAGTCCTGTAACGGTCTGTTATTTATTTTTAAGTGGAGAAAAATAAAAACAATACTACAAAAATGCTAATAAAAAATTGCGAAAGTCACAATTGCACTAAAAGGAGTTCATAGCATCATATATTGTTTTTTAACATAATCAGGTCACAACAAGGGGATTCAGTGAGGTGTTATGGTTCATGGGTTATTTTGAGTTCAGGAGTCTTAGTGGAAGAAGCTGTTGAAGTATCTCGCTGTTATGCACTGGTCAGACAGCGTGTGCAATGTTCTAAAATAGAAGGCAGTAAATCCCCAATTATCTTTATCTGCTGTTCTCCCCACTCTCTCCACAGTCTTCCAAATATAAATTTTTTGTCGATTGTATCATTCTTGGTCCTGTTTATATAGTGCGGAAAAGGGCAGTTAGCGTACTACTGAATTTCTTAAATGGTCAAGCAAAGTTATCCCTTTTGCCAGACCTGTAGGTACAAAGTGAGGGGTTTTGGTCCTGTGGAACCAGAAGCCATGTTGAGAGGGTCTCTGCGTGGCTCAGGTTGGAATATATTTACTTTTCATTTATTAACTTTACCTAACCTGGAGCCTGTTGACCAACCAGATGAGCAACTCTGAGTTATCGTTTTCATAACACCAGATCAGGGTGGTTGGGTTGGTCAACTCTGACCATGTTCACTCTGAGTTGAGCGTCTGCGCAAAAGCCATCGTCAATGGATCACTTGTAACATGATTCACCAGGGCAATTCACCAAGGCAAGGTCCCTCAATATTGTGATCTTCCCATGGTTCAGTCTAATGCAGAGCATAATCATAATTTGGAATGCCCCGCTTCCTTTTGCACTACTGCTTTTGTTGCCACTTAATTCAGCTTACTCCGGCTTCACTCTTTCATCTTTAACTGAGTAAAAACTTGTGCCGCTCTGTTGAAATCCCAATCCATGTCTTGCAGACACTTCTGGGACCATTCCAGGTGCCACTACCAGGAATTGTTCCTATTCTACAATTCATTGAGCCAGGCTTGAATTTTAGTGTGGCACCAACTTTGCCAGCACATTTGCCTATTTGAAAATGTGTTGTGTGAACTAGCTGCATCCCAGTAGCATCTACTCAGACTAATATTGAGTAGAGAAGCACATTTGGATCAACCTCAATGATCTCAGTATTATAAAAAATGTGAATTTTAAAATGTCCTCCTAAATGGACCCTCATCCCCTCCCACCTGACTGTCTGCTGACCTCAGATGGACTGTTTGGTTGTCATGCACCTCTCTGTTGAGCCTTGAAGAAAACCTTAATACAACCCTAGAGTTGACCCTTCTTGTCACCCGAGCCCCTTTTTATAATCACAACAGTTGTCAGGTTTTTCTGTTGGACATACTGTACATTCAATACATTCTGTCGCTTCCCACTCTGAGCATTACTTGCAGGATTAAGCCGTTGTGTCTTGACATGAACAACGCTCGTTCCAACTGTGGTAATCCCTTAAAGGGACACTGTGTAACATTTTAAGTAAGTTATTAGCTAAAATCAATATCCTCATTCATAAATATGTCCTCATTGGTGTAAAATCACCTCTGCCAATAATCTGAATTATCCTCCTGAGCGGAGAATTACAAATATTAATATTACATTTTGTACATTGAGCAGGCAAGTCGTATGGAGGAATCCATGTTTTTGGAATGTCATCAGGTGCATTGTTTAAAATTTAGAATTGTTCTTGTCCTTGAAGGCCACTGTAGCTTCTGTTATTATTCAAAAGGGTTGGGGTTACCCAGGGAGTGTTGCATTCTAGAACTTTCTAGATGATGTCATATTACACAGTGTCCCTTTAACGAGAGTGGCCAGTCTTTGTTAAGTAAACAAAGCCAAGTCAGTTAGTGAAGATGTCAACATGAAATTAGTTATCGGTTAAAACTATATAGTACTGATTGAACCACTCTGAGCATTACTTGCAGGATTAAGCCGTTGTGTCTTGACATGAACAGCGCTCGTTCCAACTGCGGTAATCCCTAAATGAGAGCGGCCAGTCTTTGTTAAGTAAAGCCAAGTCAGTTAGTGAAGATGCCTAAATTAAATTAGTTGGTTAAAACTATACTGATTGAACCACTTTGTTTGACCTAAGTCTATTACCTTTGATTGGGCCATTTTTCACAGGGACATTTGTAGCCACTAGTGGCCTATTTGTAAATACAATCATGGTACAATTAAAATGTCTCCAGTAGCAGAAATTTACATGTGTACATAACATACCATGTTTAGGGGACATTTCATCAAATATTGATGCAATAATTGTGGGCTAAATTAACTGCCGACAACAACACTGATTGAAATTTGTGAATACAGAAGGGTGTCATGCTAGAACAAAACTTTTCAATAACACTGACACCACCTCTATATAAAAAAAATCAGGATGTGTTGTAAAGTGTATCAGTTCATCATAACTTAATATTTGAGTAATCAGATAACTTGCAGTACAGGTGTGCTTTTATAGGAAGAAAAGGAACTGATACAAATCTAAAAAGCTGTATCTTTTTTTTAATTACATTTTACATTGTTTTATTGGTGATAATTTGCAAGACAGAAGAAGTATGTGCACACAAATAACGATAACATAAAACAACGACAAGGGAAACCAAACACGGGTGTTGTGGTACCCAATATAGACGATATATAGACAAGCTGTGGTACACGATTAATTTCGATTATTTAAAGGGGCACTGTGTAACATTTTAAGTAATTTATTAGCTAAAATCAATATCCTCATTCATAAATATGTCCTCATTGGTGTAAAATCACCTCTGCCAATAATCTGAATTTTCCTCCTGAGCGGAGAATTACAAATATTAATATTACATTTTCTCAAGCCCCAACCTCAGCGATTTTTACCGGCATCCAATAAGGAAGTGACCTACAACTGTAGTAACCAGAAAGTGCCACTGGGGGTGGCGCCAAGACGAGCAGTTTTTCTTTGACTCACTTGTTAGATAGGCCGTTTTCAAAGTCTTATTAAACCTATTTACAGCCTGGGCCACAAAACCATTTTAGTCTGTATGTTTAGGTCATATCTCCATGACAACACTGAGGGGCGTGAATTTTTTTGGCCCACGCTAGTTTTTATTCTTTTGGAGGTTAAAATGTATTAGCGCGATCTCTTGAGTGACAGCTCTCCGCCCGTTGTCCCTCACTTTGCCTCGGAGGTATACGTCAGCTATCTCCCTCCCCCCGACGTGACATCGATTCCCCTTTTCGGCAAGAGGAGTGAGGCGGAGTAAAAATCTCACAAGATGGCGACGCGCACAAACCAGGATTATTGGATGCCGTGTGAATAACTGAGGTCAGCCCAGATGCTACATCCATATTATTTACTATCTATGCATTTTCTACATGGAGAGGGTAGGTCTTATGGAGGAATCCTTGTTTTTGGAATGTCATCAGGTGCATTGTTTAGAATTTAGAATTGTTATTGTACTTGAAGGCCATTGTAGCTTCTGTTATTATTCAAAAGGGGAGGGTTTACCCAGGGAGCATTGCATTCTAGAACTTTCTTGATGATGTTATATTACACAGTGCCCCTTTAAGCAGTGAATAGTATCAATTACTGTAGATGTAATCAATAATGATATGTTAATACTAAAATAGTTTTTCAATTAAAATACTAGTAATAATGGCTATCAAAAATATTTAAAAAATAATAATATATATATATATAGTGTATATATATATACAATATACTGTTCTTTTTTAGCGGCTCCGGTTCCAGAATTTTCCATACATTTCCCCATTCAAAACCTCCATTGACATTTTAACAATTCATTGTATCAATTGTTTTAACCACAGAACCAAGACAACCAGCTTAACTCTTAATTATAACAGTTTATTCGGCGCTAAAAACATTGAAAAACATAGAAAAAGGCAAAGGTACACGACGATGTACATCTTTTTTGCTGGGAGTGAAGGAATTACACATCCCACAATCTGTAGCAATTCCCTAACTTTTCCCCCAAAACTATAGTTTAGCACGCTTATTTCCAAACATACACTGCCCTTCTTTCTATATTTATAATTTATGATCTGTTGTTTCTTTCATAAAAATAATATGACCACTAACTACACTTTTAGCAGCGGACAGCCGAGTGAGTGGTGATAGAATAAACGTGGAACGTGGAAGATATAGACGAAATAAAAAAAACTAACAGATGTACTGGAATGCACACAGGTCGGAACTCAGTACTGTATCTGAAGCTCCCATGTCCAGAATACAATTGAACGCACCACTGCAGCGCAGGAAATACGACATAGCTACTCTGATAGTATTACTGGGCAAAGCAGCAAATACAAGATTTTACATCAGTGGGTCATATGCTCAATCACCATTGTTTTAACTCACTATTTGAGAGATAGGAATTTAACAGACAATAAACTGGATGGTAATCTTACAGAGCATAACTTTAAATTCAATTTCAAGTGAATGGAAGTGAGCCTCAATTTACTCTCATTAACGATATGATCTAAAAGAAAGACATAATTCATAAAATGATATCCAGGTTATTATAATTGAAATTACTTATCTGTTGCTCATCATTGATAGAGCAATATCGGCCTTTTTTAAACAAGCTTTGTATTCATAGACACTAGCACTGGTACTTTAACTGTACCAAGCCTGGTTTGTCAGAAGCATTGCCAGGTAAGGGAAATTGGATAATTTATTTAGAAGTTCCACACCAACTCTACTAAAGCGTATTTCGACACGAATCAGATATACCATTTAAAAAATATTACAACAATATATTGCTATATTGGTGTGTACACACAGAAGAAGGAATCTCCATTATTACATGTTCAATGCTTTATTTATAGTGCAGAGAGACAGAGATTGAATTGGGCAGAGAGGAATGACATGCAGAGAACATACCACGGGTCGGATTCTAAACGGGTCTGCTGCCAGGAGGACTGAGCCTCGTGGAGAGACGCTCTAACCAGTACACCACGAGCTCCCCACATGGTTCAGTCTAATGTAGAGGCAGATTGCTCCGATAATTTGGAATTCCCCGCTTTCCTATGCAGGGCTTCCTTTGTCGCAGCGTACTCCTCTGTTGACAATGAGAAAGACATAGTCAGTCATGAGCTATCTCTGACACATGTAGTCACCGGGTCTTACTTTTCAATTGTCAGCGAGGAACTTCATTGGAAAGAAATAACACGGGTTGGATTACCACTTTCCATCCCCACACATCCAACATCTTCTAAGTATCCTTTCAAATGAATTTTTCTTAAATTTGAAAAAATTAGCACATGATTTCAGACAGATAAGCAGTGCTCTTATGTACTAAACTTTGTTGGAACAAGGTTTAACACCTGTAATGTTGGTTCAGATTAAACGGAAAGTCTAAAAGTCCAGACCAGATTTAATGGAGAAAAAGCTAACCTGACTATCCTACTAATGTTATGTTGGATGGGCAATTGTTGTTGTGTTTTTGTCATAAACATAACCCTCACCATTTGTGAAAAAATATAAATTATGTATCAGTTATTTAGACCTCTCATTAAAAGAAAATCAACACAGAGGACACAGGACAGTAGTCATTTGAATGGTCAAGTCAAGTGAACCAGTCAGAAGGTCGATTTTGTGTAGGCTATGGAACCCAAGTCTATTCCAGAGGATGCAGATGGAAGGCTAGCGAACCCCACCTGTGGATTTCCTTCCCAACACCCACACAAATGATTTATTGTACGTAGTTTGAGTTCAAATATTCGCCATTTTTGTCCTCGGTATTAAAAAATCCTGGCTACGGCATTGATCTCAATATGTCAAGTCAATTTAAACAGATTGGCAGGCTCTGTCAATTTCACTAAGTGCATCCTGTTATGTCTAATAATTACTTGGACATGATACTATTACCACTTGAATAACCACTCTGAGGATTCCAACTGTGGTAATCCCTTTACAGGAGCAGCCAGTCTTTGACAAGAAAAGCCTGGTCATTTAATGAGGAAGTCAAAATTCAATTACTTTCTTAAGCCTATACTGATTGAGCCACTTTGATTTACCTTAAGTATATTACCTTCGGTTGTGACCTTTTCCCAATACAATACAATACAATACAATACAATCATTTTGTAATTTCACCAGTAGCAAAAATGTACATGCCATGTACATAACATACATTGTTTGGTGGACTTTCAATCTTTTAATCAAACAATAATTGTGCAAACACTGGCAAACACTGGTGGCGACAAAAATATTTACTTTAAAGGTCCCATGTTATGCAAAATGCACTTTTTTAATGTTTATTAACATAAATATGGGTCCACGGTGTGTCTAGAGACTGACAAAGTATCAACAAAAAAAACTCTCTCCTTTCTCACCCTCCCCCTTTCTGAAAACCTCCCCAATATACGTTCAGAATTTATCTCGCTGTGACGTCATAGCGAGAGAAGCCACATTAATAACCAGGAACTTCCACCTGCAATAGTCTATAATAAGCACACCCCTATTTCTTATTGGTCGACGGCCGCCATATTGATTTTCTCTCTAAGCGACAGGATGTCCATAGAACAGCATGGCATTCTGAGTGTTGCATAAACCAACAGTGTTGGGAATAACGGCATTTAAAATAACGGCGTTAGGTAACGCCGTTCTTTTTTCAGTAACGGGGTAATCTAACTAATTACTTTTTCCGTCGTTAAATGCGGTGCGTTACTATGAATTGATTGAATAAACTGTGTAATCCGAAAGCACCCCTGGCTCCATACTACCAGGCCCGGATTAAGAAGAAAGATTACACTAGGCATACCGCATTTTTTCGGGCCCCCTCCAAACGGATACTTCACGATTTGGTGAAAAACTATGTACATTTGAACTACCACAAGAGTATTATGCTCATTCATTTGTTTAAGAGTTGCGCGTTTGTAATCGGGAGTAAAGAGAAACGTAACCGAGTGTCCGAGCTCACTGCAGGAGCATTTCTGTAAGGTGCGTGCATAGTCCAGTGTGGGAGCAATTTTTCCAACTGAAAAACAGTGCAGTGCAATGCTTTATTCAGCATAAAGTTAAAACGCTCGTGCAAGACTGATCTAACACAAAAGCCTTGCGTGAGCGAAGCAGCGATTCACCTGGTGAAACCTGGCGTGGAACTCTGTGGTGGGTAACGGCGAAATTCACAGTGAGACATCGCCGGTCTGAGACGCAGCACAGAAAAACTCTGGTTTGACGACTAAAATTATAACCGGGGAGCAGAGCCGGCCCAAGCCTTCATGTGGCCCTAAGCCGAATTTGATTAGGGCCCCCCTCTCCAATGTTATCGTGGCCAAATGATTGACTATTGTTAAATGTCATTCACACACCCAGTTCATCCCTAGCAGGGTTTTTCCTGCATTCAAAAAATTTTGGCGCCCGCCAAAGGAATTTTAGCGCCCCCCAAAGGAAAATCCTCAACGCCAAAGTGTTTTTTTTTTTTTATAGGCCTACATATATAGATAAATAAATAAAAATCTACTTAAAACGGCTCCTAATGTGTTTCCATTTCCGCGCCATTCCAGTCATATTACTTGCAATCTCAGTTGTAAAAAAATAAATCAGGTCGGGGATAATCGTTATTAAACTATCATTGTTCCGCTCGCCGGGGCATGCAGGCTTATAAATGCAGCAAACCCTTTCAGCCGTGAGCTCCGCTCGGCCCCTCCCTCACCTGATAGTTTCGCTAACGGCTAGTCCAGAGAGTACGAGGGAGATGTTGCGCATTGCCGGGTGTTTTGAAAAACTTCTAGATGACGAGAATAAAGGTAAAACTAATTGTGTTGTCTGAAAACACTTCAGACTCACAACAAACTAAAATAATGTGCAAGATTTGTCACGCGCGGACACGTGAGTAAAGGCTCAGTTATGCTCCAATTCCGTGCGTAAATAGAGACGTACGTTTACAACGTTATATCCGTCACTGCCCTCATACTTCCATGCGTCCTTTATGTTGGAATCGACATTTAACAAATCAACCATTAGTGGGCAGCATCGCCGCTCAGAGTAAAAAGTTACTCAAATAGGAAGAAGAAGAGTCAAACAGTGAATTGACTGGAATACATGTTTTATAATAGGTCCATGGAAGAAACAGCTTTAGCGATATACTACCGTAGCAATGGAAGAGGCTAAACTAGAGGCTGTATTATAGACAGCGGGGTCTGAGGACATCAATCACGACATGTCAAACAAACTAGTCTCGCACGGACCTCCGGTACTTCTCTATTGCTGCCGTCAGCCTGCCGTCTAGCTGACATTCTTCCCCGTGCGATCCCCGCTCATGCTGCTCTGTTGTAGTTGTCTGTCCCTGTTCCCCGGCCGTGTAACTTCATAGATATATACATGTGTATGTAATTTCGTACCAACTCACACAAACCTCTCCTCAAAAGTTAAGACCTTTTCTAAAGTATTATGTCTTTCGTTTGTGTTTGTAAACAAATGTACAGTAAGTGAAAGTGAACTGTTGGCTGTGCGCCCCTTATATTAAACTATATACTATCTATGTGCGCCCCCCGTGATATTCGGTAGTAATGCTCCGTTCTGTCCGTTTGGTACGCATCCGCAAGCTTGCAGGATACGTGCAGAAATACGCACGTAATGTACGCAGAGTACGGACAGAAGGCTCCGTCCGTATCCGTATGCGTATCTAGCGTAGAGCATAAATGAGCCTTTACATGACATACGCGACCGAGAGACAGAGAGAGAGAAAGAAAAGTGATATACGACCTGATCTGCACCTTTAAACATCCCGACCAATTTGTTTATTCACTTTAAGTCGAGTCATAGTGGTCTATGACCAAGCAGTCAATGAATAAAAACACAGGAAGTTTAAAGCTCCTTAACTCCTGCCACCACAACTGTCAACACTACAATGCAACTGCCTATCCAGCCAGCTCCATGACATAAATAAATCATGCCCTTACATTCAATGCTAGCAAAAGACGTGCCCTATCAACACCATTTACAACTGGTTATTTTTATTTTGACATATTTTTATTAAATTATTAAAAATATGTTTCACTTATTTAGCCTATTTCTATTCTCCCTGTTTTCAGTTCAATTAGGCCTTTGTTTAAAGTCCAAAGTCATGCTGTTTTTAGAAAAAAACCTTGTTAAAAGTAAAATAAATGCATAATGTTCTTAAATCAATGATTAACTGTCTTTAATAATCGTGATAACACAATGTGATTACTCAAAATAATCATGATTATGATTTTTTCATAATCGAGCAGCCCTACCTTCTTCCATGGTTTAGATCAATTAGAAACAATTAAAGTATTAAACAGGTAGGCCTAGTCATTATTAGTATTTTGACTTCATATCTACAGGTTGTTTATTGTGATTTCATAAGCGTCAGTGAGCTCCATGGTAACGCAGTGATTGACAGGCTGACTGAAATGCTCTTGAGCTGGACAGAAACTCCCCTCTCCCAACCCCACACCCCTCTTAAAATACACAAACCGTTTGCCTTTACTGTCGCGACCCCAAAAAAAGTTGGTCGCGTACTGACCCCCCAAAGGCCCATTCTGAGCCAGGAAAAACCCTGCCCTAGTGCCTCCAATGTCCAGCTTAGTGAAAATAGTAGCCAGCCGAGATCCTCTCCTAGGGGGGTCCGGGGGTATGCCCCCCCGGGAGATTTTTTTTACCTTTTTAAAGTAAAATGCATGAATTTGGTGCACTTTGAGAGGGAAATTAAGAGGCTAAATCTGAGGAATTTTGTGTGAACAAATAATTTGGAGATACTGGCTCGAATGAAGTAGAAATAAAAGCTATCGAAGAAAGACATGGATTTTCCATAAAAATATTAATATAGAAAAAATATAATATATAAATAAAATAAAAAATATAATTCAGTGTCCTCTGGGATGGTGCTTTTTTTTCTTTTACGGAACATATTTCTCTTTAATATTATGAATGCATTTAAATGCAGTGAGAGGAACGAAGCAGAAGAACTCTGTTGTCCAGCTATCTTTTTTTCCACAGATGAGGCTGAAATAGGCTATAGACTACAATATACACAGTGCATGGGCAACTGAGGGCAGCCCAATTTCCAATTTTTTAAAATAAACTCAATACCGAGTGATAAGTTAACCTCGGATGAACTGATTAAATTAATAGGCTATTAACTATCCAGACCAAAAAATTGTATTCCTTTTTTTGTATGATAACTTACATTTGCATAATATGATGTTAATATCAAACACATACCGTAAAAAAAAAACCTAAAAAAAATAAAAATAAAAATAAATATTTTTTTTCCCTTCTCACTGGGCCCCCTTGTGGAAATGGGCCCTAGGCACGTGCCTAGAATGCCTATGCCTAGATCCGGCCCTGCATACTACCCCTGCTAGTGAGGAGACCGGTGTGTTTTATTCAGTGTGGAGGACATTATAACAGTTAGCGCTGTCACAACAGTTAGCCGGAGCGCCTGTTTAGTGAAGTTTCTTTTTCTTTCTCTCTCTGTTGTGCGAGTGTGCACGTTGCCGCAGTAATCGCCTCTCCCTGAGTTTGTTTGCATCGCCCTTGTGAGTAAGTGCATGGAGTTTCCCGATCTCTATAAATTATAATTTATCCACGTTATTAAACGGCCGCGATTCGCCGGTTGCAACAGCTGTTTAGCGTGTCATCACGAGCCGAATATTGCTATTGTTCTTTTCCTGGGATCTGTATCCTACTGTGCATGTTAAAGAAGGAAATAAACATAGGATAAATCCTTACTCCTCCTCTCATCGTCTCATGCTTCATAGTCTGACGTTTTTGGCCTTAAGTGGTGTTTTAGCCGACACCCCTGAAGTGAATCCAGTGATATAGCCTAGCAGATCAGCACGGTAGGCCTACATTCAGTTTCCTCTACTACTTTTGTTGATAACAAAATACTTGAAGTGCAGGATAAACCTCTTGCTGTCTGTTGATGTGCAATAAATATTGAAGGTTATGTAGCCTACAAGTAGGCCTACCTGTATGTTCTACTCATGTCAACTGACTTGTGAAAACTGCTCAGAAAAATCAAAAAACTTTGACATAGGCCTATAGCAACTTTTTTTTTTACAGTAGGCCTACGCAAATAGTTACTTTCCCTGGTAACTAGTTACTTCTATTATAAAGTAATTCAGTTACTAACTCAGTTACTTTTTGGAACAAGTAGTGAGTAACTATAACTAATTACTTTTTTAAAGTAACGTTCCCAACACTGTAAACCAACACATAAGCTTTTTGCTCATAAGCCACTAACTTATGTTACCTACTGCAGTCTAATAATGCCGTGTTAATAACTAGACAAAGGATTCGAAGCTACTCGTGTGGAAATCAAACTAAAAGGAATGTTTTCAATGGTATTATTAATTTGCCTCGGAGTGCTTGTTAGCATGTTTAGCATTTAGCCGCTAGCTTCGCAATAGCCTCCAGCTTTTGCTGCATATGGATTATGAACATGTCATTTCGATTAGCTTGTGGCTGTCACTGCATCGGTATGAAGATAGTCTTTCATGTAGACAAGGATCGTTTATGTCAAACTGTTCAAAGTATGGCTGAGCTCCTGTGTTACTAGACATTTTAGTTATTCTCATGAAGTAAACAACCATGGTAACACAGGCACTGCATTGACTGCGGGGACGGCCACGACCAGAGGGCGGGGTTGCTTCCTGAAGCAACTCATTCCCTGCGTTCTGAATTCTACATATTATATCTGACGATAAAAAGGTTGCAGTAGGCATACAATTTGGACATACTTTTACTCATTTATTTCATCATAACATTGCACCTTGATCTTGCCTCTTGCTTTTATATCCGTCGCATCCCCATTTGTTTTCATATGGAGGCTCCGTTGATGTGACGTCACTTCAGGTGCGCACTGGATTATGGGTCAGAATTGCCCAAATAGATAGTATTGGTATTAGAATGCAGGGATTCTTTTTGAAGAGACACACACAAAAATAGGCCATCCTTTGTTTGTTTTTCAGAAAACAAACAAAAAAGCTTGAGGGACTTCTTAGACCATGTAAAATTGACATAAAAGTGTATAATATGGGACCATTGAGATTTGAATGGCATTATTACTAAATTATTTAAATTAGTCTTAAATTCAAATTCAAGTACATGGAAGTGAGCCTCATTTTACTGTCATGAATGATATGATAATTAATAATTACATACTCGATTAATTATATTTGGAAAAGTTTAAAAAATTATTATTCAATGTTGACCATGTTTTTATTTGAATTATGTTTTTAAAACTAATTTGAGATTTGGAACTGTATTACAAATACTTTTGACTAGTTGTCTTAAGTAACATTCTCTAAATGTCCTCATTATAAGTGGAAATTGTAATGAATGTAGGTAAATGGAACATAATGATAATAATAATTCTAATAATAACTGTATCTATGTAAGAACCTTTAGTTTACAAAGTGTTTTGACAGACAAAGCAAATGCAGGATAATCAGAGAAAGGCAGAGACTCAGCAGAACGGCCAGGGACAGGCAAGGTTTAATCAATACAGTTCAAGCAGAGAGAAGACAAGACAGAGTAAATACATCAATTTAAATAAAATCATAGAGCAATACTAAAAATAAAAATAGCTAATTAAATAGGTTAACCCTTATGCCCCATTGGTGGAGATTTGTGTATCTGGGGTTGCATTTTTGAGATATTTTTGGCTGTGATTGTCCCCTAGCCATAACATTTGTGTTTTACAATGAAGTTTGGATATTCTGAGTTTCATCCATATCTACTTCATTTTGACTGGGTGAGATGTTTTTGTTACACTGGGACCGTTAACTACACGATTTGTACCATTGACTTCCATCATAACGACATGTTTTGACCCCCCCCCCCCCCCCCCACCCCCCTAAAATTAAAGTGAAAAATAATTGACTGTAATTTCCCATTTCTCTGTAGTAAACTTGATAAACTAACGTCTATGGTGACCCTTTACAACAAATTGGCATCCTTGTATAATTCATGGCTGCAAACCAATAAAAAAAATTAAAAAATACAATACAATCCTTCCTTGAGTTCACTTCCGGCTTGCTGAGGGTGAAGAGCTATTTTTTGAGAGCAGCGGAGAACTCAGATTCACAGCATTAAAAATCTCTGAAAATCTCTGGAGATGTCCAAAAAAGGAAAAACCACTGATAAGGCAATGGAGGAAGACAAAGTTTTTGCGGAAGAAATGAAAAAACAGTTGTCAGACTTGAAGAAAGGAATGTTGGCAGATTTGAAGAGAGAAATAAAAAGTGAGAGGGAGACGGAGCGAGCACTGCGGAAGGCTGAACTGGCTGGGATTGTTGACGAATTGATTGGGCGTTTTGATGTAAAAATCAAAGAGAAAGTTGCTGCTGGTCTGAAGCCACTGATGATCGAATTGAAGGAACTTCAAGCCGTCAATGTGAAGAAAGATCAGCTCTTGAAAGAGCTTGGAGATAAAATTGATGATCAAGAACAACAAGCAAAAAACAGAGATGTGATAATAACTGGAATGGATATTAAACCAAGGTCGTATGCAGGTGCCGGGAATGGAGAAGAAGAGGGCGATACAGGGAATGTAACGGTGGAAAAACAAGTGGCAATGTTTCTGAGAAGCAAAGCCATTAATCTGGATCTAGAGAACGTGGAGTCCTGTTTTCTTCTCCCGAAGGGAAAATTCGCCAAAAAGCGTGCTGTCATTCTGAAATTTGTGAGTAGAAAGCATAAGATAAATCTGCTCAGTCAAGGCAAGAAGCTTAAAGGTGAACAAATTGGAATGAGTGAAAATTTAACCAAGAGAAAGGCTTATCTGGCCTACCAAGCGAGAGGGTTAAAAAAATGTGGACAGGTCCAACAAACTTGGACGAGAGATGGAAGAATCTTCATCAAAATGAATGGAGCTACACCCGAAGAAGCCAAAATTGTGCAAATCAAAACGGAGGAGGATTTGGATCAATTCCGGAGGGACGAGGATTAAAGAAGGCAAAAAGCATGGACTTTGAACTAAAGGGATTTAAACTGGTTTGTGTCAAAATATAAGGTTTGAAATCGTAAATAAAATGTGCTCTGCTATTGATAACCTAATGGAATGTGTGACGATTGAAATTCAAATGAAAGATAAATGTTAATTATCAGCTGTGTGTTCAGAACAACCGATTCAAAATTGGAAGAGTTTCTCTGACTGAAGAATTTGTAAATACACTGCATGTTATGGGACTGTAGTCGAGGTCAGCAGACACACTGACTGTTTTGAATACTGTTGCAGATGTGTTTAGACTACTAGAGAAGAAATGGACAAGGCCATATCTGCATTGTCACAGGCAGAGAGGAAAATAGAGACCTAAAATTATCTGTGTATTAGAATGAATCTTCTTAAAAAAAAAGAAAAAAAAATTTTCTTACTGTAGTAGCTGTGTATCTGTGTATCTGAATCTTATGGCAGTGGGGGCGGGACCCGATAAGCCTTTGGCTTCTCCTGCTTCCCTTCGGACGATAACACAAAGTAATATGTATGAATATGCAATGAGAAAATGATGTATTATGTGTAATTGTCCGGAAGAATAATAATAAAAAAAAATAAAAAAAATAAAAAAATAAATAAAAAAAAAAACAATGGTTTTGATGTGTTGTAGTTAGTGAACACATCTTTTAGTCAGAATGGTTGAAGTGAAAAAATATTTTCCAGGAGTCAGTCTGTGTGAACTCAAATCACATAAACTGAAATCCTTGTGTCAAAAGATGCCATTTCGTAAACTCATAAAAAGCCATAAAACCAGTATTTTTGATTCCTTGGCAACGGCAAGATAAAATCAGAATTTATGTAATTTTTTCCATTCATTTTGAAGGTATGGCATCACATTTTAGGTTTTAACTAATTTCTAGTTGATTTATTCATTTCATATGGTCTCAAACCGAGGAACAAACATGCCAAATGACACAAACGAGAACATTTTTTAAATTTTCATATTTTCTGTCAAACTTCAGGATTACTAGCCACTGTGACAAAAAATCTAAAGAAAAATTTCAAAGGTGTTCTGATATGGATAGTATGGACTATTGTCTGCATGTCCATGACAAAATAAGATTGTGTGTGTATTAGGTATTAGGTGTATACGATACGTATCACGATACACTGGTCACGATACGATATATCACGATATATTGCGTATCTTGATATATCACGATATATTGCGATATTCCATAAACAAGTTGCCTTGTCAAACATAACAGCACAATATATTGATAATTGCACAGACAAATTAAGTCAAAACTATTTCATTCACAACTTCCTTTACTCTTTTTCTTCCTTTTTTTGGTTATGGCAAATTATCAAACACTGCTGCAGCTGCCATAACATCAAAATAACAAATCCAATTCACTCTTGTACTAACTGTACAGGACACAATGAAAATGAAAACACATCAGTGTGCTTTTGTGACACAGTGAATCTTAATTAAGAATTTTTATAAACAAAACTGATCTAACTTCAATAGTCAGTATCCTAGAGGCTCAGTTCCTGACAGCAGACATGGGTTTGAATCTGACCCGTGGTTGTTTCATTCCCTCTCTGCCCCATTTCATATATGTATATCTGCACTGTCAATAAAGCCTTGAAAAAAAAAAAAAATTATAAAAAAAAAAAAAATCATAAAAAAATTAATTAAAAAAAAATCGATATTTTGATATAAAAATCGATACTGATATCGGGAAACTAAGTATCGCGATATATCGATATTTCGATTTTTTGACAGCCCTAGTGTGTATGTGTGTGGGGGGGTGTGTGTGTTTGCATGTGTCATACGATATTAGGGCTGCAAATATGTACCCCTTGTAATTTCTCTCCTCTCATACACACACACAAGCACACTTTCACACACACACATGCACTTACACATGCACACACACACAGACACATACACACACACTCACACACTAAAAAAAAGCTGTTATTTTGTAGTTTTAGTGAGTGGTTTTCATCATAAAAATTCATATTTTGATGATAAAAGAGGTGATAAAATGGGTAAATTTTACTATTCTCTTTCATTTTACCCAATTGCATTGTGTTCTCTGCAGTAATATGGGAAATCAGAGGCAAAAAAAAATTTCACTTTAATTTAAAGGCGGGTTGCCAAAAAGTTTTCTTATAATGTAAGTCAATGGTAGAAATCTAACTTTTTTTATTCAATTTGACATTATTCAAAAAGTAATAATGCCCCAAATTCCATTTTCTCACCTATTGTTCAGATGGGTGAGCCGGTGATACTAATAATAATCAAAATTAAAAAAAAAAATTGAATATTGAATTTTAGTGTATCTTTCAAAAAAGCGGTTGGTGGTATATGATCGAAATTGGCATCTAAAGGGTTAATTTTTAATTGCGATTAATTAAATCATGACATAGATTGAACAACAACCCCTTGATGAAAAATATGGAAAAAGAAATTGTGAAAAAATATTGATCTTTCATAATTTTAATGCAATTTAAAGGTCAAAATACACAAAATGTACTTAACGGTCCCAGTGTAACTTTTTTATTCAATCTGACATTAAACAAAAAGTAATAATGCACCAAATGTAATTTTCTCACCTATCATTCAGATGGGTGAGCCGGTGATACTAATAATAATAAAAGTTTAATAAAAAAGTTGAATATTGAATTTATGTGTATTTTTCAAAAAAGCGGTTAGTGGTATATGATCAAAAATGGCATCTAAAGGGAAGAAGATACTGATTCTAGCAAGTCTTAAAACTGTGCATGTTATCATCATAGGTTTATTTGTACATACTGAGCACTATGGAGATCATATACGATGAGCTTCAAAAATGTTTATAACAGTTGAATTGTGCAATTGTGAAAAACAAATGGTGTTCTGATCACAGTGGCTGAGAAACACAATGTCTATGGACTGTTCAAATCCTGCACACAGACAGCTAGGCCTGCAGCAGGTGAGGTGCATACTGGTATAGTTGGTTGCTCTTGTTGCTTTCTGTTGCTAATCCATCATTCTCCATTCCGAGAAGATGGTAAAATGATTTGTCAAAAGAATGTAATAAAAGCAGTTCTACACTTATTAACTTCCATTGAGAGAGTATCCATTGCAGTTGGTTTGTCTTTGTGGGGAATATAAGGAAATGTGATTATATTTAAATATGTTCTAACTCACTAGCATTTACAAGTTTTGATTATTTTAAACCTTCAAGCTGTTGGCAATTGATGAGAAATTGATGTGATGTACAAAATCTGATCATACAGGCATTTATGGTAAGTAAAAACAGGAAACCATCTGTCACCCAGCTTTAATAAGTATGCCAACTCCCACAAGTGGGATTTTCAGACCAAGCAGCTTGTGTTCATCTGCTTAGCATCCAAAAATTGTCACTAGCAAGCTGTTAAAGCGGAAGGGTTTGGCCCATTCTAATCTTCAATCCTCACAAATTGGATTCACACCTTGTGCGCAATTCACAGGTGTTGACCAGGCTGTCTGCTAGTCAGGGCGCATGTTAGAGGTGACACCTGTCTTTGTCAATTCACGTCGAGGTAAAGTGATTACACATAGCAGTCACACATTGGCTTGAGAGGTCAAACAACTCAAGCTGTCTCTCTTGCCAGAGACTGGAGGTGAAGAATATTTTATCTTGTTTTTTCTTCTCTAGTTTTTTTTATAATTAGACTTTTTATGTTTAGGGGAGAGTATAAAAGGACAATATTACCACTTTTAAATCACAAATCAATACAATTTAATGTCAACTGATTCCTCTGTGAGCTAAAGCATGTCATTTTTGAAAAAAAATATAGATGGGATGGTACATACAAAGAGAAACCTGAATTGTGTGTGTCATTGTGTTACATAATTAGATTTTTTTGAATTGTGTCTAGTTGACTATCTATATGGGAGTAAAATGAAATAAAAGAAAGGTTTAAGTTAGTGTCCAGTCCTTCTAGACCTCAATTTGTCTCAGAATAACTCTCCAATTACAACATACTAAACTTTGAGAATTTCGTCAGGTACTCGAATATCCGTATGGTTCAAACAGTGCTCCCCCTCCCTTGAACATGTTTGCCCAGCTCTGCTCTGAAACTACCTGTACAACTACAAGGTCCACCACTAGGGGGGAGTGTAGAGCCCCTCAAAAAAAATCAACATTTGGTCAGTCCTCTTTCTCCTACAGAGCAATAAAAGAATGGAACATCATTCCAAATGAGCTGAAAGTGTTGGCAGACTTTCACTTGTTTTCAGGCCAATTTAAGAAATGCATTGTCAATAACCAAACCTGCACGCATTAGTTTAGTCTTTAAAGTCCTCGTTTTAATGATAGTTTTATCTCAGTGTAATTTTGAAACGGTGATTTCATTTGTGCCATATAGTGATGTGATATGTGTATACTGTATATTGTTATTGTATTCTGTGTTGACCTGCACAGGGACTGCAGATGGAAATGAGCAAACTGCTATAATCTGGTACAATGCATGAGATTAATGTTATTTTGTACATGGTCCCTGACAAATAAACTAAACTAATACAGTTTTTCTCAGTTGCTTTGGTGCTTTTCTCAGATCAGAATTAAAATTCTGATAACTATTAGTTCAACCTCCGCAACATTTAGTCATTTGAGCACATCATAGTAGCAATTTCTCCTTCCTCTGAACAAATTGCAAATGCTTTTGGACATGTATCAGTTGCTTTCATACAATTCTCTGCTGTTTTATAACATTGTCATTTGCTTATGTCATGTCAGTCAAAATGAACTATACTTGGATGGATGCTGAATAGTTGTTCCCAATAAAACTAATAGTCTTCATTTCATTGCTTGAGTCATTACATACAAAATTGTTGGACTAGTTATCAAATTCTGTCAAGCAAATTTTATACCTTTTCTTTATCATAGATACTTTCCTCGCTGCATTGCAAGGGATAATATCCGTTGTGATGTAGATGAAAATATGTGGCTAGACAGACAGGAATGTCTGGATGTGCCAGAATGATTTACCTATATATGTTCAGTTACAATATGTCCTGTTATATTGTTCACATTTGTGCACAGCTCTACCAAAAGGGTGTTTTTTTATGTTTGTTCTAAATAAGTGACTGAAGTGTATTTTTCTTTTGCACAATGCTGTAGAATTGCAAAGAGCATATACAGTAAAAATGTGAAACGTACGTATTCAGTGTCTTGTACTCACTTACTCCCCTAACTACAGCAATGTGTAACTTTACTGTAGTTTTCAAATGGCTGTACAAGTAGTGTACAGTGCTGTCTTGAGCATTTTCAGGTAGTGTCACCGAGTTCTGACCTTTTTTTGCATTGGAAAAAACTGAGAAAATAAACCGTCATAATGAAAACATGACAAAGCCATTTTACTATCTTGTTCATAAACGATGGTGTCAAGACTTCTCATTTTGATGACACTGGCAGTTTCATTGACATGAATACTTGCTTTTGAGGAATAGACTATCCATTTTAAGCAAGTGACGTTCTTTTGCAGGTTATCCACTAGGTTTTGCAGTTTGCACTAATTGTTTTGAGAATTGCACTAACTGCTGAGCAAATGTTAATAGTGATGTGAGAAAAGCACCAAAGCGACTAAGAAAAACTGTAAATCAAGCAGTGTCTTCATTCCACCAGAAGATGTCAACTGACCACTAAACATTGACACATCATATTTGATCTATTTTGCGTCATAATTAAAATAATTCTGGCATGCACAAAAACTGTCTGTAAAAAAGCTGACAAGTTTTTTGTTGTTGTTGCAGATATACCGAATAATAATATTAGATAGATAGATAGATAGATAGATAGATAGATAGATAGATAGATAGATAGATAGATAGATAGATAGATAGATAGATAGATAGATAGATAGATAGATAGATAGATAGATAGATAATACATATTTACATGTGTATATATATTCACATATACGTTTATATTTATAAACACACATACATTTTACTAAACATTATTAGTGTGGCCTTAACTTTCTCATAATCTCATTTTCTACATTGTCTTTGTGTGTTATATCTCAATTTACTTAACTCTAGTTTTCTTTCTTTCCTGTGAGTAGTATCAATCAGAAGCAACTGAAGAATGAACGTATGAATGAATAAAATACCGCAAATAAGTTTGTATTATTGTATTACAATCATTCTTATAACCAGGCATTACATCCTGTTATTAGTTAGTTGAAAGGTCATTTGCATATGTGGGGCATCTGGTGCAACAAGGATGTGAGAGCTGAGCTCTAAATGAGATTGATACAGAAGCTTGGAGATACTCATAAGCCTGAGGCCGTTGAGAAGTCTAAAAAAAGCTTAGATCAAAGGGTGCCTGCCTGGTGCCTAAAGTCACATGTAAATAAAGGTTAATTGGAATAAGCTTCCTGCTTCACAGCTATGCAGAAGCTTAACACACTCCTGTTGAGGTTAGGCGTGTTGAAAGTGTAACAGGAAGTGCTGTACCTGTGTTAGTAGATCAGGAAGACCAATTTTAATGACTGATCTAGGACATATTATATCAAATGTATGTCAACCAATGAAAACAAAATAAATATTAACTCACCGACTGTATAATTGTATACGACGTGGAACAACATTTTTAACTATTAATGACTAAGTGGAAAATTCTTAATTTTACTCACTTTTCTTGTTTATACTTATTTAGCTACTTTCTTTGAAAGTAGACACCCTGAAAACAAACTAAGGATAGCAATATAGACCAAAAATAAAGCTTAAAATTATAATTCATTCATACATTGTGTTAGAGACCAGTGCATTTCTTATATCTGGCCCATGTAGAGCTTAAACATTAATCAACAGGGAAATATTTTAGTACACCATTGGTTAGTTGCTTGGTTGCAAAATGATCCTGACAAATGTTCCATCATTATGAGACAGAGATGTACTATGGATTTACGGGAATAGGTCAATCTGTTGCCATTGGATTAACATTGAATAAGGGAATTAATGGTTTATTTCAGATTTACATAATAAGGAGTAAACTGAACAATTGTGTGGAAAATCAACAATATGTTTTACACCAATCCATTCCACACAATTAAATTTGCACAAATAGTGACAGAAAATGAATCTGCTGAACACTTTCTTTCAGGCTGTGCTGTCGCTAACTCCCTAGAGCAGTGGTGTCAAACATACGGCCCGCGGGCCGGATGCGGCCCGCGAGATGATTTAATCCGGCCCGCGACTTGTAGAGCACACATTTATGAGCATTTCAAAAAAAAAAGTAAGTCTCTAGCCCATTCCTGTGAGGAGATATGAATTTTTAAAGAAATAACCAAAATGCTCACTCCAGCCGCTAGGGGGCAGCCTAAATAAAAAAAAAGCACATTTTAGCAACGTGGGAAATGGTAAATGGCAATCTTGCTTCACCGCTATTAATGTTTCCTCCAGTGCTTTATGGCAAAGTAAAAACCAAAAAAATAAAAAATAAATAAAACAATTTTTATTTTTAGTGCTGAACAATTAATGTACTAGCAAGCGCGATGTGTCCGCGGCTCTGCACGTGCGAAACGAGCAGGAGCATGCTAGTGTAGGCCTACAAGATTTATTTCCTAATTTTCCATGCTGCTTTATTTTTATGTTTTAAATTGGGAAAAACGAATTCCAAAACAACCAATAACCTCTGTATTTAAAAATAAATCAAAACAGTAGAAGTTGCACTTTTATTAAATTTTATTTTGTACTGTCTGCATGTTTGCACAAAATGTGTCCCTGTACATATAGTAAACAAAATTGGACAACTGTAACGTCAGTGCCTGTTGTATTTGTGTATTCAAATAAACAGTTGTTTATTTCATTAGTGCGTATTGGCATCTTTGAGCAAAATACCCCCCAAATTTTTGCTGCGGCGCTGCGCGCCGCACCTCCTATTCCCATGGCCAGCAGCAACCTTTACTAAGACATTTCCTGGGGGGTACAGAGATCCCTTGTGATCCGTGATAATGTAGGTTACAAATGTAGACTGAGTGATAAAGCATATTACTGAAAAACAAAGCTAGAGATTTGGAGTTGATGTACGTTATTTTGCCATTATTGTACTGGTCCGGCCCACTTGAGATCAGAGAGGCTGTATGTGGCCCTCGAACCAAAATGAGTTTGACACCCCTGCCCTAGAGTGTCGTCTAATCTCTGCTTTCAGTGTGGCCCAGACACCAAGATATTTGCGTACACTAAAAGATTAACATCTAATCTCTTCTCTCCTTTCCTCTGATTCAAAATTATTTAAGAATAATGATAACTGTCCCACTCAAAAATTGTCATAATTTTCTATAGCGATATACCTCTTTTTGTAACAACTCTATTAAGCTAAATGTTTGACCATGACTAAAAATTAATCAAATAAATAAATATTAATACAATACTATACTTAATAGTTATGTTTAATTTAGTTTATTCACACGTCATCATCATATCATTGATCAGTTATTTCATGATACACTTTATGGCAATACAGAACACGTGAAATAGGGAACCATACGAAAAACTTTGGGGGGGCCCAATAACTTTGAAAGTGTAAGAGAATAAGCAAGACATTAAGCGCAATTCATAGTAGACACAATACTAACAAATACCACAAATAAAGACAATCCCAGTCCAAGTATATTACATAATGAATAATCATTAATTGCATGTTAACAGCAGGATCTCCTAAAAAAAATATGAAAGATGGAGATAAAATGCAAAAGTTTCAAGCTTTGGTCAACCTCGTTCCAGATCTATGGTCCCCTGCACACTTTTTTTGCCACCGGATGTTCTTCCCTAGTGTCATAGGTGTGATGGGTACGACAGATTGGATCAAGCTCACACAATCTGTCATTTTTCCTGTGAACAAACTGAAACATCTAGCAGGCATTATGATAAATATGGCCGAGTTGGTTGGATATTACAATAGTTTAAATGAGGCCCAAATAAGGAATTGTATAAGATAGACCTGCTGAGATAGGGATAAGGTGTCTTTATTTATTTTTGAAAGAGTCCAGCATATTTAGATCATTTGATTGTTTGGTGATCGATATAGCATTTGAAATTTAAACATTCATTTATATGGAACCCCAGGAATGTTGTGGTATTTTCTCTATCAATTCTTTTTTCTTTTTTTTCAATTATTTTTAGACAAAAAATGTAATTTACCATTTGATAGTTATTGGAATGAAACACAATGAAGTTGGTTAAACATTGGGTGAACCCCTGATTACCATCAGACTGTGTTCTGAACTATATGATCCGGGCATTTTGAAATGTTCACTATGTCTGAGTGTTTGCATTTGCAGAGTGTATTGCTGCAGCCTGAAGCACCCTCAGGTGGTCCACGGAATATATGAGTGTGGTTGTTCAATGCTGATGTATCTTGGGATACAGCATTACTGTGAAAAAATATACTTTTTTCTATTTATTTATGCTAACTAAACTTAAGTTTGAAGATGCACATATGATTTTTTTTATCGAAACTTAATTATACAGGAAATTTAACTGAGTTATGGGGTCTCATTTTCCATAGAGTCCTGCTTTTAATGGTTTTAAATAATTTTTGTATATTTTCTTTAATTCTGTTATGTCTCGCATCATTTTAAAGGTTTGATTTACCGTAATATCTTTAGTCTGTTATGCAGGTCTGGTTTTTATATGATTCACTATGATTAGCATTGTATTAATTGACCACTTGTTGTAGTTCTATGATCTATCCCTTTGTTTTTTAACATTGTGGTGGGGCAAAAATAATGTCCTCTTGGAATATGTGTTAATTTGTCTGCCAGTGTTAATCTTGTAGTGGTATCATGTGGTCTGAGGTTTCAAAATATTTGATTTAACCAGAGAACTGCAGCGCCTCCCAGTGGCCAAACCTTGAAATAGGTGATGACCAGTACAGAAGGGATCCAACACTCCATGGTTGCATTCCGAATCGCATACTTTCTACTATATAGTATGTAGAAAAAAGATTTAGGATGTCCCGATTCTTGTGGCCAGATTTAGGATGGTTAGAAGTACCCGGATGTCCTACTTCATGCGGCCAAGATTGTTAGTGTTGAAAAGTGCATCCTATTTGGGCGATTCTGACCCACAATCCAGTGCGCACGTGAAGTGACGTAACATCGACGAAGCCTCCATATGAAAACAAACAGGGATGCGACGGATATAAAAGCAAGAGGCAAGATCAAGGCGCCATGTTATGATGAAATAAGAGAGTAAAGTATGTCCCAATAGTATGCCTACTGCATCCTAACTAGATTCTTTTTATCGTCGGATGTAGTATGTAGAATAGAAAAAAGAAAGAGTATGCGATTCGGAACGCAACCCACGTGTTTCTTTTATTACTTTAGGAGGTACAGCTGCTGTTACAGAGTTAAAAAACAGCAGATGATTTGAATATGTCCAGTCATAATAAACATTTCATAAACGATAAAGAAGCCAAACTACATGTGGTACTTTCACTCCATGAAATAAAAAGTTAATTCAGTGTTTTACAAAAAAACAAACATAAAATGAAGGGAATAATCTGTAAACATATACATACACAAATGTACATGAGGAAAAAAATATACAATTATGAGGATTTCTTAAAACAGAGTGTTTTCAGGAGCTTGGAAGTTATTTATCTCTTATACAAAGGGAAGTTGTTGTTCTATATTATTAGTTTTTATTAAAGGCCTACTTCACCGGTTTGAATATGAATGTGTATTGAATTCTGAGATCCTATGTAGTATAAATGTGCAAAAAAAATTAAAATCGGTTCATCCTAGCCTGAGAAAAGGCAGAAAGAGTGTTTTTTTTAACCCTATATTTCTCTTTCTCGTGACATCACAGAAAGAGAAATATAGGGTTAAAAAAAACTTACTTTGTAAATATTACTGTGATGTCACAGTAAAAGACATCACAGTAATATTTACAAAGTAAGTTTTTTGAAGTAGGCCTTTAAGAGTCTAGCTTCTGCATTCAACAAAGTCTTTTAAAATTGTCTTGACAATATCGGACATTGGACTTTCCCTATGCTAAAACCTGATACTGGTGCAAAGTTGAAGGTGATGCATCTTTATACAATAAGAGCCGCTCCAGAAATGAGCTGTAATTAATTGGTGGTAATACAGGCATAATTACCATTTAGTTACAAGGGATTTTCAATTCTGGGAAAGTCATTAACAGTGAAGCTAGACTACCACTTTTCTCTGAAGTTGTAAAATAATTTTCATTTCTGGGGCACAGTGTGTTTGAAAGTGCTTTGAGTTTAATTTAAGCAAAAGGCAGGTGAAATTACTCAATAGCAATGCACTTAATTACTTATTCTTTGTTAATTGAAATATGCACGTAGCAGCTTTTTTGTGTTATAACGTACCTTAAATGACAACTGTAATCAAAAAGGACCCACAATACAATTATTGTATGTATTGTGGTTTTTGTAAGTGTTTCACTTTTTTTCACAGTATTGCTAACAGGTGCTTAAACACTTTAAAGTACAGTATTTGGAAGAGTATATGTCAGTGTTTGCCATGTATGTTTTTTTCTGGGAGGGGTAGTTTTGACTGACAAGTGAAGCTGCTGTAGATCTTGTAGTTTAAATAATTGATGATCTCTGAGCTCTGTGTCCTTTTTCTTCAGGACTTCCAATTATGCGCAGTGTGTACAAGCCCTTGAAAGTCTGAAACGCTTCTTTATTTCCTGTTTTCTTTAATGTTGAAGAAGGTAGGTCCTTTGCTGGAGTGCACAACACTTTCAGTCTCTGTGTGGAGAAAAAGGAGGACAGTATGCCATTAATGTCGCTAGTAAACTTGTAAAGTCTAGTAAAGTCACTAACTGCTGTTTAACAGGCCACTGAAGAGCACGAAAAACCAAATGCCCAAAGACTTACGTTGCTGCTGTAAGTAAGTGAGTCGTGACAGAGCCATCTAGCAGCTATACGAACTGTTGGAGCCAATATGCTACTTCTTTGTTTGTTTGTATTTGGTGATATGTAGTTTTGTGTGTGACCACTGGGTGGAGCTTTGGGCTCAACTGAAAGCATATAGGTAATCACCGGGCACGGCCAGGTGTGTGTATTTTGGGTAAAGCAAACCGTTTTGTACCGTGTCAGCGTGTCACTATAACCTATTTGTTTGATCTGTACCAATTGATGGTATTAATGAGCTATACCTTACATGAATGGAAATGGAATAGTTTCTACGGTGAGAATGCACTTGTTGAAATAAATGGGTCACAAACAGCACTCAAACGAGAAGGAGGTATCAGACATTTATTATTGGCACCACAGAGCATGCGTACGACTGAGTTCTCCCACACCGCACCAAACAAGGCTAATGTAGAGCCGGTTATGACACACTAACACTAGCAAAAATCTGATCTGTATATACCCTGGGGTGGGGTTGGGGTTGGAGGGTTATCTGATGTACAGCAACAGCCCGAGAATGCTTTTGGACAATTCTGTGACAAAACTCTGTCATAGTTTTCGCACGAGATAACCAAAATATAACAACAGTGCCAAATAGTCAACAGTAACAGGGGGCCTCGAAACCAAATGCATGCTTTATGATCGATACCGTATCCTAGTCAGTGGCGAACTTAGCCATTTTGGGGCTCCAGGCGAACAGTCATTTGGGGTCCTTGCATCTAATGTACCTTATATCGCACACACTGAGATACTCCATACAAGGGATGAACAGAAGTCACTAGCTTTTTTTAATTTTGGATGAGACTACTCAGGTACGTGTCAGAGGCTTTCTTAGCTTGGATTGGTCTAAGAGGATCCCACATCACAGGGTCAAACTGAGCCATTAACTGACCCTGACCCATGACATGTCCATTGCCTAGTCCTAGTTCATTAAGTGTGTCAGAGGGGCCATGCAGAGGAAGCTTTCTCTCTGACAGGAAGTTGATGATTGCCACTAACCTGGATAAAATTCTAGAGACCAATATGACTTTGCTTTCAATTAAATGTGTTGTTTTATTTTTTAAATACACAGTGAATTACAAAATAGCCTGTGTCCACCGAGTCTAGGCCTATTTGAAATAAAATCTTCAAATATTAAAAAAATAAAAATTAGGTTATAACCCTGCCTTCTTTAAGCATGGATAGTAGTGACTAAGTGTGCAGGGGAGAGAGAAATATACACGGTAACGCTTTATATTAAGGTTCTTGTTATAAGCCTTAGTAAATAGGTAATAAGGACCTTATTAGATGCTTATTAACATTAATTTGTGTTAATAAGACTATATATAAGTGTTAATATTAACATAATAAACATGTTGACAGTGTGATTATAAGACTTTTATAAGCACTTATAAGACACTTCTTAACTATTAATTGATCGCTTAATATCATTAATAAAAGTCTAATGAGTTTCTGATAGCTGTTAATAAAAGCGTTACAAACCTATTTATTGAGTCTTACTAACTTGCCTATTATGTCATTGTTAAACCTTTACTAAGCATTGTTTGTTGCTTTATGAAGGTAAACACATCTTTATTAATCAATTAATAACAGTTAACTATGCTCTATGAACAATGCTTATTAAGGTTAATAAGTCCTTTATTAAACACTTAATAACAGTTAATAAGTACTATATCTTGTTAAGGAGGATACAGTGAGGATTAAAACTGCAAGCAGTGATGAACGGGCCCTCGCCCACACATGCTGCACGCCGGAAGCGCGGAATTGTCCGCGACGCGCTCGATACGGACGCCATGACGACCTCAGGCCTGGGCTCTCAGCAGGCGGGCGAAGTTTGGAGCGCATGGGACGGCGCAGAGCGAAATTACAGCGACTTCCTGTTTCGTGGCAACGATGTCGAGAAACTGCGAAGGCCACGGATCCGATAGAACCGGCTTCCCGTGTTATCACTGTCTCCAGACCTCCCTGAGCTGCTCTGAGGTTGATTTGATCGAGTGTGTAGGACGTGGAGTTAAATATCCAATATGCAATATTTACTTGACCCAGCAGTTGGCGCTCTCACTTTATATGAATATTAGCGTGCGGGCTTCCTCAGGCCTTGGGTCTCATTGGCCATAAGAAATTTGGAGAAGATGAGACAGAGCATGGTGGAGTTAGGGCAACTTCCTGTTTTTTGGGCGAATATTGCTAAAAAGAACACTTCCTGTTGATTTTGGGGCGGGGCGTCAAGAGGCTTTTTTGTTCGTACTGGGATTGTACATTGCTGTATTAAATTGTGTGGTTCTAAGTACAACATAGCCTGAGTTATGATCAATCAAAGGGTTCATGACGTGCGTTTGTGATATTTTTTGGCGAATCAGGCGCCAGTGCTGCAAGACGGTTATTCCGGAAAAATCGAGCTTTCGGGTATATCATCTTCCATGTCGGAGGACATACCCTATCATGTTTTTTTTGCACAAAAAGTTGTTTTGAGTTCACTTTGCTCTGCAATCCTGCAGAGTAATGTGGAGTTCTGACTTTTGGCGCCGTGTTGGCGAATATCGGCTGCCATCTCGTCATCGTTATTCGGAATCAAACAAAACAATGGTAACGCTTTATATTAAGGTTCTTGTTATAAGCCTTAGTAAATAGGTAATAAGGACCTTATTAGATGCTTATTAACATTAATTTGTGTTAATAAGACTATATATAAGTGTTAATAATAACATAATAAACATGTTGACAGTGTGATTATAAGACTTTTATAAGCACTTATAAGACACTTCTTAACTATTAATTGATCGCTTAATATCATTAATAAAAGTCTTATGAGTTTCTGATAGCTGTTAATAAAAGCGTTACAAACCTATTTATTGTCTTACTAACTTGCCTATTATGTCATTGTTAAACCTTTACTAAGCATTGTTTGTTGCTTTATGAAGGTAAACACATCTTTATTAATCAATTAATAGCAGTTAACTATGCTCTATGAACAATGCTTATTAAGGTTAATAAGTCCTTTATGAAACACTTTTTAACAGTTAATAAGTACTATATCTTGTCAAGGAGGATACAATGAGAATTAGAAAAACGACATGCAAATACAATGTTAGAGCGGTGAAGGTATTTGATTTGCTTTAATGTTTTTCTTGTTGAAGTACCTTCAAAAATAAGTTTTCTGAGTTTGGTTTGCAGCGCCATATCTTAGTAGGCTAAAGTCACTGATTTTCATCCCTCTTTCCAAAATGTTGTCTTTTGGCATGTAGCATAATGAGTGCATAATATATTTGTTTTTGCTCTGAAGTGATTATTTCACCTCTATGTGTGCGCACACATGTTGAGTGAGTGTTAAAATTAGATGCCCAGAGAACGTAGTATATTTTTCACAATCTATGATGAATATGACTCGTATGATCGGTTTGCTCAAATCAGATCCTTAAAGGACTTTTATTTTGAAGGTAGTTGTAAAACCGGAAGTTCCGTGTATGCAAGTCGCTGATGGCTTGACGCCAGCTTGACGGCCATGCTTGACAAAGTGTTACACGAAAGTAAGGAGAACATGTCGGAGTCGTCAGCACGGTCAGCACCCCAAACCAGGTCTCTGAAAAATAAGAGGGTGAGGTCCGAACTGGAGGATGACTCTTCTGGTAAGTTTAAGAATGTAATGTTATAGTAACGTTAGCTGGTTCTAGCTTGCTAGTTGTTTGCCTAGCTTACATTACTTTCTTTCAGAAGCTTTGGTGAGCTTCCTTTTTGAGCTAACGTTTAGCTTACACTATCATAAAAACTGCAACCAAACTATCTATTAACAGTTGTGTCATGCTAGCTTGTCAGGAAGGGGCTAAGTAATGCTAAATGGTTATTTCTGTGCTGACCCAGATGCTGCCCAAATTGTCCCAACTGCCAAACTGGGTCTACAGAAATATAAACATGAGCTGGCCAGGTTTAAATTAGAATGCCAGGATGTAAAAATAAAAGACCTGACAACGGAGAGAGATTTATTTCTTGAAGGGACAACTATCTGAATGAAAGAAAATATTTACTTTTTTCGAACAATTTTCACCATTACAGACTATATTTACTTTGATACTGCACCCCTTTTTGCAGATTCCATGTCCAAATGACTTAAATGCTTAGTGTAACCTGTCTGCTATCTGTCTAATTGTGATCAATGTTTCTTTGTGTTGTCTTTATACAGTAACAAGAAAGACCAGCCTGACTCAACCTTCCCCTGAGGCTAAGGAAAAGCCCGACTCAGAGTCAAGTCCGTTGTCTTCCGACTCCTCTGACCCCTCCTCAGACGATGGGAAGAGGAAGAGGAAGTATAGCAGAAGTCAGCATTGTACTGTGCCAGAGGGGGCCAGCAGAAGAAGGGTTTTTTTTTTTTTTTACCACATACTGTATATAAAATGATCTATTTTTGAATTGTATTACTTGATTTTATTTCAATACATTTTAAACATTTAAACCTGACCAATTTTCTTACTATTTTGTTGACACAATCGGGGAACGGTGGGACTTGAAAATATTCCCACCTTCAAAGTGGGGAATGACAAAACAAGTTTGAGAACCACTGGGTTAGCATCTATTAGTTGTATGTGGTTTTCTGCTTGTCCTATCTGCAACAGTATAATGCTGACTTCTGATACAGCAACATCTCGCCCAAATTCTTATAGTGAGGATTGCCATCTCCATAAGGTTACAGATTCAATATGCAGAAGCAACTCATACAACCCCACGTCGTTTTATATTGTTTTACCTACAACAGAGTTTTTTTTTTATTATTTATTTTATTATTATTCTTCCGGACAATTACACATAATACATAATTTTCTCATTGCATATTCATACATATTACTTTGTGTTATCGTCCGAAGGGAAGCAGGAGAAGCCAAAGGCTTATCGGGTCCCGCCCCCACTGCCATAAGATTCAGATACACAGATACACAGCTACTTTGATGAAAGTTTTTTTTTGCTCTACTCGTTTAATTGTTTTGTTGTTCTTATTCATTTAATATTTTAAATTAATAGTCTTAATCATTGGACACTTGAATTGATGTCAGGCATCATTTTTATTTTACAAAGGTATTTATTGTTTTACATTTAGTAAAATGTTGTTCATGAAAGTTCTGGGAAACAAACAAACATGTTTACAATTGCACAGGTGTTAAGTGTTTTTTTTTCTTTAAAAGTAAGTTTTTGTGCTTCACCTCTCTAACATTGTATTTACATGTAGTTTTTTTAATTCACATTGTATCCACCTTGACAAGATATAGTACTTATTAACTGTTAAAAAGTGTATATTAAAGGATTTATTAACCTTAATAAGCATTGTTCTCGCTTTAGATCAGGTACCTTCAAAATGCATTATTACCTGTTTAATAAAGGACTTATTAACCTTAATAAGCATTGTTCTCGCTTTAGATCAGGTACCTTCAAAATGCATTATTACCTGTTTAATAAAGGACTTATTAACCTTAATAAGCATTGTTCTCGCTTTAGATCAGGTACCTTCAAAATGCATTATTACCTGTTTAATAAAGGACTTATTGGACTTAATAAGCATTGTTCTTAGAGCATAGAAATGTATTATTACCTGTTTAATAAAGGACTTATTAACCTTAATAAGCATCGTTCTTAGAACATAGTTAACTGCTAATAAACAAATAATAAAGGTGTGTTCACCTTCATAAAGCAACAAACAATCCTTAGTAAAGGTTTAACTATGACATAATAGGTAAGTTAGTAAGACTCAATAGATGGATTTTAATGCTTTTATTAACAGCTATCAGAAACTCATAGGGCTTTTATTAATGCTATTAAGCAATCAATAAATAGTTAAGAAGATTCTTATAAGTGCTTATAAAAGTCTTATAATCACACAGTAAACATGTTTATTGTGTTATTATTAACACTTAAATATAGTCTTATTAACACAAACTGATGTTAATAAGCATCTTATAATGTTAATAAGCATCTCATAAGGTCCTTATTACCTATTAACTAAGGCTTATAACAAGAACCTTAATATAAAGCGTTACCAAAACAATTTTTGGTGTATATTCCATGATAGGCGAGTGTCCCTACACTGGTCGTTTTTCTGAATATGTTCCTGCTAGGAGTTATTAATTTTTGAACATTTTGATGATTTGAGAGCCAGAAATTCACATATTCCACTTTAAAAAAATTCCTGTTGATTTTGGGGCGGGGCTTCAAGAGGCTTTTTTGTGGGGCCTGCAAAGATACATTTGGGTTATTAATTTGGTGCAGCTAGGTATAACACAGCCTGAGTTATGATGAATTAAAGCTTCATGAGGTGCGTATTTACGCGAACTTTGACCCCAAAAAGATCCCTGGTTCTCTGATAAGTTCTTTATCTTTCCGCAATTTAACATCGGGCAAGGCTCTTTTGTATTTGAGAAGTGGTTTGACGTCCCTGGCGTGAAAACTCTAGGACGAGTTCGTCGAAATGCGAAATTATGGTTTTGGCGGTGTTAGGCACTAAATCCAACATGGCCGACTTCCTGTTGATTTTGGCCAATGACATACAATTGCATTTATGTGCGCCTTGGGCCATTACATGTTGTCCGAAGATTTCAGGCTTTTAGCCCAATTTTTGAGCATGCATTTCTTGAAAAACAGTTTTTGGCCATAAGGGGCGCCGTTTTTGAGATCAAATCCTGAACCACTGATACATTGAAATTTTTTGCAGGTCTGATGGGTACGCAAACTTTTTCAACTAATGCATGACGGGAAGGGGGTCAAAAGTGACAAAGTTGCGGCGGATAACCGGTTTCAATAGGGCTTTCGCACATTCTGTGCTCGGGCCCTAATTAGAAAAACGACATGTAAATACAATGTTAGAGCGGTGAAGGTATTTGATTAGCTTTAATGTTTTTCTTGTTGAAGTACCTTCAAAAATTAGTTTTCTGAGTTTGGTTTGCAGCGCCATATCTTAGTTGGCTAAAGTCACTGATTTTCATCCCTCTTTCCAAAATGTTGTCTTTTGGCATCTAGCATAATGAGTACATAATATATTTGTTTTTGCTCTGAAGTGATTCTTTCACCTCTATGTGTGCGCACACATGTTGAGTGAGTGTTAAAATGAGATGCCCCGAGAACGTAGTATATTTTTCACAATCTATGATGAATATGACTCGTATGATCGGTTTTGTGCCTCAAATCAGATCCTTAAAGGGCTTTTATTTTGAAGGTAGTTGTAAAACCGGAAGTTCCGTGTATGCAAGTCGCTGATGGCTTGACGCCAGCTTGACGGCCATGCTTGACAAAGTGTTTCACGAAAGTAAGGAGAACATGTCGGAGTCGTCAGCACGGTCAGCACCCCAAACCAGGTCTCTGAAAAATAAGAGGGTGAGGTCCGAACTGGAGGATGACTCTTCTGGTAAGTTTAAGAATGTAATGCTATAGTAACGTTAGCTGGTTCTAGCTTGCTAGTTGTTTGCCTAGCTTACATTACTTTCTTTCAGAAGCTTTGGTGAGCTTCTTTTTTGAGCTAACGTTTAGCTTACACTATCATAAAAACTGCAACCAAACGTATCTATTAACAGTTGTGTCATGCTAGCTTGTCAGGAAGGGGCAAAGTAATGCTGAATGGTTATTTCTGTGCTGACCCAGATGCTGCCCAAATTGTCCTAACTGCCAAACTGGGTCTACAGAAATATAAACATGAGCTGGCAAGGTATAAATTAGAATGCCAGGATGTAAAAATAATAGACCTGACAACGGAGAGAGATTTCTTGAAGGGACAACTATCTGAATGAAAGAAAATATTTACTTTTTTCCAACAATTGTCACCATTACAGACTAAATTTACTTTGATACTGCACCCCTTTTTGCAGATTCCATGTCCAAATCACTTAAATGCTTAGTATAACCTGTCTGCTATCTGTCTAATTGTGATCAATGTTTCTTTGTGTTGTCTTTATACAGTAACAAGAAAGACCAGCCTGACTCAACCTTCCCCTGGGGCTCAAGTCCGTTGTCGTCTGACTCCTCTGACTCCTCCTCAGACGATGGGAAGAGGAAGAGGAAGTATAGCAGAAGTCAGCATTATACTGTTGCAGAGGGGGCCAGCAGAAGAAGGCTTTTTTTTTTAATGATCTATTTTTGAATTGTATTACTTGATTTTATTTCAATACATTTTAAACTTAAGACTGACCAATTTTCTTACTATCTTGTTGACACAATCGGGGAACGGTGGGACTTGAAAATATTCCCACCTCCAAAGTGGGGAATGACAAAACAAGTTTGAGAACCACTGGGTTAGCATCTATATAGTTCTATGTGGTTTTCTGCTTGTCCTATCTGCAACAGTATAATGCTGACTTTTGATACAGCAACGTCTCGCCCAAATTCCTCTAGTGAGGATTGCCATCTCCATAAGGTTACAGATTCAATATGCAGAAGCAACTCATACAACCCCACGTCGTTTTATATTGTTTTACCTACAACAGAGTTTTTTTTTTATTATTGTTTGATGGAAGTTTTTTTTGCTCTACTCGTTTAATTGTTTTGTTGTTCTTATTCATTTAATATTTTAAATTAATAGTCTTCATCATTGGACACTTGAATTGATGTCAGGCAGCATTTTTATTTTACTAAGGTATTTATTTTTTTACATTTAGTAAAATGTTGTTCATGAAAGTTCTGGGAAACAAACATGTTTACAATTGCACAGTTGTTAAGTGTTTTTTTTTCTTTAAAAGTAAGTGCTTCTGTGCTTCACCTCTGTAACATTGTATTTACATGTAGTTTTTTTTAATTCACATTGTATCCACCTTGACAAGATATAGTACTTATTAACTGTTAAAAAGTGTATGTTAAAGGATTTATTAACCTTAATAAGCATTGTTCTCGCTTTAGATCCAGTACCTTCAAAATGCATTATTACCTGTTTAATAAAGGACTTATTAACCTTAATAAACATTGTTCTCGCTTTAGATCAGGTACCTTCAAAATGCATTATTACCTGTTTAATAAAGGACTTATTGGCCTTAATAAGCATTGTTCTCGCTTTAGATCCAGTACCTTCAAAATGCATTATTACCCGTTTAATAAAGGTCTTATTGGCCTTAATAAGCATTGTTCTCGCTTTAGATCAGGTACCTTCTTTCTTTCAAAGGTTTTTTTATTAAATGTTCGTAACACAGAAATTGTAGCACAATTAGTACAAATTTTTTCCCCCTTTTTTTTTCCCGAACATACCCCACCCACATCCCACCCTCACACCCAACAACACGAAATATACACTTCGAGAAACAGAAATAAACAATCAATATGAAAAAAAAAAAAAAACACATAAAGAAATCAAATTAAATCAAATAAAAAGGGGGGGGAGCTACTCTTCTATAGTTATTGTTTTTTTTAAATAATTTAGGAAGGGGCGCCAAATTCGGTCAAATTTATTCTCGGATCCCTGGGTAGTGTAACGTATTTTCTCTAAATTCATACATGCCATAATGTCTCGAATCCAATGTGAGTGGGAAGGAGGAGCAGGATCTTTCCACTTGAGTAGGATAGCCCTGCGAGCAAGTAGTGAGGTGAAGGCCAGTACTCTCAGCTTCACTTTAGGTAAGCCCGGATTTGGTGCAATGCCAAAAATTGCAGTGAAAGGGTTCGGCTTAATTTGATGCTGAAGTACTTCAGAAATTGTTTGAAAAACTGATGTCCAGAACTCAGTCAAGGTGGGACACAACCAGTACATGTGAAAGAGTGATGCCGGTGCGCTCTTACAGCTATCACAGGTCGGGTCTACATCGGGGAACATACGGGCTAATTTAGTTTTAGATATGTGGATACGATGTACTACTTTAAATTGCACAAGAGCATGTCGGGCGCACATGGAGGTAGAGTGTATCCGATCCAGAACTGAATCCCACATGTGATCTGTGAAGGCAGAACCTAGGTCTTGCTCCCACAGGGTTCTTATAGCTGCTAATGAGGGGCTATGCAACTTCGAAATAAGGTTGAAAAACACAGAAATTGAGCCTTTTAATGTGGGGTTTACAGAAAGAAACAAATCGACATGATTGGCTGGCGGTTTATAAGGGAATTGGGGAATTAACTTCTGCGTAAAATGCCTGATTTGCAGAAATCGGAAAAAATGTGTCTTTTCGATACCAAAGTTTTTTGTCAATTGAGAAAAACTAGCAAATAGATCATTAATAAATAAATCACCGATGCATTTTAAGCCTTTTTTATGCCAGATCTTGAATGCACCATCCACCGTCGAGGGAGTAAACAAGTGATTAGCTGCAATTGGGCTGAAAAGTGAAAAATTCTGCATTCCAAAATTCTTCCTAAATTGGGTCCAGATTCGAAGGGAGTGCTTAATCACGGGACTACTGTTGGGAATAGCCGAAGAGAGTGGAAGTGCGGCACTTAAGAGGGCAGATAGAGACAATGGGCTAACAGCGCTCGACTCCATTGTTACCCAGACTGGGGCTGAGTCGTCAAGGTGAAAATGCACCCAGTACACTAAAGAACGGATATTAGCAGCCCAGTAATAGTATTGGAAATTAGGGAGGGCCATTCCACTTGTTTGTTTGGGTCTTTGAAGAAAAGCTTTCCGTAACCGAGGGTGTTTACCATTCCAAATATAATTTATCATTAAAGAGTCAAGGGCCTGAAAAAAGGATTTGGGGAGAAAGATGGGGAGACATTGGAATAGATATAGGAACTTTGGGAGTAATGTCATTTTAATTGAGTTTATTCTACCTATGAGAGAGAAGGCCAGAGGAGACCACTTCGATAATATTTGCTTCGCCTGATCCAATAATTTGAGGAAGTTCGATTTAAATAGGTTTTTAAAATTTCTGGTAAAACATACCCCAAGGTAACTCAGATGATCTGTCACCACTTTGAGTGGGAGAGCTGTATAATCAAGTTTAAGAGCTTCTTTATTAATCGGAAAGAGTTTGCTCTTACTCAAGTTAAGTTTATAGCCAGAAAACTGACTAAAGACCTCCAACACAGAAAGTGCCTCCGGTAAAGAGGAGGCTGGCTTGGCGACAAACAAAAGTAAGTCATCGGCGTATAATGATACCTTATGTTCACTTCCTCCTCTCCATATCCCCTGAATCTGTTTGTTACCGCGAATGGCAATCGCAAGTGGTTCGATTGCAATAGCAAAAAGGAGCGGGCTCAAAGGACAACCCTGCCGGGTCCCACGGTGCAGATCAAAACTACTTGAGTAACGGCTGTTTGTTAATACTGAGGCAGAAGGGCATGCATATAATAATTTAACCCAAGAAGTGAAAACAGGACCCAAACCGAATTTTTCAAGGGTGAAAAACAAATAATTCCATTCTACTCTATCAAATGCTTTTTCAGCATCCATAGAAGCGAGGCATTCTGATTCAATATTTCTGGGGGAATATAAAATGTTCATTAGCCGGCGGATATTATAAAATGATTGGCGTCCCTTTATAAACCCAGTTTGGTCGGGGGATATGATAGAGGGGAGAGCATCCTCCAATCTGTGGGCGAGAATCTTTTTTTAAAGTATCTTCACATCCGTATTTAATAGTGAAATTGGTCGGTATGATGCACAATCTAGAGGATCTTTATCCTTTTTTAACAATAGGGAAATACAGGCCTGATAGAACGAAGGCGGGAGTTTACCTGAGTCAAATGAGTCTGAGAATACTGAACATAAAAAAGGCGACAATTCGGCTGAAAATTTCTTAAAAAAGTCAGATGGAAGTCCGTCTGGACCAGGAGATTTGCCTGATTGCATAGATGTTATTGCTGCAATAATTTCCTTCTGAGTAATAGGTGCCTCAAGGCTATGTCTCCGGTCTTGAGAGAGGGAAGGCATGTTTAGGTTACTGAAAAAGGTTTCCATCACCGTTACGTCTACTGTACAATCAGAACTATACAAATTTGAATAGAATGTTTTGAACTTTTCGTTTATCAATTTCTGATCTGATGTTGTACACCCACTGTCTGTCCGTATTCCAGGGATGAGTTGCTTCGCTCTAAATCCGCGCAGTTGATTGGCCAGGAGTTTACCAATCTTGTCACCATGCTCGTAAAAAGTACTTCTGCTCCTAAGCAACTGGTCAGCAACTTGACGAGAGGAAAGAAGGTTGAATTCTGTCTGAAGTTTTAAACGTTCTTTGTAAAGTTCAGGTGAAGGTGAATTAGCACATTGTCTGTCTATGTTCAGAATCTGATCAGCTATTTCAGTTTGTTTCTGTTTTGTACACTTATTTTTGTATGCTGCAAAAGATATAATTTCACCTCTCAAATAGGCTTTCAGGGCTTCCCAAATTGTTGCATTGGACACATCTGGTGTTTTATTTATACTCAAAAAAGTTTTAATATGTGTAGAGATGTGTGAAAGAAAACTCTCATCTGTGAGCAACAATGGATCCAGTCTCCACTGCCTTCTTGTATACTCAACGTCAGAGAAAGCCAGTTGAAGGAGCAGAGGAGCATGATCTGAGATCACAATACTTTCATAACTGCCTGACTTTAGGTCTGGCATCAATGAGTTATCGACAAAAAAATAATCAATTCGGGTGTAAGTGTGGTGGACATGTGAAAAGAATGAGTATTCTCTTCCTGTGGGGTATAAAAACCTGTATGGATCAGAGAGGCTATAATCAGCAAGAAATGATTTGATATAACCTGCAGATCTGCTAAGAGTGGCAGGTTTGGGGGAAGAGCGGTCTAAGACTGGATCTAGATAACAATTAAAATCCCCACCAAGAATAAGAGAATGGGAATTGAGATCAGGGAGTTGAGAAAAAAATCTCTTAAAGAATTCTACATCATCAACGTTAGGCGCGTAGACGTTGGCCAAGATGACTGATTTATTGTAAAGTTTGCCTGAAACAATAATAAAACGTACATTTTTATCTGATATAATGTTTGAGGACTCAAAAGGAATATTACTATCAATAAGGATAGCTGTGCCCCTGGCCTTAGCCCTGAAATTAGAATGAAAAAATTGTCCACGCCAGCATTTACTTAGTCGCCCATGGTCAGAGTCATGTAAATGGGTTTCTTGAAGGAAAACTATTCCAGCCCTGAGCCGTTTTAGGTGGGTTAAGACCTTACCCCTTTTCACTTGGTGATTTAGCCCCTTGACATTCCAACTAATTAAATTAACCCTCTGAGCCCTGAGGGCATTTTCTCGATTTTACATGCTTTTATAAATTACCATTTTAGAGGGCAAGTAGATAACATAATACCCAGCTGATTCATATTAAAATGTTCAGAACACTCTCAGCTCTCAGTTAGGAAGGTTCAATTTTGCCCTAGTCCAATGTAAAAAAAAAATATTTTGACATAAATGTTGAAATTTGAAGTCCGATTTTTGAAAAATTTCGAAATTTGTGTGAAATAATACCTTTATTCATCTGATTGAGTTATTTTGGCTCTTGAAATTGCTTCTCCAAAACATTAGCTTCTAAAATGTACAAGAATGTTTCCATAAAAAGGTTGGGAAGAGCAAAAAACATGACTAAAATGATCTTTTTGTCCAAACGTTTTTTGGTTTTTTGGTTCTCGATTTTACATGCTTTTATAAATTACCATTTTAGAGGGCAAGTAGATAACGTAATACCCAGGTGATTCATATCAAAATGTTCAGAACACTCTCAGCTCTCAGTGAGGAAGGTTCAATTTTGCCCTAGTCCAATGAAAAAAAAAAATATTTTGACATAAATGTTGAAATTTGAAGTCCGATTTTTGAAAAATTTCGAAATTTGTGTGAAATAATACCTTTATTCATCTGATTAAATTATTTTGGCTCTTGAAATTGCTTCTCCAGAACATTAGCTTCTAAAATGTACTGGAATTTTTCCATAAAAAGGTTGGGAAGAGCAAAAAACATGACTAAAATGATCTTTTTGTCCAAACGTTTTTTTGGTTGAGATCTAAGGGCATTTTCTCGATTTTACATGCTTTTATAAATTACCATTTTAGAGGGCAAGTAGATAACATAATACCCAGCTGATTCATATTAAAATGTTCAGAACACTCTCAGCTCTCAGTTAGGAAGGTTCAATTTTGCCCTAGTCCAATGTAAAAAAAAAAATATTTTGACATAAATGTTGAAATTTGAAGTCCGATTTTTGAAAAATTTCGAAATTTGTGTGAAATAATACCTTTATTCATCTGATTGAGTTATTTTGGCTCTTGAAATTGCTTCTCCAAAACATTAGCTTCTAAAATGTACAAGAATGTTTCCATAAAAAGGTTGGGAAGAGCAAAAAACATGACTAAAATGATCTTTTTGTCCAAACGTTTTTTTGGTTGAGATCTAAGGGCATTTTCTCGATTTTACATGCTTTTATAAATTACCATTTTAGAGGGCAAGTAGATAACATAATACCCAGCTGATTCATATTAAAATGTTCAGAACACTCTCAGCTCTCAGTTAGGAAGGTTCAATTTTGCCCTAGTCCAATGTGAACAAAAATATTTTGACACAAATGCTGCAATTTGAAGTCAGATTTTTGAAAAATGTGGAAACTTATGTGAAATAATACCTTTATTCACCAGGACAAATTGTTTTGGCTCTTGAAATTGCTTCTCCAAAACATTAGCTTAGCGAAGGAATACAATAATTGACTAATGTTAACATGCTAATACTAAAATAAAATATGAATAGTGTGGATGCAGGAGAACTTCAGATGCTGCCAGAGGAAGGACCTGATCCACACCGTCTCGTCTCCACCAGGGAAAACTGGAAGAGAACAGACAGACAACAAATGAGCCAAGAAAAGTGAACAGGCATGAAAACAAAAAGACTATCCTGCTGAGCGAAAGCATTATCCCCATTTACAAAGCATTAGCTTCTATAATGCACTGTCATTTTCCCAAAAAAAGTTGGGAAGTGCAAAAAACATGACTAAAATCAAATTTCCCAAAATACAAATAGTCTCTTACTCTACTTTGACCACATATGAGGAATTAAGCAAAATGAGACTGAATAATGACTTGATACTAGTGTTGTTTTTGTCAACGAAATGTATGACAAAATATCGTCGTCAACGAACATTTATCACGTGACAGAAACGAGACGAGACGCAACGTAAATGGTGGTCATGTGACGAAGACTATAATCAAATATATAATGCTTTATTGTTGACTAATAAAAACGGGACTAAATGTGGTTTACAAAAACAAAAACTGACATTACAGCATCGTAAGAGAGGCCGTGTCCGGAGGGGATGTCACTTTTCCCTGTGTAAATGTTAAAATCTATGGTGTAGCCATTGCTTGAGTCCGCCAAAACGAACAATTTGAAACCCCACTTAGTAGGTTTGGCCTTCATGTATTGAGTAATTCCAGTTTTAGCCTTTGAGGCAACCATCCTTTCATCCACAGCTAGGTTTTTGTATGGATGAAAATAGGTCTTTGCTGCGGTTTTGATCAAATTGAGGAGAGGTTTGACCCTGAAGAGTTTGTCGAATTGTGGCGTTCCCTTCTTCCTATCATTGTTTACATCTTCATCTGGATCACTTATGTGTAAGTTCCAGGAGATGACACCAAATCTGTCCCTACTCATGACTGTTGCGGCAAATGGACAGGTTAAACTGTGGTTCTGCCTCCAGTAATCAGCAATGTGGTGTAGTCTAACCAGGGCCATGTAAAAGAGGAGTCCAATGTACTTGTAAAACTCCTCAACTGTCAAATCAGTCCATTTAAACTTTTTACCCATGGCAATTTTTTTGGCAGCCTGTTTATTTGTGTTGCTACAGAGTGTGTGTACAGTGTGTGCAGTGAAAAACAATTTGAAGAGCTCAATTGGTGTGTAGAAGTGCGTGCCTAGCTGTGGGCCAGGGGTGCGTGCAGGTTGAAACCTGGAGACAGGAGGAGCGGTGTCCTGGTCTTCCTCAGTCTTCCAAGCCCGCTGCTGCGTAGGGGGTGCTGGTGGAGTTAGGACACGGGACCTCTTTGCGGGTGGTTCTCCTCTTCTCCTGGACCTGGTGCTGCCACAGATTCACAGAAATCAGTCTCATTATCTCATAACAAAAATATTTAAACTTCACAACTTGTATTTGCAAACAACAGTGTAATAAAAGTCGATGCAAAAACATTTCCATTCTGTACTATTTGTAAATTGTAAAGGGAAATACTTTTACACAGAATACACATCTATTACTATTATTTTCAAACAAAAGTAAACAAAAGTAGTGCTATCAATAGAGAAATCAGTCCCTGTAATGTCAAGAATGCAAAATTCAAGCTATCTTACATTTACACACAGAGCTTCATTTGCAATTTCTAAAATAAATTATTATACCCGTTTATAAACAGCTGTATAGCCTACTACAGTTTGTTTGTTTCTCTCTCTCTCTCGTAACTTCTGTCTCCTCCCCTCAGCCAGACTAAATGATGGCTTCCCATCTCCCACAACAGACAGCGCTGTGTGTGTGTGTCAAAATATTGACACACACACACACACACACACACACACACACACACACACACACACACACACACACACACACACACACACCCCGGGTGTCCATTTATGCGAGACAGCTAGCAAACAAAATTGAGACACACGGGGAAGATTGCTTACTTTTACTTGTTTTCAAACTATTACTTGTTTTCAAACAACAGAAGGCTGGCGACAAGAGTATACAGCTCTGTCACGTCAGTTCCAAAAAAAAAATCGGTCACGTCACGGACGCAACATTCAAGCTAGTTTACATGTTCACACTTAGCTTCCATTACAAAAACAGACGTTTTGTCAAATAAATGCTCTTACCCGTCTTCAAATGGATCCATGTCACCTTCATATTCCTCTTCGTCAAAGCCCTCAATGTCAGAATTGGCGTCTTCCTCTGAATCTCTCAGCTGTCGAACATCCGCGCCATGGTGAAATCGAAATTAGGAGCATGATAGGAGTCCTTTGTTCAGTGATTGTGTATGTTTGACCTTAGTGGGAGGTCCTTAGTGATTACACTAAGTTGATTGGATGGTTTTTCACAAAATATGACAGCAAGCAGCTCTACCAATCACGCAAGGGAAAGGGCCGATGACGTTTTCGCAAAATGTTGATTGACAAGCGGCTCAGCCAGTAGCGCAAGGGAAAGGGTTGATACATTTTCGCGCCTCTCAGCAACATATCTCTGGCTGTGAGTCACGTAGAATCACGCGAGAATATGTCCCGGAAAGGGGAGAATCTCAGCTTTCCGGTGATATTTAAACCACATTGCTGCGATTTAATAATGTTAAATAATGTATTAAAACATAACGAAATCACCGACAGAACGCCATAGAACGCAGTACTGCGGGCTCCGATTGCCCTTCATCTAGCTCAGTTGTAGTGAGAATAAAAAGAGTTGCTCCGATAAGAAAAAGAGTAGCAAAATATACAGAGGAGAAGAAAACACACAAAAAACAGCTAAACCCCCAGTTAACACCAACCCATCCCTCCCAGAACCCACCCCATGTATTGCTCTGAACAGCAAACCCCAAAAGACCCTTACTAGTCTCACAACGTACAATTAACTTCTAATATCAATTAGGTAACCCTGCAGCTTAAACATACTCATGAACTGAACAGAACACACAATGAGCAATGTACAGGTTCAGCTTGCCACACTTGTTATGGCTCCAAGGACTTTTTCCATTTAGGAGCAGTAATCATTCAAAACTTATCCTCTTAAGATTCCAACAACACAGGATCAGAAAGATAAATAAAAATAAGCCTGGCATGAGACAGAAACCCCTCAGCACGAGTCACAACAAGGCCCTTGAGGTTAAATGTAGGCTATGTGAATTTAACAGGCATAGGCCTCATGACAGTTAGGCTGTATTTCAGTCAAACGTGTTTGTGCAATATGAGGCATTGAGTCAAATGATCAAACACAGTCAGTGAGCCAGGCATTATGATACTTATCCCCTATCCCCTGTCGGCTGAGGCTATTCTCTGAGCATATCGGTGTGCTTCATTTGGGTCGGTGAAGACGGTGTCAGTGCCATCGTATGTGACACGGAGCTTGGCCGGGTATAGGAGCCCAAAACGAACTCCTTGTACATCTCTTAGGATCGCCCTCGTCTTGGAGAAAAGAGCTCTCTGTTTGACGACCTCGGCGGGGAAATCCTGGAAGATCCTTATCTGCTGTCCCTGGTATGATAGGTTCCTATCCTTCGCCACTTTACGCAGTATTTCCTCCAGTACATGGCAGTGGTGCACCCGCAGGATCAGGTGGCGTGGTGGTCCGTGGTCGTCCGGTCGGGTCCTAAGCGCCCTGTGCGCTCGGTCAAGTGTGGGCTTTTCGTCCAGAGCGAGAGTATCTTTGAGTAGCTGCGCAGTGAAATCACGCACACTTTGTCCATGTTCCGCTCCCTCCTTTACCCCGGCTATTCTCAAATTTTGACGTTTTGAGCGTCCCTCTAAGTCCAGACACTTTTCCGACAGTTTTGACACCAAGCTAGAAAGGCGTTCCACTTCGGCGTTTAAGCTGTCTGTAGCGTCGGAGCTAGTAGTAGCCGCTAGCTCTAGCTCTTGTATCGTCTTGCTGTTAGAGAGGGAGGTAGCTTGAATGGCTCCTAGCTTACCGTTGAAATCCGACTCCAGTCGTAATATTTCCCCTCTCAGGGTCGTGGTTACGTCTTCAATGCGAGAGTCTATTTTAGCACATATATCCTGCTTCATTGTGGAGAGTTCTCGGCGGAAGGTTTTAATAGCTTGCAGAACCGGCGTTTGGTCCGTTTGTTCCTCGTCTGCCGGGCTCTCCGGCTCAGGGGAGCTTGGGGCTTCTGCGCGGCCTTCATCTCCGTCTTTCTTTGATTTCTTTTTGTTTGGCATAGTGAACTCTTTCCCGTTAACGATTGTATCGTTAATTTTTCGGTCTCTCGGGTATATTACTGTAGTAGTTATAAGCGAATTCTGTTCAGTTTTTGGTATTATTTGTTCGGAAGAGTGCAGAGCAACCTAAAAGTGCGTCCTATCCCTCCATAGCGCTACCGGAAGTCTAGATCAGGTACCTTCAAAATGCATTATTACCTGTTTAATAAAGGACATATTAACCTTAATAAGAATTGTTCTTAGAGCATAGAAATGCATTATTACCTGTTTAATAAAGGACTTATTAACCTTAATAAGCATCGTTCTTAGAACATAGTTAACTGCTAATAAACAAATAATAAAGGTGTGTTCACCTTCATAAAGCAACAAACAATCCTTAGTAAAGGTTTAACTATGACATAATAGGTAAGTTAGTAAGACTCAATACATGGGTTTGTAACGCTTTTATTAACAGCTATCAGAAACTCATGAGACTTTCATTAATGCTATTAAGCAATCAATAAATAGTTAAGAAGTTTCTCATAAGTGCTTATAAAAGTCTTATAATCACACAGTAAACATGTTTATTGTGTTATTATTAACACTTAAATATAGTCTTATTAACACAAACTGATGTTAATAAGCATCTTATAAGGTCCTTATTACCTATTAACTAAGGCTTATAACAAGAACCTTAATATAAAGCGTTACCATATACACAGATAGAGGGAGGAAGAGATAGCTTTATTTTGCTTTTTTACTTAAATTGATCATTGATGGCTTTAGACTGACTCCTGCTGTCGCAAGCCTATCAGCTGTTGTTCTGAACAGCTGTTACACACGGAGGTGAAAACGAAATTGAAACTTAACTATCGCCTGGCTGGGCTGACATAAAGTGGAGCAGCCAAATATAGCCTAAACTAATAGGCCTAAATATTGTTACAAAAATACAGGCAATGTGTTGTGTGATTTTTGTCAGTAGCCTACAGTAGACCTAGAGGCTGGCCCCGATCGCCACTATCTGTTCTGTAATACACGATCGCCGATCACGTGAACACACAGGCGTCTTTTTTTTTTAGCATATATGTACGGTGGCCCTGAGAGGTCACAGCACGCAACATCAGAAAACACATGCAAGAACACAAAACACCAGGGGCCTATCCGAAAACTTTTTTTTGCATAGGAAATTTCCTTTCCTATCGAGATGACCCGGAAGTGCTCGGCAGATAGGTGATCCGAATAACCAAAATGCTTAGGAAAGGCATAGGAAAGGAGCCTCGATTCATCCTTTAACCCTCCTTTAGCATAGGTTACTCCTGGCTAACCTATGCTAAAGGAAAGGAGATAGTGGTATCCCATAATCCTTTACGGCGGCAAGATTTAAAGCAACAGGCCACCGCCGGAGTTTACCGACTCTACACGAATACGAACGAGAGGTAAAACAGAAGAGAGGAGAGGAGAAGAGAGGAAGATTTAACTCGGCTAAAACAAAATACTCCCCCCCCCCCCCACACACACACACACACAGGCTAAAGATAATAAAGAACTCATAAAAGACCAACATCATAATAGTTATTTTCGTAGCACATAATTTACACCATAAGAAAATAAAATACCAACTTCACATTTAATGAAGTTACTGGGGGCAGTTCATTTCAACATCAACACAAGTGTAGCCTCTTTTTATTCCACATGTGAATTGGGATATATGGGAGTGATTCTCACTCTGTTGGCGACAACCTGATTAAAATCAATATGAAAAGAACGCATGGATCAAACGAGCGCTTGTTGTAGTCCATTTTCGGAGAATAGTGAAGTTTCACGCTAGTGACTCACGTCAGCAATACTCGCCGTCGCGCAATGACGTCGGTTAGGAAAAGTGGAGTCGAATTAATTTGAAACAGGACTGTCCTTTCCTATGTTCGATAGGAAGCACCTTTCATCTCTCCTTAACCCCGATGACGTTTAGGGGTTAAGGTATAGGAAAGGAGGCTTATAGGTTAGGAGATTGGACTTTTCGGATAGGCCCCAGCAAATTAGGCCACAACACAACGGAAATAGGCCACAACACGACGGAAGTGTTTCCAGAGGACACTTAAAAGTGATGCACACGTCCTGGCAGGCTTGTTGTTTACGCATATTTTGACTATGATTTTGACTCACAGTGCTATTAAGGTTATCTTTCCGTCTACACTAGCCTACTCTGTGTAGACGGAAAGATAACCGGCAATCTAAAAGTGTGATTAAAGCCGTTTACTGGACTGTGGAGGAGAAGACTGAGACACCATCTGTCCGAAATGTAAGTAGCCATATTTTTTAAATAATCATGGCCCATTGTTAGTTGAATGTCTGTGATGTCCTTTATCATATCCCTCCTATAATAACCAACACTGACTGAAATTAGATAATGCTGTGGGGTTTAGTAGTTAGCGTTAGCGTCCGCTAGCTTAACCGTTAGCTTTAGGCTAACCGTTTGAGCTGTGGAGTCTTTGGCAATGACTGTTGTCGCCTGCGGCTCGTTTTTGTAAACTCACATTAGACCTGCAATGAAGGTCCCTGTGTTAAAAACAAATGGTGAAACTGACTGGTGTGTTGGAAACTGTAAAGAGTATTTGTTTTAATAGCTTCAGGCTGCTACCTGCTAGCAGTCTGACTAAGCAGTCTGACTGTATCTCCAGTGTAATGTGTATACAGACAAGAATACTCTAAGTTGCCTCTGCTGGTGTTTGTTTCCTGTCCAAACATCACATTATCACTCAGAACTAGTTTCTTATTGAGCCAGGGCTATACTGAATTTATTAGTAGCCTATCTTATTTTATAATGGAAGAAAAAACTAATCTCTGTCTGTAGCTTTGCCATAACTACAGATGTATGATGTACACGATGTTACATTGGATGTGCCATGTTTTACAGATGTGAGTGACCTGAGGGAGCCTGTGTTTGATGAAGTGTCCGTTGACCCACCCGGACCTTCACACAGCTATCTGTTCCATCAAACACAGGCTCCCTCAGGTCACTCACATCTGTAAAACATGGCACATCCAATGTAACATCGTGTACATCATACATCTGTAGTTATGGCAAAGCTACAGACAGAGATTAGTTTTTTCTTCCATTATAAAATAAGATAGGCTACTAATAAATTCAGTATAGCCCTGGCTCAATAAGAAACTAGTTCTGAGTGATAATGTGATGTTTGGACAGGAAACAAACACCAGCAGAGGCAACTTAGAGTATTCTTGTCTGTATACACATTACACTGGAGATACAGTCAGACTGCTTAGTCAGACTGCTAGCAGGTAGCAGCCTGAAGCTATTAAAACAAATACTCTTTACAGTTTCCAACACACCAGTCAGTTTCACCATTTGTTTTTAACACAGGGACCTTCATTGCAGGTCTAATGTGAGTTTACAAAAACGAGCCGCAGGCGACAACAGTCATTGCCAAAGACTCCACAGCTCAAACGGTTAGCCTAAAGCTAACGGTTAAGCTAGCGGACGCTAACGCTAACTACTAAACCCCACAGCATTATCTAATTTCAGTCAGTGTTGGTTATTATAGGAGGGATATGATAAAGGACATCACAGACATTCAACTAACAATGGGCCATGATTATTTAAAAAATATGGCTACTTACATTTCGGACAGATGGTGTCTCAGTCTTCTCCTCCACAGTCCAGTAAACGGCTTTAATCACACTTTTAGATTGCCGGTTATCTTTCCGTCTACACAGAGTAGGCTAGTGTAGACGGAAAGATAACCTTAATAGCACTGTGAGTCAAAATCATAGTCAAAATATGCGTAAACAACAAGCCTGCCAGGACGTGTGCATCACTTTTAAGTGTCCTCTGGAAACACTTCCGTCGTGTTGTGGCCTATTTCCGTTGTGTTGTGGCCTAATTTGCTGGTGTTTTGTGTTCTTGCATGTGTTTTCTGATGTTGCGTGCTGTGACCTCTCAGGGCCACCGTATATATGCATCTAATCCGCGGTTCACGTGGGTCCCAAACCGTGAGGGTTGGTCCGAATGGACCACGGATCAACCGTGATCCGTTGCACCATTAATTATCTCCATCAGTTTGTTGACACACATTCACGTCATTAGCATAGCTGCTGGCTGAGCCAGAGACACTTGTTGGATTGACAGTAGGAGCTGGAACGTTACCGGTTAATGATGTAGACAGCTGTTCTTCCGTCTAAGGTCCCGCTGCCACCGCGCTGGGTGCTGTAAAAAAGCTTAATAGCTTCGGCAGCTTTGATATTAAGTCCTGACTTTGGTCCTTCTTCTGTTTGTTTTGTGACCCGCTCTCGTATGTTCGCTTCATTTTGGTATAGGTAGGTTAGGTTTATCTCGTCTCTCTCTTCTCCCGCTATTTACTTTTTTGGATTTACGCGTGAACGTGCAGCGTCATGAGCGTAATGTGTAATGGAATAGTCCATGTAGTGCAGACTGAAGGGGGGTGCACGGTTGGCAGAAAGGCCGTCAAAACGCGAGTAATTAGACATCCCGATGACACTATTGTGAAGAGATTTTTTATAAAATACAATAGATATGGGGCAAAATATAAAGAGGGCATTTTGGGGGCCCCAAAGGGGCTTATGGGGCTCCAGGCAATTGCCTGGTTTGCCTCAATGGACGGCCCGCCCCTGATCCTAGTTAGTCTTTATAAAATCCAGTGTTTCCCCTGTCAGCTCCATCCCCGTGTAACAGATACCCTGAATTAATTCCTGAATAAATTTATACATTCATGGTTATTATTTTGATCATTGATCATTCTCAATCTATTGTCTGTCTACTTTTTGTAGCAGTAACAACATGTGACTGTACCTGTCTCAATGTTCCCGGAGTGACAGTCACAGTATACACCATCCACAGAGGAACCATGAGTGTTGAAGAGAGAGTAAAGAATCCTCCAATGGTGTAGCCCCACCAGGGGTATTCGTAAGTGTTGTTGAATTTGAGCGGGCTATATTTGACAATGGAGAAGATAAGTGTGCACTAAAGTATAAGAGAAGCAAAAAAACAGAACAAAACAAAACAGATCATTAATTTGTACAACAAACTCACAATTGCCTACTTTGTATTACTTTCATTTCCAGGAGAAAAAGAACACAATAGAAATTGAGACTCAGCACTCTGTTCAAGCGGAATACTAGAGTAAAACCTTAGTTGTACTTCAACTATCCAGTCATATTCAATCAAGTCTGCACAACACCCTCCTGTTGTCAGTCTTTCTGATATCGTAAAGCCAACACTGTTTGCTACTGCAGCTCCATTATCTGCCCCAACCTTTTCTATTTTCAGTGTTGAAGATTTTGGTATTGTTGACTTTGCTAACATCTGGGGCCTATTGCATAAAACTAAGATAAGGGATTAACCTAGGATAGTTCAGTTATCCTGGCTTGCGTTAGCCATGATCCGGTTGCATAAAAGCGGAGGGACATAAGTTACCATGGAGATTTATCCTTTACGTTTAGCCTGAGGGGTATACTACAAAGCGAGATTAAGGTCTGAGCGAGGTCTGTTGAGTCTAAAGCCAGAGTTTTCAGTGTCACGAAAGGTGTCTCTCTTTTTACCTGGCTAGATCACCGTGGTAACAGAGGCTGCACGGCTAACCTGCTCAGACCAGTTTTTGTTCCAGAGTTTGAGCTTAAATTCGGCTCTTAGAGTGCTGCCCTTTAAGGAAACTACACCTTTTGAAATCCCAGACCTGACTATATTGTCTGAGCGATACCTCTCACTAAGTAAACTAGTTAAATCAGTAAACTTATTGATCAGTAAGTTAATAGTCTCGCAAAGCCAGACCAAACTACAGCAAGTAGTATGGTCTGGAAGCACTCCGTTTAGAGCCGTCTATTCGGGGGGAAACTGGGCTGGCCTGTTTTTATTTCTTTAAACCAATCACAATCATCTACGGCGGGGCTAACCCCGGGAAGCAGCCAATGGAGGCGTAGCGTTGTTTGCCGACGCCAGCGCTTAATAGACGCTGGCTGAAGTGGTCAAGCCAGACTAGTAAGTTAATGAACGAAACGAAGCCGTGACATAAGGCTTACAGCAGAGTGAAATGTAACATCGCGCTGCGGCTTTTTGACACATACATAGTTATTGATGCAGAAAATGTAAAATAGCTTAGACCTACTGTATGCAGCGCCACTATGCTCTCACCTCAAATGATTTTACCTGGTGATCTACACACACTGGCTCTTAATAAAGCGTTCTATAAAATCACAGGTTGCAACATTATTTCACTGAGGGCTTCTTTCTTTATCAGTAGCGATTACAGTTGGGACGTGACAGCTGTCACAGTTCGGACATCGCTGCAGACTCGCAGGTTAAGCTTCTCACAGTAGATTCATAAAGACTACAGGTTTTGTATCCAGGCTATTTATTTTAATGGTATTTATAAGATGCAAATAAAGGGCTATTAGCCTAAATCAAAATTGTATAAATTTTGATGTGGCCCAAAACTAAAGTGATTTTCCACATAGGATATGCTATTCATTAGGGGACAGTGTCAGACTTAAATCAGATTCTTAAGTGTAGGATTATCAACTAGGCTAAATGGTGTACTGTTTAAATCCGAGTTCAACCTTTAATTGCTTTATAATGTCACGTTACGCACTGCGAGAACGATCTGTAAAATAAATTAATCAATTCAGTAATCAATTTTCTGAGAACATTCCACTCTCTCCTTATTTGCAGTAAGAGTTTTTTCGGCTCTCTATTTTCTGCTGTTCTGTGATCATTCAGACTGACACTCTTCCTCTTGAGTGAAGTCAGCGACGCACTTTTTTCTTTTTCTTTTTTATACTGAGCTGCTCGCAATCAGTCCGTTTGTGTAAAGTTAGCGGCACAAGATCAGTCCAGTCTGTGCGGAAGCAGAGTCAAATGACGGGTCAAACGCCCCCTTTCATGGGGACGCGCACAGAGCCTGAAGCTGAAACCCTCGTTCAACATAAGAGGTTGATAACTTCCTTCGTGATACCAGTTAGCTCTGAGCGAGGGTATGTGTCATGTTGAACCACATCTAAAAAAGAGGGCCGGGTGTTGTGCCGAATTCCCACTCCCCCGCAGGATCCCACTCCCCTCTAGGAGGCTTAAACGCACCAGGCTTCTCATGGTGCGTTTAAGGACAGCTCAGAAAAATGTGTTACGATATAACAAATGGGTCTCTCTTGTAAATGAGACCCTGGGTCTCAATGAGATTTTACCTGTATAAATAAAGGTTAATAAAAAATAAATAAATAAAAAAATTAATTAAGTGGTTGTAGAAAGTGCGGGGGACAGAGGGCACAAATCGTATAGACTCTCAAGTGCAGCACAACATAACTTATATTTTGATGAAACATGAATTAAATAGCCTACGAACAGTTTCCTCAAAGCCTAAGACGAAGGAACTTGGCTTGTAAAAATCGCCTCGGTTCGTCAAACTACAACTAGCAATACGCTAGGAAGGCAGTGGGGAGTGGGATCCTGCGGGGGAGTGAGAATTCGGCACAACACCGGGCTCTGGTGAGTTTGCCTCTCTGGTCGGGACCAGGCTAAACGTAAAGGATAAACTTATTCTGTTGCCTGATTGGCTCAGTCAGCTGTCACTCCAATCTGAAATCAAGGTGTTTAACAGTTATTCCATGATCTTCTGTGTACTGCTTTATTTTCATTAACCTGTTTTAAGGTACCACATAAAAGACTGCATTGTCATTTAGTTAAATAGTTCTTCTTTTTTATTTATTTATCCTGAACCATTTATAATTAACTTAATTATAATTAGATTAAGATGCAATGATATAAATTATAATAATTTATGTGTTAGTCTGTTCATATTGCAGGCTATATTTATACAATTGATTATCGATGGCAGATGACGTTGCATATGTGGGTCAAATAAATTCACTTTGTACTTATAACTATATCGAGGTGCATCTAAAACAAAATTCAATTAAAAATTCCTTTTTTCTGTATTGAATTCAAAAAGTGAAACTTAAATATATTCTATAAATTCATTACACATTAAGTGAAATTAATATAGAATAAACATAATTTTCAGAAGGTCGACATTTCTGTATTATAAATCCTTTTTCTGATTGGTTGTATGTAATATTCTAATATTTTGAGATACTGGATTTTTCATACCATGATCAATCAATCATCCAAAAAAAGGCCTGACATTTCACTTTATGTAATGAATCTATTAAAGTTTCACTTTTTGAATGGACTTTCCATGATATTTAATGTTTTAGAAACTGTCAACTAGTTTATCATAAAACAATGCAGGGACATCAAGATCAGTCGGCAGAGAATACATCTGCTGTATGAAATGAACTGCCCCCTGATTTACGGTTTAATCTAGCAAGGCATTGTGGGAAAATGGGCCGTCTTTTCCATTTTTACATCAGTAAATCTGTCTTCGATCTCTGGGTCTACTTCTGAAAGCTGTGGGCTGGCACTTAACAGAATTACTTACACCTGGCTTGATAAAGCGGGCCCTTTTGATCCTGGATTGGCGTTTATGCAACTGACTGATCCAAAGTGCCCAGGCTAGACTTTGTCAAGGCTGGCTTTATCAATCATCCTGGATATCTTTATTCCACTTTTATGCAATAGGCCCCTGATGTCCATGTATGTCAACATTGTATGTTGACATCGCTCTTTGAGCTTTATGTGATGTATTTTATTTGTTTTTTAGATTAATCCAACAGTACATCAGTTTGCATTACAGTAGTGGTAAAAAAAAATCACTACACTGGTTACCTGTTGTTTCTGGAATTTATTTAAAATGTGTATTTATATTGTATTGTAATTATGTTTGTATTTATAGTTATTTGTTCTGAAGATTTATTATTGCCCCACTCACGCTCTGAAATTTTCAGGAGAATCTTTTCTGGTGATCCCAAGGGTGACAGAGCCTTTGTGGTCAGAGCTCCTGGAAATTGGAATGGCCTTCCTGAGATTGGGGCTGTACATTATTTTGAACTTTTTAAATCATTCATAAAAAACTAATTTTTTAAAAAACTGCTTTTCAGTAAATTTCATGTATTTATTTTATTCTTACTCTATTTGTATGTGCATGTACTGTGTGCCACTTGTGTTTTTTAATTGCTTTAAAAAGCACTTTGTAACTGTTTTTGAAAGGTGCTCTATAAATAAAGTTTATTATCATTATTATATTACATTTAGAACTTTTGTTTTAAAGTAAATGTGCTGATGACCACTACTGATTAAAAATATCCCAAAATGTTAGTTCTTTGGATCTTTGTATAATGAAATTATTCTGTAGGAGAAACAAAACTGGTGATGAACTCATAACTTCACAGATTCCTCGAACAATTCATACAAAATGGTATTGAATAGCCTTGAGCTGCAAAACAGCACCCCATCAATGCTACTGGTTTCCATCTGGTTGAGACATGGACAGAAGTCTCTGGCAGCTGTCAGATACACTTGCTTGTGAGTCCAACATGAACACATTTACAATGCAGGCAGTCAGGCCTACATTTCCAATACTTACAGTACAGATAGCTGGTGTGAAGTACTTCCAACAGTATTTCATAAAAGGCCAAGGTTGATATCCGATCATGTCCTTTATGTTATCATATTGACGATCTGCACCTACAGAACATACACAGTTTAAGTTACATCACATCCAACACAGCTGTCCTTTAAATTAATGCTGTAAGACAGTATAAGGCATTTAAAAGTTTTCCTTACCATATACCCATCCAATACACACAGACTGAATAACAGCAAAAAGCAGAAGTGTCATACCACTGCATGCGTAGTAGTCAAACAGCTGGAAAATATAAAGACCTCCCTGCAAAAAATAAGAAACTGGGTCAAAAAAGCTAAACCATAATGCAAAGAAGGCACATTTATTCTACAAAAATGTAACTGTTCGTGTAAATATGACCTTTATTGCTTCTGCTTAAAAGAAGATACATTTGACTTGAAATACTTTTCAAATTTTTCTTTAGGTCATTTGTACTCATGTATGCATTAGTTACAGCTGAAAAGAATCAGATATATCAGTGTAAGAAAGTTTTTACCACTCACCTCTGTGACCATCAGAAGACCAATAAGAAAACTTCCAACAGAAATGGCGAGAAGAAGGAGTTTACGATGACAATTGTTTTTAAAGAAGGCAGGATACATGTCTGAGATGTTCGTGACCAATGACTCTTGATATACAAACTACAGTATGAAAGTAATATTTGCATTAATACAAAATATGTTCATAATGATGTATGAATCTAATTATATTTCTGACATTACACATATACTTGATATATAGTCCCACCTCACTGTCTAATCCTAAAAAGATGATCATAATGAAGAAGAAAATAGCCCAGAGCTGGGGAAGTGGCATTAAAGCCACCGCACGAGGATAAGCAATGAATGCCAACCCTGGACCTGCAAAGGTACATAGAAAAATGTATCATATTCTCAAACAATTGAAACACTATCAACCTGTGTTTCTGTTGGGGATTTTTACAATGACATACCTGATTCAGCCACTATCGATACATCCACACCTTGTTCCTTTGCCATAAAACCAAGGACAGAAAAGATGGCGAAGCCAGCTACAAAGCTTGTTACACTGTTTAACAGGCACAGGTAAATGCAGTCTCTGTTGGTAGAATATAGGCAGAATTATTAAACCTGTGATGCAATCCAAACTACACTAAATAGTTTGAACAAAACTGAATAGTGCAGTGAGAGTAGATTAAAATAATAACACACCTGTAACAGTTGTTGCTGTACTTGTTGTAACTTCCTAAAGATGTAAGAACACCTGTACAAACTCCATATGAGTAGAAGATTTGGCTGCCAGCATCCATCCATACCTGAGTGATATGGATAAGTGTATGTTAAGTTTATAAGTTTGCAAAAGTTCCAGTGTACCTAAGAGTTATGTGAATATACCACTAAATGCTACAAAAGAGGACACACTTTTAATTAAGTTATATGGCAAGTCACAAAATGGTTATTGCCAAAGTATTTAATTTGTTTGCACAAATTTCAACAACTCAAGTGGCATTGACAATTTTAACCATGTTTGTCAGGGCTATGAATTCTCCAAGGATGGCAATCATTTTTCATTGGTTCATCATAAGTTACATCACTACCCATTCGCCCATATGGAACATATGATACCACCTTGATTTTACTAAGCAAATACGTAGGAGACCTCCATCGGTGAAAAACTGCAGGGATTTATATGTTTCAGTTGTCAAAAAGTAATTTAACCCTTACTGATGCAGTGACTAACTTATTTCTTAAACAACCATGTCAGAACACATACAGTATGCTGTAGTTTTGGGAAATATGTTACTCTGTTTCAGAAGGGTGAAATTATTGGCCTGCATCAATAAAACTACTTAATAGTAACTACTCCCGGCTATGTTTAATAGTGAATGAACGAGCATTTCCACCTGTACAATGCAAAGAGAACATAAGAGATATGGACAATACAGCTGTGCAGCCTTAAGATAACCACTTATCAGTTAGACAAATCAGAACAAAAGGCTTCAATTTGCCAGGGAGCATAAAGACTGGACTCTGGAGCAATGGAAAAAGGTTGTGTAATCTGTTGAGTCCAGATTGACCCTGTTCCAGAGGGATGGGTGCATCAGGGTAAGAGAGGTGGATGAAGTGAGGCTCCCATCATGCCTAGTGCCTACTGTACAAGCCTGTGGGTGCTCTGTACAGTATGATCTAGGGTTGCTTCAGTAGGTCAGGTCTAGGTTCCGCAACCTTATCATGTGCCTAACAAAGCTAATACAATTGTGCCACAGCGAATGGGTACCGTAATCAAAGCTAAAGATGGTCCAACGAAAAATTTGAGTTAGTGACGTTTTGGGGGGCGGGGCAGTGTAATGGAATGTAAATTGTTTTATAAATGTTATCTAGTCATAGTAGACGTGTAACTTTTCATATTGCGCAATCATCCACAAGACAACATTTGAGTTGTTAATCCAATATGGTGTACAACGAAATACCTGGAAAAATAATGACTTACCATCAGCCTTAGCTGTAATTTTTTGTTTAGTGGTAATTAGAAAGTGTTAGCATGTTAACATGCTGAACTAAGATAATGAACATTGCAAACATTATCCCTGCTAAAGATCAACATTTTTGCATTGACACTGGGAGCCTGTTAGTATAGGATGGAGCCTAGCTGTGGGCTAGATTGAGTATTGTTTGTGATTATATATTCAAGCACTCGAAGCACTTGGTTGAGTTTAAGGAAAAATCATGCCTCTGGATCAGTGAGGCGAGATAGGTCTGGGTAGAGGTAGAACATTATTCCTTCTTTGGCCCCCGGTAATGTAAGACCACGAACCAGCAACACCACCAGCATTAGATACGGAAATGTGGCAGTGAAATAGACCACCTAAGAAAGAACCAACAAAACATGTTTGCCAAATTTAAAAAAATAACATCCAGTATATTAGGAACAGGATATACATGAACTAAGTCATTAAATAAATGTACATTATGATTGAACTGTACCTTTCCTGTGGACTTTACTCCATTCCAGACACAGAAGTAACACAATATCCATGCCAAAATTAAACAAAGGGCCAGGTCCCAACGAATATTGCCAATTTCGTCAATTCCAGTGGAAAGGCCCAAGACTCTCCTCCTGTAACAAAGTCTATTAGGGCACAGAACAAAAAGTGCTGCCCTTATATAATGCTTTAATTCATACTTACTCCCAAAATTCTATAACTGAAGACGAGGTATTTCCATACAGATGCTGAGAGGAAATTTGATTGTTGCCATGTTCAAAACATCCATCTCCCATGAAAGAATAAAAGAGGTTGTGAAATTTGATAAACAAAGCTAACACATTGCACCGTTTCATGTGTTATCGCTGGAAAAAAAGTATTGGTACCTGTGTTCCAGCTGTTGTTACAGCTTGCCCAGGGAAGCTCAGACCTGAAAGAGGAAAACAGGTAGAGAAACGCCCAAGCCAGTATGATGATGTAATACACCCCAGTGTACAAAACAACCACTTGGCTCCCGTAACCTAAGCCTGTAACAAGATAGAGATGTCACATTGTATTAGCATGAAACAACACCATTAATGTTAGGATACCAAAGCAGATTTTCAAAATCACACTTATTCGAGAAATGTTTATTTCATGTTTATACATTAATTACATTGAAGCAGCGCTTAGACATATTTTTGGCCATTTAGATGCAAATCTTCTCAACACACACACACACACACACACACACACACACACACACACTTGACAAATGATGGTGAGTAGTTGAAAGTAATTTTGTACATTTCTTCAGGTAAAGTAGTTCTGGGGCTCTTGTACCTTATTTAGTTTTTTCCAGGGAAATATTGCACATTTTGTTCAGTTGGTCGCCAACTCTTTTGGTTCGTGAACTTTTACAAATAAATACATTTGTAGTTGTGACTTCTTTTCATGTTTCAGATGTGTATGCCTTGTTGGCAGTTTCACCAAAGAGGCATTTTAAATAACTATTCAAGACCCAAATAGGTTAAAAAATTCAAATATACACACAACTATTTAGCACTATAAGTGACAACAGATCTTTTATTGCCTGCTAGACAAGCGTCATATATGGCTACTGCAAACACTCTTACAATCTAGATAACCCTTTTTGTAGCTGATAAATAAAAACAGGCAATAAACACTTACCTTCAAAAAGAGGACAGATTTTTTTCCAACATGTTATTCCACCCTGGCTGGTGTACTGGCCCAAAGATATCTCCAGGAAGAACAGTGGGATGCCACAGGTAAACAAAAACAATACATAAGGTATGAAGAAGACCCCTAAAAAAAGAAAAGGAAATATCTACTTACCCTAATAAATTGATAAAATTGCATTAAATGTTCCCTCACAATTATTAATGATTTGTAAAGCTGAATGCAGCAAGACAGAAATAAGAGCTACATTTAAATTCTGCTTGTCTTTTAAAGTTTGTAATTATTTTCACATCAATAAATCATAGTTACTTTCTAATAATACTGACAGAGTTCACAGGTGTTTGTCATTATTGGCATTAGCCCAATGTTGCCCTTAAGACGAGTTGAATTATAAGCCGTGGCCAGGCAGACTGCAACTACAACTTTTTCACATGATATATACCTGGCCACGACAAAGATTTACCTCCTCCATTTTTGTAGCAAAGGTATGGAAACCTCCAGACGTTTCCCAGGCCAACGATGTGTCCGGCCACAGCCAGGATGAACTCAATCTTACTGCCCCATTGATCCCTCTCCTGCGGTTTGGGCTGGGTCTTTCCTGCTCTGGTCCCAAGGTCCATGATCACCTGTGATCCTTGTTTTGAAGTATTGTGTCATATATAGTACTGTCTGCTGGGATATGTGTTGGATTCCATTCAGTATTCTCAGAAAGTCAAATAAAAGGTTTCTCTCCAATATTATCAGGTTTCACTTAATATGTATTATTTCCTGGATGGTATACCCTATGCTCCATAATAGATACTTGCCCTAAACAGGGCCAAACTAACCTTCAAAATAAGATATCTTCAGCATACGATATTATAGCATTAAGAAACAAGACTATAGTTTGCAGTCATGCTAGTGATATAATACTAGAATTCTATTGAAAAATGTGGTAAAGGAAAAACTCTGGTTGTAACTGCAAAAATAACTGAATTAAAGATTTACATTACCTTATTTGGAACAATTGAAGTGCTTACTCCTCCGCAAATAGTTTTCTGAAGGAAAATAGCAGACCCTCTCCAAGATTCAGTTCGGTGAAAAGGGTATCAGAGGAGTGGCCACTCAGACTAACATAACCAGTCTTTTCTTTAGAAACCGTAGAAACCACTAAAACAGGGAACACACACACATTGTGCTCATTCATTCAGATACAAAACATAAGGTATTAAGAAAACAATTTAAAAGGAAATATTGTTTTTGAAGTTCCTATGATTTGTTTACTCAAACAATGATTTGTAAAAACAATGTATTTTAGACGACAAAAATATCCATTTATTTCAACACCCTCTCTTCACTTTCGTATCACATTGCATTACAAAAGAACAAAGGTATCTAAAGAGTGGATATGATTTCTCACCTTTTGTCCATTTCAGTGTTCTCCTAGACAATTAATGCCAGAAAGGAGCCATGCATTGTATTTGGTTTATAGTGGACCTTTGGTGTATTTGGATAATATTACATAGGTATGTCTAAATACTGCTAAATAAAAGACTGTTACAGATTGATTTGTTTGTTGAAAGAACTTAATGGAAATTTTAAATTTTTTGAACATGTAAAACATTTTAACATTTGTCCTCTGGGAAGGCCTGAGGCTGCCCACACAAATGTCTGGGCCCCTGAAAACCTTCAGTTAACGGCCCCCCCTTACTCATGCTTTACTTGTATCAATGCATGTGCATGCGCTCATCCCTAAATAAACACATAATGTATATTTATTTGTAGAGAGACTAACTATCTTATCAATCAGGTACATGCAGCGACAGTTTGGGGAGCAGGGGCTCATTATTATTATTATTATTATTATTGTTGTTGTTGTTGTTGTTGTTGTTGGTGGTGGTGGTGGTGTTGTTGTTGTTGTTGTTGTTGTTGTTGTTAATAATAATAATAATAATAATAATAATAATAATAATAATAATAATAATAATAATAAATAGTAGCACATTTCTGACTAAGCCTAGCCTACCTACCAATGTTATACATTTTGGGGGACAGAGGGAATAGTTTTGATGAGAATGTAGAACTGGGTCTGTCTTTTTGTTTTCAAATCTTATCTACACCGTGATCAATTTAAATATCTCCTTTTTTGTGTCCTATTTGATAGAAGAAATGTGTCAACACCTGCAACAGAATTCTGGGAGTAAGTGTTACTCCCACCTACTTTTCTTCATAGATGATTTCACATTTTTATAGAATGCTAAATACTAAAGTTTCCGTGGCAACGTGTTTTTTTGTCAACAACAACAAAAAAACTATTTCAATTTCAATAGCTTCATTAGCATGCATGTCACGTGTTCAATATTGTCAAAGCATAGAGGATAATAATATAATTCAACAATAAAATAAAATAAAAATGTTGTCTTTCTCTGTCTATAATTATTGCACCCCGTAGATACAATTTGACACATATTAGGAACATTGGTTCATTAGTCCAAGTAATTCAAGAACATGGGTCAACTGTGAGCTGCATATCCATGTTGCTTGGTTCATAACGGTTCTGAGGAGTTTCCTATGTCGGCCACTTGTTTGCATTTTACTGTAATAGCAATACCTCTAGTTCCACAGTCAATCAAAATATCAGCACACATATTGAAACTGTAACATTTAGGCTTTTAACCTGCTAGCAAGTTAGCTCTAGCTATGCTAGCATGAAGGTCTATTGGTTGTTTCATAGATTTTGTCCAAACTGGATCTTTTCTCCGTTTAGTCCTACCTGATGGATTTGTTCACATACATTCATGCTTAGCAGACACTGAATCCTAACGACTTTGGTGATCCTGTGACTTTTCATTTAGCACAACACTGAGGTTCAAATTTGTAATAAAATTACTTCGGTACTTGGATGGATAAAATTTGGTACAGACAACAGCTTAAATCCCTTTTGTCTTATGACTAAAGACTTGCAAAATGGATGATAATATCATCAACAAAGTCCTTACTTGGGTTAATTGTTAGCATGCTTTGGCACCAAAGGCATAAAACTGGGCGTAGAAGTGTTTCCATCCGGCTTTTGCAAAGTCATGGTCAATATTTCTTAATAGATAACATGCAGCACATTTAGTACAAGATGTAGTTTAGGCAATGAAAACAACTGTCATTTCGATGCCATTGGAACAACTAGTTGTGTCTCTACGGGAGGATTTTCTTTCCCCCAGACCATTTCATGAAGTTTTCTTTAGTTCATTGATACTGTTTGAGAAACTGACTCTTTTTGAGACTACACTTTCTTGCCAGCTACATCTGCCAAAAAATTACTGATCACATCTTTCGTCCATGGCATATGCTGATTAATTTGGTTGCACACTGCACAGGGCTGATTTGTCGGTTTGGAATCACTCATGTTAAGTAGCATGATTGTAGCTAAGTTTTGAAGTTGTATTGCTGTATTAAACCAATAAAATGTATTTCAACAGGGCCAAACTAATTTGCTTGTTTTCAACATGAATACAGTGCAATATGGTAACAAAGCCATGTGATGATAATCAGTGAGTCTTCACTATCATAATAACCTTCTTTATGAGAAATCCTGAATAAAAGTTCCCACTTTGGGAATGTGATGTGTTTCGTTACAGGAGACGAGTGCTTGGTGTATTTAAAGGGATTGATGAGATTGGTAGCCTAAGGTGGGAGCTGGACTTGTGTCTGTTACTGGTGTGGATCTGTTGGTTCATGGACTCACTTTACCAGGAGCTATGTAAGGCATAGCTTTCTATCTGTATCCTGACCCAACAAGGTTGGTGGACCCTCAAGTAAGAGATTAAGTTATTCAACATAATTACCAAAACAAGCTGTCAGCTTAATCCCCTGCCTCAAGAGGTCCAAATACTGTAAAACACTTCAGTTCCACAATATACAGTATACTAATGTAAGAGTTGAGCTCAAAGTTAACTGATATTTTGGCTTCTGCTTAGGTTTGGATGGATGCAGTGGCACAAGTAATTTTTTCTTTTGGGATTTGTCAAGGGAGTTTGACAGCTCTTGGCAGTTACAATCAGTACAACAATAATTGTTACAAGTAATTATATCTCCCTTTTGTTTAAATGCATCACTAAAACATACCATATGCAGATTAGCTAAAATAGATAAGTTTTGTCAATTATTTGTGGTCTTGTGTTCTCAAACACACTATTATTTCTTGTTTTTTTCATTATTGATTAATATGATGATTCTTTTTTGAGACTTTTTCCCCAAAAGAAAAACAAAAAAATAACAAATAAGAAATTGTGAAATATGGCCATAATTATTTCTCTAGGCAATATTTTTTCAATTGTTTGACTTGACTTGTGACTTGAGAACCCCAAATGTATTATCTCAAGTGATAAAAAGGGCTCTTTTGTGATTTGTATATATATATATATATATATATATATATATATATATATATATATATATATATATATATATATATATATATATATATTTAAATAGTAGCACATTTCTGACTTACTTACCAATTTATTGTAATACCCTAACATACCACAATTTAAAATGTGCTTAATTTACATCTTATTTTTGATTATTCTTATTTCAATGATGTTTCTCGGATTGTAGACTTTTTTGATTATGACACATGGAATGATTTCACTGAGTAGGCTCATGTGTAGTAGACTGCCACTAGTTGTGGCCGCAGCACAGTTGGTGTTAACATCAACTGTGGCTGCACAAACAAAGAAATGTGAGTATCAAAAGTATTTTTGAAATGTATTAATCCATTAAGGGAACTGAAAATCTTGCATTTTACATTATATATTACATGCTCATAAAACACTTATTTTTGATACATTTTATAACAATGAGGAACAGGTGTTTTAAGCACCACTGCATATTATAGTAAACAGTTAACAATGTGAACATCTGTATGAAACGATAATTTTCATATTGTGTGAAGCATAATAAGTAATGTGATAATGTATAGGCTGTACTAGAATACTGATCATAGCCTTCGTACTACAGTAGTTGTATAACCAAACATAAGTCAAGTGCAGCACAAATCTTTACACACTAGAGGGAGCCAACCATATGAAAAAGAAACTTCTTTGAAATTGAAGCTCATAAACAGATATGTAGGTTATTTTATTATTCTCATCTATATATGTTTTGGTTAATTGATACAATGTTTCAGTAAAATGATAGATGACTACACACACATCTGACATCACATCCACACAAATATTTAAATTTGACAGGTAAAGTTTAATTGAGAAAGTATTAAGTAGTGCATTATAGGCTAATTAAAAAGCCATTCAGTTTTTTAATTTCAGTTTGAGAAATATAACTCAAACTATCATGGAACATTTTAAAACACAACTTTTCTGACAGCTTGCTGGTGCAACAAGTTGATATGCCTACACAGCATTAGCTTTCAGAACAACCCATGGTTGCAGGAACGTGTTAACGGTTAAACGAGGAGAAGGGATTTGAATCACAGTTTCAGCTGTTGAAACACACTGAAAAAAACGATTCTGAGATTAAGTCAATGTTACACAATTTTCACCTGTAATATTAACAATGAAAATATATGTTTGTATCTCTACAAAAACAAATCTAGTCCTGGACTTAATCTGCATTTGTTAGTATTATAAGACATCGTGCATTTCCTCCACAACAAGATAAATGTACGTAATCCCAACCAATGTTTTTATGTAAACCCATACAACGAGCATTTATCTTGTTGTGTTTACACCATTTACACTCTTTGAACTGTGAAGTGGTCAAGAGCTCTTGTTCGGACATTTTGTCAGTTGGCTGAAAGTGGACTCCACTGAAGTTTAAGGTAAGAATAAAGTTTGCAGAGAAATGTTAATATGTATATCATATGTATTTCTAGTATTGTTTTGGCTGGTCAGATTAATTTTTTTAAAGTGGGATAAATGACAACTATTTGGGTAAAAAGTCCATTATTGCCTGCATTTTAAGCCAGTTTAGCCTTTGCCACTATTGTTTAGCCTTTAGCTTTATTTTAGTAATGTTATCTGAAGGTATGGAGTTGGTTTAGCCTGCTGTGATATCCTTTATAGGTCAATGGTGATATTTTAGTGGTGCAAATTTAGCCCGTGGCTCAATATTTTTTCTGCCTCGTTAGTTTAGCTCCGCTAGCTTTACACCGTTATCTTAGATGCGCTTTACATTTTATGATTGCAGTTTGCATTTCTGCTTGAATTGGCTCATCGTTTTTTTGGTTGCTTATGCGTTTACAATACACCAAACCCACATACACACGATGAATGGTGTTTTATGTGAATGCTAACATTATCTGGTTATGTGTTATGTAGCTAACGTTAGCTAGCTGCTGATGGCCCATCCCTTTTGTTTCGAGTAGTGGCTTTGCATTTCATTACCAATGTAAACTGTCATAAATAATTTACACTACTACGCTGGGTCATGATTTCTAAAAAAAAAATGAAATTCCATAAGAGCTCTTTCTCAATGAACCTGAATATTGGCATCTCCTTCACAGAAAAAAAATACATTTCCACTAAATTGATTCTAGAAAAGGCACAGGTCGGTGGATTTTTCTTCACCAGAATGCAGGAAATTAAGTGTTAAGTTCCAAATTTTCTGGTGGGTGCCCCCATACTCCCCACCTATAATTTGTACACCCACATGTTGAAACAAAACGTAGACTATATGCCCTGTACGCAGGTTGTTTTACAATATATTCATTGGTATGTTGTTTTTACTTTTTGGATTAAAAAGAAGACATGTCGGTAAACTACCCCTGTGTTCCGAATCGCATACTTTCTACTATATAGTATGTAGAAAAAAGATTTAGGATGTCCCAATTCTTGTGGACAGATTTAGGATGGTTAGAAGTATACGGATGTCCTACTTCATCCGGCCAAGACTGTTAGTGTTGAAAACAGCATCCTATTTGGGCGATTCTGACCCACAATCCGGTGCGCACGTGAAGTGACGTCACATCGACGAAGCCTCCATATGAAAACAAACAGGGATGCGACGGATATAAAAACAAGAGGCCAGATCAGGACGCAATGTTATGATGAAATAAAAGAGTAAAAGTATGTCCCAATAGTATGCCTACTGCAACATAACTAGTCTTATTTTTATCGTTGGATGTAGTATGTAGAATAGAAAAAAAAAAGAGTATGAGATTCGGAACGCAGGGTACATGTCTGGCCCTTAGTGTGATTATCATATCGTAGAGTGGCCCTTTGTGAAAATGAGTTTGACACCCTTGGTCTAATTGATATTTCGGTAACACTTTACAACAAGGGTACATTAATTAATGGTTAGTTAATGCTTAATAAGGGTTAACTAACCATTAGTTAACTGTTAACTAATGTGTGTAGTAAGCATTTACTAATGGTGTTCATGTTAAATAAGGTATTAATAAATACATTATTTAATATTTATAAATATCCTATATTAACCTTAGTTAATACATTACTTAAGCATGAACCAAAAGTTGATTAATATAATAATAAGCATTAATTAATTGTTAACAAAAGTCATCTTTGTAACATTACTTAAGCATAATTAACCATTTATTAATGCTCTTTGTGACCCTTATTGTAAAGTGGGAACAATTTATCCATTAAGTGACACCTAATAAATGCACACCAGTGCTGAATAAGCATTACAGAAGTATAATTAACCTTAATAGGCATTACTTAAGTGTAATTAACCATTTATTAATGGACTTTGTGATCCTTATTGTAAAGTGGGAACCATTTATCACTTGTTACACTTAATAAATGCAAAATAGTGCTGAATAAGGATTACCTAAGTACAATCTATCAATCAACAATGCTCTTTGTGACCCGTGTACATTCTCTATAATAACAATATTAAACATAATGAAAATACTAAAATATTCCCAACTGGAAATCAATTCATGACAACAATCTGTTATCAACTCAATTCAGTCACAATTTAAAAAAGAAAGAAAATATTATTTTATTTCGAATCTTTAGATTTATTTGGAAACACGGCTCTCACATTTGACATGAATACCGTCAAAGAACTCCAAAATAGTTTCTTCAACAAATTATATCCAGTTTAATGATTTTCTCTGAAATGAACACACAGGAGGAAATGGATTACTAACAGCAATGGTGAAACAAGACACACTGATTCAGCAGTTATGTTTAACAGGTAAATGTAAAATATATTTATTTTCTACTCTCTTCCATGAAGTGTTGCAACATAGACGAAAATAAAATACATATGGACTGAAGATAAAACAAAATAATGATCACTCTATCTATGTCTATTGTGACTAAACACTAGTTTAACCTGGCCCTATCACTGTTGTTTCAATGAGCGCATATGTATTTCATTTAACCTTTATTTATACTTGAAAGATCAGTTGAGGGGTGACCCTCATTTATTATCTCTCGCTCTCTTTAGTTCCAATTCTTGGGTTTGATGGCCACTCCAGGCCTGCGGTGCTCGTCTCCAAATGAAGCAGCTGGAATCCAAGAATCTTGTCTAATCACCCAGTTGATGTATGGGAAAAAAATAAAAATAATCAGTAAACAGTTCAAATGCATTTTTGTTTCCTTTATCTAAATCATTATAGCATAGCATTACGGTTACACATTCTGTATTATTATTATCATTATTATTATTATTATTATTATTATTATTATTATTATTAGTATTATTATTATTATTACAACATAATGCCCTGCATTGCTTAGCTGAAATATCTTTGGTACCTTAATCAAATAAAATTCTCACTGAACTTTTAACAAATTGACACAATTTTTTCATTCAAAAAAACATGTGGCCCTAATCTCTATGACCTACACAACACATGCTCAGCTTTAGCCCATTTTAGCCTGGAATAGCAACGTGCACTTTGAATATAGAAAATGCTAACATGTATTCGCATATGGTTTGGTGTCTATAAACACAGACTTTATTTAGCCACCGCTACAATTAATGCTAAAACTTACCTGTGAAGCTAGCCAGCACAAGCCTCATGCTTACAGTGCTCATATAGTTAGCAAGCTAGCTGAAATGCTAATGCTAACGTTGTTATGCTAGCGGGAGGCTGCGTCGCTAATATATTTCACATTATTAATTTCTTACATACACACCACTATATCATCTCACGAAACCCTTGGTTAACTCACCAATAAATTTGTTGGGCTAATGGCAGCATACATTTAACCACCACGGGTCTTTTGTTAGAATAATGGGTCGGTCAAGCTGGCAAGTACTCTTAGCATATAGCTGCTGCTTTACTGTCCAGACCATAGATAGTATAATGAAGTCCAGACTCCAGACACATCATGTCCGTCTTTCTTGCTGGCCTGGCTGATCGCTGGGCGAGTTCAAGTGCTTGAAAAACGTGGGTAATCATAATGGCCGCGTTTCCCAGATTCGTTAAGAGCCTCTTTGGGCTAAGTACTTCTTTGGAGCGCTCTTAAGAACGCTGTGAAAGAAGAATGCGTTTCCCAGATTCGTTCTTAGCGAAAGTAGCTCTTTCACTAAGACGAAACTGTAAGACGGAGCTGACCCACTCTTTCGAAATAATAAAACAATGCTCAATGCGGACCACTGGCGCAATAAACATAGACTAATAGTAGAGAATTTTTTTTTTTAATGAATTAGACGTTTACGTTTTCCACACACATGTGAGTTTATAGTACTACTACACATACAAAAAAAACATCAACAACCCTGTGGCATTTCACAGATATCAAAGAAACATAATTAATTGAACTCAGCTGAACCTCATTCAGAGCGGCTCCACCTGCTAAAGGTGTTGCCAAAGTCCGCGCGTGTGAGAAACCATGGCTGCAATACAACACCTTCTCGCTGCGAACCAACAGCCTCGCCGTGCGCGAAGCCAGACGGTTTACATAAATGCATACGTGCGTCGGCACTTCTCCCCACTGGACGTGCTCTCAGACCGGGCCGTCCAGGCAAAGTACGGAGATCCAACGGCTGATCACTCTGGTGTCTCCACACATCCAGAGCAACCCATTGCAATTTTGCCTTCAGCCCGGTCCAACAACCCGCAGCCCCTACCTCTTCACCACCAGTCACCAAGCACTAAACCATAAACCCACAACCACCACACATCACCCATATCAACTCTCAGGCCTGAAGGCTGAAATAAATAAACAGAACCAGCAGATGTAGGCTACATGTAACGTCCTGCACACTATGATTATTGCTGCAGTGTCCGGGTGCTTTACCTGAAAGTCTGGCATTGGAATGCTGTTGAAAGGGCGCACAATACGCACACGTCATTAACCTACGCTTAGATACATTACAAATTGCCTGGGACTTTTTGTTGCTAGGTTTGACACCCTCATTTCAATGCAAAATGATCCACACAATACATGGTTGAAAAGAAACCAAAATTGTTTATTGAAACCATATGGGGGAGGGGTTACTCCGCGCTGTCTTTACTGGGCGTCTCCATCACCTGCAACAAAGGGAGATTGATTAGTGAAACCTTCTCTTCCTTTTTGTTTGGTTCTGGAATTCCTGCCACTTCTTCCTCACAGCACGCCAGTCACGCAGGCCACATGGGCTGGAGGGGGACATCTTTTCGGCTATGGCCTGCCTGTTCTTTTTGCTCCTTGTTCCCCCGAATAAAACTCCCCGGTGCTGCCAGACCTCGTCCACTAAGACGCCCATCTCCTCCGCGGTAAACGACGGTGCCCGCTTGTTTCTTTTGCTGCCGCTTTCTTCCATTCTCACATCACATGTGTGTGCCTATATCCACGGGGTATATATGCGCTAATGGGCTTGATTACTACTTTGATACACTTGTTGCCACACACACCCGCAAAGAACGATCGAATCTGGGAAACGCGGCCATTAACTGTAAGGACTAGCTGTGGAGATCGCTATACAGGTAAAGCACAGACTGTAAACCGAGGCATTTTAAATTTAATCTGTGTTCTTTGTCTTTGGCTAGACAGGACTCAAAACGCTAAACGTTGAACCTGTTTCATAACACTTTCATATGATATGACTATGTCGTAGGCCACATAATTAATAAAACAATAAAACTCTATAGTTTTGCGTCCAAAGACGCAGTTTTTCCGTTGTATAGCCAATACACGGGGCTTCTCTATGAGAGGAGTTATTGTCGGCCCGTTTGAACACCTCGATAATAGCCTACATTGTCAACTGAAATAATGTATGGATCTGGCCATACAGAACTTAATGTGATTTGTTTTTACAGAGTAAAATATTTATTTAAAATCTAAACCTGTTTTCATTCTGACAAAACATTAAGCTTAACTTAAGACGAGAAGATCTTCAAATTAAAGAATGTAACATAATACAGCTTCACATTTTTTTATTATTTTCCACATTGTCAGAGTTGTACTGTAATAAGGAAGGTTTTTGTCAGGTAAAAAGGTTAGCACAATATAATGAAAATAGGTGTCTATGTAAACTTGGTTAAGGACACTAAATCAAAATAGGAAGCATCATTTGCTCTGTGAAAAATGTATGAAGTTTGGAATTAGCTTTCCAGGCCCCTCACTGTAAAGAAAGTAAAGCCAATAACATTTTAACAAATAGTTATTGGAAAAATGTTGAAGGTTAAACTTTCATTTTAGATTGCAAGTACATTTAAGTCAGTTTGATGAGTTAGTAACACTTGTTGTGCTTAACTCAGGAGACACCCGTGAACACTTTGTGCCCCTGCGATGCCTAAATTCGAGAAAGGTTGCCAAAAGTAATTCATTAACTACCAGTATAATAATTTTTCCAGCAATAGTACCTTGTACAGTACCTATCTCTTACACACTTGTAGCAAGCCTCTCTGGAAGACAAACACAGGCATTAGCTCTGAACTGAAGACTGAAAGTTCTTTGTAATGGAAACAGCAGAAAGAAAGTCAGAAGAACAACCACAAGGATATCAGACTGCTTCAATTGATGACAAATGGTGAGCTATGCATAAGATCTGATCCCCTCTTTTTATCTGCAAAAGAAATTGTGTGTAGCAGCACTTGGAAACTGCAAAGTATGAACATAATTAAATACAGGATTGCTCATGCAGGTTGTTTTATTAAGCACGACAGTTGACAATGATAGTTTTGACGGTAAGGAATTGTTTGACATTCCTAAAAAGCCAGTATCATAAGTGGACATTGAGTTGAGATCACTTTGTGAAACAGACACCAAATGATTCACACATTACCACAAACATTACACAACACTATATGTAGCATTGTATTGCTTTGCCGCGAACAACATCAAATAAGTGCATTCTTACTCATGCAGCCCTGTCGTCCTTGAGGCCAGTCCTCCTAGATTATGAAATATTATCAAAGTTTTGTAATAAACCATTTATTTGAAGAGTAACTTAATTGATTGTCCCAGATCCCAAATAAGCATAGTGACTGCCATATAGGTTGAAACCCGGCTACTGCATTGGCTGATCTAATTCATGCTTACGTATTTGGTTCAAGCATGTCACCAACGGACATGAATACATCACCAACGGACATGAACCCCCCCCCCCCCTCCTCCTCCTCCCTGCCCAGCCCCCTGCTATGAAGCCTCATCTTCATGAACGTCTTCGATTACGGTAAACAAATTGTTTACATTTGCCAAATTGCGCCAGAAGAGCTATCTACTATAGGCAACAAGTTTCACCGCCAACCACTGGCCTGGAATGCGTATTACAGCGGTTTCTGCCCTTTTTGCGGAACCGTATGCTGTGCATGAACAAAGTTTTCAAAACAAATGCGTCTAAACGCGGAAGTTTTCAAAATGGAAAAACTTTTCCGTCTTCAGTGAGACGGTTGACGTTTAAACATGGCCTTAGATAGATACATGCCGAGATCATCAAGTGTCTTTTTCTGAAAATGTGTGTCATCTAAGGTCACCAGCTGTGCTCTAAGACCTTGCAGTATTGTTTTTTGTATAGTAATGTGAAAGTTTTGCCAAACAGGAAAGACGCAAAATATGACATGACAATGTTTAATGGTCGTTCCAGTGATGAACCTAAAGAGAGTTATCAACCCATAAGGTTTACAGAGCTTTATACAAGTTTCCGCACATTATATTATATGTCCAGGCTGCAGCTTAAGTATTTCATTTACTCTCACTACTGTCTTACATTGTAGTGGAACCTAGGTTTGCCTGTGTAGGCCAGAGAGTGCCTAATCTTGGTTCACTAGCTATACTCTGATCCCTTGTTGTTTTAGACATGTTTCTCAGTCATTTAGGTTTTTTAGGTTTATTATTAGGTTTATCTTTGTTTATTCACTTAATTGATGGTACTGCAGTTTTGTAATACTCAAGACTCCACATTGTGTACATTGGCCACACATTGATCATCTTAATGATACAAAAACCTATGTGCATGTGGTCTACAGGTGTATATACATACATCATTAAACTAATGAGATAAAATGTATTAAGGAAGTGTTATAGTAGTTGGGTTTTTGTTTTTTGGCTTTTGAGATATCAAGGCTAGCTTTTCGTCCTACTTCCTGCTTTTATGCTAAGCTATACAAAACACGTCGTCCTAGCCTCACTTCTGTTCTTGTTAAATGCAATTTAAAGGTAAACATTAAACCAAAATCCTCCAAACTTCTCAAAATTCAGTTCATTCAGAGTCAACGCTCACACTCTCTGCGTAGATGGCTCTGGCATGCGTGACATAAAATCATCATCCACCTACACCAGTCGACACCTCTGCAGTCGAGTATGTCCAGCCCAAAATGTGAGGAAAGTGCGCAGATTGTGCAAAGCTCTAGAGCAGGGGTGTCCAAACTATGGCCTGCGGGCTGAACCATTTTTGATTGGCCTGCAGCACATTCTAAAAATATATTGGAATATAGCCCTTCTCTCCGGAAAAAAAGAAGAAGAAGCTGTGGACAGGGTATTTACTTAGAAAAAATTCGGATTTATATCATGCCTGGATAGCGTAGTGGTTAATGCCATTGACTTCTTTTTTTCTCACAGTTGAAATACGCTGTGATATTAATAAGCACAACGAACTAATTGACTGAATAATTTTAGTCAATTAAAGTTAATAACATTTTCTAAGAAACAATAGTTGATGTGTCAACAAGCCCATTAACTTATTGCATAACAAGCTTGAAATATAGGGGAGAACGGGGTAATCTGAGCCACTTTTTACATTTGCTCCCCTCTAAGCGAGCTAAAATGATTTATCACTCAAATGTACACATTTCCCATTAATTCAGGATGTTTCCTAGAAATGGGCATTAGCAGAATTGTTTCAAGACAAAGGGCAGCGAAAATATGATTGTTTAAAAAAAAGTTGTGATGTGGCTCACTTTACCCCAGCTGTGGGGTAAACTGAAATCCACTCTGAAACTACCATAACAACACATATTGTAACAGTAAGAATCCTGAAAGCTAGCCACACATTCCAGAACTAATGTCGGACTAGTAAAAGAATGATGGGGTTTGGTCAATTAAGCAAAGCAAATTTTCTAAACACTTGAAAGTAACTCTGAACAAAATACAAAATCAAATACAACATATTATAATTCAAAAGGTTTTAATAAGATTCAAATGAAAGATAGAACCAGTTAGATTAGAACACAGTCTGGGGGTCAGAACACAGGACCCTTAGAGCCAGCTAGTGTCTGGGGGTCAAAGCATAGGAAAATCAGAACCAGCGAGAACAGCCTGGGACTCCGAACACAGGAGAATACCCAACTGGATTATAACATCAGCCTGTCATACTCTACAACTAGGCCTATTCTACATTCCAGCCCTGAAGGTTACAGGGAAAGATGAGAAGGTGCTCTTTCTGTGTGGTTGCCCCAAGTCGTCTTCCTGGTGTATTTCCTTGGCATGATGGTTTTTCTACAATGTGTATGACATTAAAATAAAACATATGTCATGTAATATTACATTAAAATATGTTTAAGACTAAACTTAACTTGTGCCTTATGGTGGGGGAAAGTGAGACAGTGGCTCACTTTCCCCCACAGCATTTGGCTCACTTTCCCCCACCACCACAATTTGAGAAAAAACTACCTCTCTTAGCATTTCAGGCTAATCTTCAGTTATCAGCATCACATGGTTTCATATGTTGGTAGTTCATCAACACGTATGATAGAAGTTTTTCTACGTGAATACATTTGCTTTGGCACAACAGTTGATTAAGTTGACAGCAAGAAAATTTACTTTTACCTGCAAAATACCTATTTTGGTGAAAAAAACATGCTTACCACAGCACCATGAGGTCCTCTCTTTCAGGGCCATGGGGAAATGAGAGGGGCTTGAAAACATATATCTCACATGACCACAAATGTTTTCCGTTGCCTAGATACAGGGGGTGGCTCACATTACCCGATGCCTCAGATTCCCCCGTTCTCCCCTACATCCTATCCGTGCCAACCCTTTTTTTAACAAAATTAATGAAAGGCATTTAATGGAAAGCTGTGATGTAGACAGTTTTTTTTTCTTTAAGCATATTAAATTATAAAGCATAATTTATTAACATGTAATTGATTCGCTAACTTTAATACACAAAAAGTGAGGCGAAATATTTCACCTCTATTGAATCCGGCCCTTGGTAGATTTTTCAGTATTTGGCCCTCAGTGAAAAACGTCTGGACACCCCTGATTTATAGTCTAGTTAGTATATAAATTGCTCCACACTCCTGTCCAGTTGCTGGCGTTTGGCGAAAAACTTCAAGAAGAAAACTGTACAATAAAGCAATATTGTTGGCTAATGAGACTTGGATCAATTGGCTGCAGTCTGCAGGGTGACTTTTTGCACTTTCTGCCCGTACTAGAGAGCTTTTGTGTTAATTTTGCCCCAGAAGGACTTGAAACCCTCTACAAGGAACTTTTAAAAGTTTATAAAACAGTCAAATTGTTTCTCTGATGATTATTAATGACCTGTTACAACAAAAGAGACTATCATCATAAACTATGCTATTTTTATCGAATTATTATTAATGCATTTTCTCTGGTCCAATTTCCCGGGAACTTGGACAAAATGATTTACAGCAGGCAGACCGACACATCCTGTGTTTCCAAACGGTAGGCTACTAAATCAAAGTTTACTTTGCTTCACCATGTCATATTACCAATATTCATCTGACAGTCACATAGTACATTACCTCATTGTCAAGCTTATGTCGTCTCTCTTTCATTTCGCTTCCTAAACAAATGCAGACGCTGACGCATAAAAACACTACAGCCTTTGTCCAAGGGTGCTGCTATTATCAACAAAAACGAAAGTTCCTCGTAGCTACTTTAAATCCCTTTCAACTTTCTACCCCCTCATGTTTTTACTTTGCCGGTTACTAATCACCTGGAATGATACATTGATACTTTGTTTAGGCTCTGTGAGGCTGTTTCTATGCTCAGCAGAGCTTTGAGACCAATACAAAGTTAAGGTATCACTGAAGCTATGAGAATTCCCTATCTGGAAATCATGAATATTCGTTCATGTCATTTGGAGAAATTCTACAAATACCTGACAATATCATCCTCCTGGTGGCGCTAGCTTAAAATAATGCCACATCATCCGTGGATCATCTGGCTTCAGGTGGTGGCCATCGTGACCTATATTGCCGCCAACAGAGCCAAAATGCTGGCATTGCTACTGTGAAAATCCCCTCTTCTTTGCTGAGACCATGTGGCCTTGTCAGATAGTCTCCGCCTTAAGTTGCTCATTCAGAAATACATGTCATCCCCGCCCCCTCCTCCACTCATGCTCTTTCTCTCCCTCATTGTAACACAAACACGGGTCTCTCAAACCTCCGCTCATGGGCTCACTCATGGTAAGAGCTGCGACGAACACTTGTCGTTGGGAGACTGGGGGATTTAGACCTGCATTTTCACCAAAACGCACCGAATTCCACTCTGGGCTAAACACAGAACCACAGACTGCCGTGAAGCCTTCTTTCTCAGGTACTCTTTAACAGTCCCTTTCCCTTGAGCGCTAAGCAGTGTTTATACATTTTAATTTGTGTCTGTAAACATTTTAGAGTGTACAATACTGTAGTTAACTTTGTTGAATTGGAAAGAGCCATTATTGTTGCAGTTCAGTGACAGCTGGGCTTTTGTGCTTGCACTTGTGCCTGGCGCTTGTAGCTGTATTATGTAGGCCAAAGGTTACTGGCTTCACTGCAGTTAGAGCAGCTCTTTCCCTTGTTTAGTGTACCACCTCACGCTGCTCTGTGGTATTTGCTTCTCAAATTTAAGATTGTAAATGCAAATGCATGTATTTATTCTCATTATTTAAACCTTTAGAATAATACCAAACTTTAAAAAAAAATTACTTTGACAACCTTTGACTGACATACTACATCAGTTCTCAATTTAAAAGTGAAACAATTATTGGCGTGAAAGAACAGCAAAACAACAAAGGAGTTTAAACTTGTTGTACATAACAGTACATATTGGCTTTAGCTGAGTCAGATTATCAAACTATTAACAGAAGTACATGCTTCCCTTTTGGTGTTGGACTGGGATAAAAAAAAATAAACATACCCAGCAGAAGTGACTCAACAACTCGTTCATACACTGCCAAGTTTCTAAAGGTTTGATCATGCATAGAGAAAAGATATTATCTCAGAGCAAGCATATTTTTGAAGATCTGCCATAAATTGTTGACCGATTTTCTTTTTCACTCTTGCCTCCTCCTCATTAATTTTGAGCTTGTAACTTTTCATCAGGATCCTAAGGTTTTATGAATATGAGTTATGATGTAAGTTATCTTGATAGGTACAGTAGGTCTGGTGAAAATAACCTTTTCCACTGGTCACCCTCTCTACTAGGACTTCCATTCATGTGCAACTGATTTGCGATAGCATATCTGTTGTGCTAGCCACAGCCAGACAAAATATTTTCCCATGTTTTTATTTTTATTTAACTGAAACTGTATGGTTCTCATCAATGGTACTTTAAAAGCAGCTAGGCTGTAGAGATGAAAAGTAGACCCTTTCACACATGCACTGTGTGACTCAGAAATTATCCAGAGTTTACAGGGGTGAGCTGTATGTGTGAACACAAATGTCTGGGAAATTCTAACATCATACCTGTTTTAACCCTCATGATAGTTTAGGTTAGCATTTACAGTGGCTTGCAAAAGTATTCATACCCCTTAAATGTTCCACATTTTGTCACGTTCAACCACATACGTACATTTATTTTATTAGGATTTTATGTGATACACCAACACAAAGTGGCGCAACCTTGTGAAGTGGAATGAAAATGAAGCGTGGTTTTAATTTGTTTTTATAAATAAAAAACTGAAAAGTGTGGCGTGCAAAAGTATTTAGCCCCCTGAGTCAATGCTTTGTAGAACCACCTATCACTGCAATTACAGCTGCAAATCTATTGGAGTATTTCTCTACCAGCTTTGCACATCTACAGACTGATATATTTTGTCCATTCTTCTTTGCAAAATAGCAAAGGTTCAGATCCAGCATCAGATTGGATGGAGAGTCTCTGTCAACAGCAATTTTCAAATCAATATTCTCAATTGTTTTTAGGTCTGGACTTTGACTGGGCCATTCTAACACATGACTATCTGGTTGTATGTTTAGGGTAGTTTTCCTTCTGGAAGGTGAACCTCTGCCCCAGTCTCAAGTCTTTTGCAGACTCTAACAGGTTTTCTGCCCTGTATTTGGCTCCATCTATCTTCCCATCAACTCTAACCAGCTTCCCTGTACCGGCTGAAGAAAAGGACCCCCACAGCATGATGCTGCCACCACCATGTTTCACTGTGGTGATGGTGTGTATAGGGTGGTTTGTAGTGTTAGTTTCCGCCACACATTGCATTTTGCATTCAGGCCAAAAACTTCACGTTTGGTCTCATCTGACTAGGCATGGCTTTTGGCAAGGGTTGGAGGAAGGTGCTCTGTTCAGATGAGATCAAAATTGAAGTTGTTGGCCTTAATGCAAAATGCAATGGTGGAAAACTAACACTGCATCCCCACCATGAAACATGGTGGTGGCAGCATCATGCTATGGGGATGCTTTTTTCAGCAGGTACAGGGAAGCTGGTTAGAGTTGATGGGAAGATGTATGGAGCCAAATACAGGGCATAAAACATGTTAGAGTCTGCAAAAGACTTGAGACTGGGTGTAGGTTCACCTTCCAGAAGGACAACTACCCTAAACATACAGATAGATTTACAATGGAATGGTTTAAATCAAAGCATAGGCATGTGTTAAAATGGCCCAGTCAAAGTCCAGACCTAAAAACAATTGAGAATTTTGAGAAAGATTTTAAAATTGCTAGAGACAGACTCCAATCTGATACTAAATCTGTAGTTCGAGCTATTTTGCGAAGAAGAATGGGCAATAAATATCAGTATGTAGATGTGCAAAGCTGGTAGAGAAATACTCCAATAGATTTGCAGCTGTAATGTGATTCTACAAAGCATTGAGTCAGGGGGCTGAATACTTTAGCACGCCACACTTTTCAGTTTTTTATTTATAAAAAAAACGTAAAACCGTTTCATTTTCATTCCACTTCACAATGATGCGCTACTTTGTGTTGGTGTATCACATAAAATCCCAATAAAATAAATGAACGTATGTGGTTGTAACGTGACAAAATGTAGAACATTTCAAGGGGTATGAATACTTTTGCAAGCCACTGTAGCTTAAAGCATAGCTTTGGCAAACTAGAGCATCACAGAGCTGATAGCTCTTGTCCCAAATCCATACTGATTCTATGATGGTTTTTAGTGTGTAGTGTGTTCACACTGGCTTATACCATGCACTATTTTACCACAATGCAGCACACAAAGGAAAATGGAGGAACTGCTCACAACTTGAAATTAATAATATGAAAACATGTACACAAAGCTGCCATGAGATGCTGTACAGAATTGTTCCCTCTAATAAAAAGGTTGTGATTTCAATCAAAATGGGCAGGTTTGAGGAGATACATTTTTTCAAAGCTGAAATACTTTTCTAAGCTCTGAGGAACGTTTTACAGAAATTCCTAATTATTATTGGTTTATAAGTCGAAAACAGAGTAATATTGATTGGGCCATTTACTCTGACAAACTTTTTATGGAATTATTGACCTAAAAAGCATTAATATGACTTAAATATGCTGAATGTACAGGCTTGTTTGATTGCGGTGCCGAACTCATTTGAGAAGTGTTTTATTTATTGGTGAAATGTGTTATTTGCAGTAGTATTTTCTGTGTTGATTGAGTAGCCTCTTCACCAATAAGGATAGAGTATTTTTGAGAGGTTATCACAGTAAAACTAAAATCTAGACTTCTTTTAATGGTAATTTCCAACCAAATGCAATAATTTGTCTCAAATTCCATGATTATGTTTTTTCATTGTTTTGTTCATATTTGGGTTAAGTACTTGATCTTAAAGCCTGACACTATTATAACTCATGATAATTATTTTACTGCTGGATTTATAAGAAAGCAGGGCTCAACAATAAGGATTGCCCGACGTCCCGGGGCAAGTAAAACGCCACGTCGGGCCAGTAACTATGACAACCCACTTGCCCGAACGGGCAACTGGGAGTTTTTCCGAAATTATTGAAAAAAAATTATAATAATAATATTTTTATTTTTTATAGCGCCAAATAAAATACATCTATCCACGGTCTTTTTTCATATAGAGCTGGTGCTCATTATTAAATAAACGCTTAGGCCTATGTTACTTATCTAATTTATGTGTGAGTAGGCCTAGTTGTGTCTGCTCGTTGCATCTCTCTCCTCTGCTCCGTTTAGTGAAGGGGGCGGGGCTCCAGCGCCGAAACACACACACACACACACAGATTTCGGCAAAAAACTGGTGCGCGTCTCTCACACAAACAGTCAGAGAGATAGGAAAGAGAACTACACGCGTTACGTTGATGTAACAGAAAGTACAAAAGCCAACGAGAAGCCTAAATAAGTAGACCCCAGCCGTCTGAAAAGCAGCAAAAATATTCGCGTTTTTTAAATGCATCCAAAGTGAAACTAGTAGTAGTTTAGCGAGGATGCTAACGTTAGCTCTGCTGCTAGTAGCCTACTACCAGTTTAATGTGTGCAGGTCAACACAAACATCAGCAACAGTTAGCAGAGGAACATCTCTACAGCCTGCATGTACATCTTAATAAATGGACCTGAGGTGTCATTTCTCATACCAGGAGGCAGTGGAAGCTTGAAACTATACTGGAAAAGTGTTCAAAACAGCCTGTCCTGTGTCCTTAGCCAAAAGTTGAGATTTTTAATAATAATAATAAAAAACGTTTAAAACAGATTGTTGTAGGCCTAAAATAATGTCTTACAGAAAAAAAGTTCTAAAGAATTGCTGTTGTAAAAAGAATAAGGTACAAGAAAAAAACATTGTGTGACCAATGTTTTTTTTGCATAAAACACGTCTCATTTGCAGTTATTGTCGGTTTAGAAACTAAAAAATTACAAATGTTCCAACTCAAATAATATTTGAATAATAGCCTCCACTTTCAGTATGACCCTTCACTCATCTATAACACTGTCCATGATGTGTTTATACATTATAAATAAAGAGCGAATATAACAAATATTTATCACCACTAATAAAAAAAAAAATTATATAGGGGCCAGTAAAAATTGACTTCGGGCAAGTAGAATTCAGACCCACTTGCCCGGTTGGGCAAGTGAAAAAAAACCTTAGCGTTGAGCCCTGGAAAGGGTTAGTCACATGGCCAATTTTACTGAAGCAGTAGCATAAGTTTTTGTTGAGATGTTGAGAGGTTCTGTCTCAAACGAGTGTTGCCTTCAAGGACAACAATGACGCCATTTATAAGACATTACCTGAGTAGATGGGTTAGACATAAAACCAGACAATCATGCCAAATGCTGTGGGTGTTTTGATTTCTAGAGAGGTGGGTCTATTGCCTGGTTTAAAGCTCACACCAAGGGGAATAATGTATCTAGCGAACAGGCACAGGAGGGTCCCATGTGTAAGGACACCACCCTTGATAAGAGTAGGCGGCCTGAAATCCTGACAATATTTGTCTGTTATCGTCCGAAGTAACCTTGTTGTACATATTGACATATAAAATCGAAAAGTAACAAGGAGTAGCAGGACAGAAAACCAAACAGGATTTGAAGCTTTTCACAGTAATGCACACATATTTGCTTCCCTCCCACATCAAATCCAAAGGCAGCTAAACAAAAGCAACATTGATGAAATAATTACTCTCATGCCAAGCCGCACTGAGCCTCTGCTGATCTAATACAGCAAGACTGCTGAAATTGTGCAGATTTTGAACATTAATATACAGTCATTAAATCATGTCAATCTTCCTTTGTTTAGTTGCTATGTGGTTAAGCTATTTAGTTGGTGCTAAGATGTGACTAGAATATGTGTTCTTCATACCACAAATGTATGTCAATAATAATTATTTACACACACACTATATAGCTTTAAAATGTGTAATTAACCTTGGTGTGACCATTGTAATTCTGGGTCAGAGCAATGATTTGTTTTTAAACAACCTGTTATGTCTCACCCAGCCCCTTTACTCATATTTTGATTCATGTTTTGATTAAGTTTATTGCTCCAGTTGTTGCACACACAGGACTGTAGTGTCTGCATCTGAAATAATTTACTCTCATCCCAAAAATATCTTAGTTTACTATTATTGAACCTTATCTTGTTACAGTGCAATGGATAAGCCTTATCCAGAGGTCAAATTCAGGCTGGACATGTCCCATCCTGTACCCAGCATCCCGACGAGGGGACAGTGGTCTAGCAAAATTGAGTTCCTATTGGCTGTAGCGGGACAAATCATCGGCCTGGGAAATGTTTGGAGGTTCCCTTACCTGTGCTACAAAAATGGAGGAGGTGAGATTCATTCATCTTTACACATGCACAGTGAAAACAACTCAAGGTTCAAAAAATACTGAAATACTGAACATTGAAAGCTGCAAGCACAAGACTCTGTTCTAAAATACACATTTGTGTCTCTACTGTCAGCCAAAACCAGAACCGCTGTGTAAATATTCCCTCAATACTGTATACTCTATTTCCTAATGCTCAGTCTGTGGCCCATTATTCCTGAAAACAATTCTGAGATTGCATCTCTGGATTATTCATTGATGTTATTATTAGCTTGGTGATTTTCTCTCCACGGTCCAGATCACAGCTGTAAATAGCTGACACACTGACACTCGCCATCGTTTCTTTCACCTTTAATAACATATAATGACGCATCGTACGATTAGTGCTATGTTAGCTTGGATTTGTTAAGCATTTTTTACACTTGACTAATTCCGACCTTGCTTATAAATTGGCTACAACTTAGTGAAACTTAGGCCTTCTATGCACTTAAACTGCCAACAATATCCAGACAATCTGAACCGGAGAATGTGCAGATTTACCTTCATATGCAACACAATTACTAAATTAAAGATTTCTAATTATGAAAGATATTTTATGTAACATTGAAAGGCGTACTAGAGAAATTGGGCTTCAATTCTTTACTATTTGGTTATTTTGGAGTTACATTCACAGTGCACCATTGTGCCACGTTGCATTGTCAGGTGCGGTAGGCTAAAGTTGATCAAATCACACATGGCTATTTAGCATCAACTACAACAACATGCTTAACTGTGAGGTATTGTACAGTAGCATAAGTAAACATAAGTTCAAAACTAGAACTTCATAGAAGTTTCCAAAGGAAAATGAAATGTGTTCAGAAGTCTGAACTGATGTTGTAAAATGAGCCAATTATGTAAGTGGCATTTATGCTGCAGCTTTTGGTCTCGCCGGTTTTGGCAAATTGGTTTGATTGTACTTGTTTTACTGTGTAATGACAATAATAAAGTAAATCTTATCTTGACTTTTACCAGTTACTGATCGCTCAACATCTCAGCGGATCTCAATTGGATCCTTATAAATTACTAATGGGGTTCAACCTACAAACAACTTATGTGATGTAACTTTCAGTTTTTCACAATTGTTTAAACACATTTTTTGGAACATCAGACACAATGTGCACAATCTGAAACTAATTTACCAACTGCTTAACCAATTCTGCTGAACTCCAAACACATTTCCTGCCTTAGATTCATATTTTCATTCCAAAACACACATTTTTCACAACACTACACACAATTCTCTATATCTTGCACACTCTTCCTGAATTCTCTCTCATGGTATTCACACAGAACACACTGCCAATCAAATTTCTAAACTCAAACTTTTGTGCAGTTAGCTATAGAAGGGTCAGAGATGAGCTCCTGTTTGCTGTGATTTACAGTAGACTGCACATTTTAGTACAAATACAGTTTTTGCCGAATACTGTAAACACTAAAAGTGACTGCTATGACCACAGCATCACAACCTCTAACTTTTGTAACTATGCCCTAAACCAAAGCACCAACCCTACAAACACAATGTATGCTTTGCACTGTGTTTGAGATTCTCCAACACACTTCTTGAAAAAAAATTATAATAATTGAATACCAATCAGTCTAAACCTTAGCACTACAAATAGACCTCAGGTGAGCTCAGCTCCTTTCTGAGACGGTAAGAGTCAAGGAAAGAGGAGGAGAGAGAGCGACAGGAGGACGAGGACAAAGAAGGCAACAGACAGAGACACATACAACAGGGACACTATAGTGGACCATGTTATAGATCATGGCCTATAAATGAGGGAGCCTGGACAGAGAGTGCAGCCCAACCTGAGTCGCTCCATAATTAGGAGATTTAGACTGGATATCAGGTGATCATTTCCCTGTTGCTTCTCAAAAGATGAAATTGAGTGTGATGTTGATGAGGCGATGTGGCCAGACGCAAGCAAGAGCCGGAATCCATAAGAGGATTCATAATCCAACCACCGAATTCCTTACAACGCTTTTACCATTGTTCCCTAATTTTACTGTAATTGTTTTTTACTGTACAGTACAGTAGTTTATACTGACACACTGAATTGCTTGAACTGCAGTCCTACCTATTCATTGTGTTTGTTTGAAATGGCAAAATAAACTATTCTGCAACATGTGTGTTAGCATTTGGCAAAAACCGTAAAGTATTTGTTGTTACTGTAGGTGAAAGTGTATGAACATGCAAAGGCATAATTCTACTGATAAAGCATTCATATAGTGGTTTGCATTTATACAATAGTGTTTTCCATTCTGCACACCAGTGTTCAATGAGTGCTAGAAATGTCTAGTCATATGATGTATGTGTTTGTCATTTGAAAAGAAAACACCATTTAGTGAAGAGTTAACATTGTTTTGAGGGTAAAGTGTGCTTTTGCAAGAGAAGTGAAGGATTTTGCATTTTGTGTTTGAGTTTTGAAATTTGTGTTTAGGGTTTTGAAAAAGTGAGGTAGTCTATCAGGAAATGTGTTTAAGCAATTGTGAAAAACTGTAACCTTTTTTTCCTAAGGGGTGTTTTTCATCCCTTATGTGCTCTTCCTCTTTACCTGCGGCATCCCCCTGTTTCTTCTTGAGACATCTCTCGGACAGTACACCCAACAAGGAAGTATAACCTGCTGGAGGAAGATTTGTCCCCTTTTTGAAGGTAAAGCTGGAGCAGTCTTATCATAGTGTCTGTGTGACATCAAATACATGTGTTTATTTAAAGTTTGGAGCAGAAAACCTGGTATTAACTTATATGAGTATTGTTTTTAGCTAATACAACTAACAAGCATAAGCAGGCATAAAGCATGTGAGCATGTGACTCTTAGTCTTTTAAATAATAAAGAAAATGTAAATCTGAGGTGCAAAGTTTTATATTGGAACGTCTCCAATTGAATTGATCAGATAACAAATGCACTCATGTTTTTATATTGCTGCTACAGTGAATCTGTATAGGAATTATAAATAAAGGAATTATATTATAAAAAGCAGTGATGCAAAGTTTTTAAACTAATCAAATACATGTATTTTTCTACAGGAGGTCAGTAAGTCTTGCAGGGATATATGATGAAAGTGATTTAACCATTTCTCCAACAGAGAGATTTATAAATATTGTTAGAAATGTTTCCTTAACTGAATGTTATGGGTCCTTAGGAATTACAGATGTACATTTGTCTCAAGTGTATTTCAAGAAAACAAAGTGTATTTCCCAAATCTATTTTGATTTTTAAGTTTAACATGTCTAATTGTGAAGATTAGTTTCACCTTTAAAATAATAATAATAATAATAATAATTATTATTATTATTATTATTATTATTATTATTATTATTATTATTATTATAGCATAGGTTTATACAGCGCCTTTCAATAAACCATAATTTCTGAAAACTAACAAACTGTGAGGTTTGGTGGAGCAAGTTTAATCAACAGGGATTTGGGGTTAATTATTGCATCCTGTGAGGTATGTGGCTGAATGAGTTACAAAAATGTATGTTTATCATTCTCATGTTTGAATGCAGCCAAGCTTTAATAAATCTATAACAGTACAAAGATTGTTAAATGCATTATTAAATACTGTTAAATCATGTGTATAAAGTCTCAAAGGAACTGCATGCCCCATGTGCCAACAATATAACCCATTAACCGGCTCAGTCAGGCAACTGACACATTTATTATATTGTTTAATATGTTCTATTGGTATTATTGTATTTGTTTTATATTGTATTTAAATGTGAGGTAATGTTACCGCTATATGGTTTATATTTTATGAATTTTATTAAAATTAAAAACATTATTATATTATTGTAATTACATTATTTGTATTTAAAAGTAAATTATTTGATTACTTTATAATTGGCTGATTGATGAAATAGGTCATTAATATTTTGGCACAAAAAAGGCTCAAAAACATGCCGTCGCAGTAACACGCAGTTACTAATCAGATGTTCACTTTTCAAGTGTTGAAGCTTCGGAGTTTAAGTGTTATTGTTTGTTTGTTTCAGGAATGGGTTACGGAAGTCAGGTGGTTGTTTTATACTCCAGCATCTATTACATCATCATATTGGCCTGGGCTTTCATGTATCTCTTTTTTTCTTTCAACACTGAACTTCCCTGGGCGAGTTGCAGAAACAGCTGGAACACAGGTAGACCCCACTATATCTGACATTAGGGCTGGGTATTGTCAAGAATCTCACGATTCGATTCGATTTCGATTCATTAGGTCACGATTCGATATCGATTTCGATTTGATATTGATTGAAATGCTTCGATATCGATTCAGTATCAAGTAGAAATACACAAGAAAGAGTAAAATAATATTTTTTTAAATAATTATTTATTTACCTTCATGCCTTATGAACAAACAGCCATGGTATAACTCTCTCCTCTTGGAAATTGTAACATAACATCAGCACAATACTAAATTGACAGTGCTGTATTAAATGTAATGTATTTAAATCATGTACAGTATTTCTTTCTTTCTCACATGACTTATTTGAACAATAATAACACATAAGAACCAGGTGCCTTCATTTCTGGTAACAAATAAAACATTAGCACAATACCAGTATAAGGTGTACAAAAGTGAAAAAAAGTGCTGTATTGGAATTCAGCTCTCATACAAAAACGTAAACAGACACAAAGCCAGTGCAGGTCATATGGGTTTGCTGCTCTCTGCCCTTTTGTCGCCACTTTTAACAACTCGCACTTGTGTGGTGTGCATGCGCAGTGGCGCAGGAAATACTAATATTAAATACTAGTAAAAAAAAAGAAAGAAAAAAAAATATTTTTTTTTTATTTATTTTTTTATGAATCGATTATTAACTTTTATGAATCGATTCGGAATTGTTCGAGAGAGAATCGCGATGCGTCGGAGAATCGATATTTTTACCCACCCCTATCTGACATGTACACACATGGAAAGTAACACATAAAGGAACTATTATCCTGTACTATTATGAGTCTTTACTACTGTAATGACTCATTGCATTCACACAAAGTTAAGGAAAATCATCATGTTATTGTGTTAGATGTCATTACTGGGTGCTTTATAGAGTAATACGATTTTGGGTGCTTAAGTTGCTCTGTCTCGGTTGGTGTTCAACTTCGCACATAAACATCCCCAGACACATCTTGAAGAGGTAGTTCAGTATTTTAGAAGTGTGGTTGTATGAGGTACACATAATAAGTGTCTTACCTTATGGATCAATGCAGTAATTTCAAGGAGTTTGGAAAATAAATATTTGTAGCAGAAGTCAGTCTTGTATTGTTACAAAAAAATATTTTTATATAAATTTTATATTTTATATAAATGTTTAGCTAAAAAATAAAAATGTCTGTTCAATCGTACTCTTAATCTAGGATTGTTCATTGCTGATTTGAGGACTGATACCCTGCACTGCATCGACGCGTAGTTGGCATAGTAATACATGGCCAAACTCGGTTGAAAAAAGTGCAAAAATAAATGGCTGCTATCCAGTGCAGGGCAGCATATCAGTCCGCAAATCAGCAGTAAATAAATCCTAATTTAAGCGTACAACTGAGCAGAAATTTATTTGGTATGCATTTATGTACGTGGCATCTGCAACTGTACAATGCGGACTTCTGCTACAATCACGTCTCCCAGAAACTTAAAATGACTGCACTGACCGCTTTCTCCATAAGGTAACACACTAACTATGCATAAGTACCTCTTACAACACCACTTATGAATAATAACTTGTTGCCTGATGTGTTCCTCCTTGAGAAGTTATAATTACATAAAAAAATGTTGCTAACAGTTTGAAGCCTTTGACAACAGAGGAATTGGATAATGTGCATATATGTCCTTAAATACCCTGTTTAAACATCCTGTTTTGCAACAGAGAGCTGTGTGGAGTTTGATCGAATTCGGGTTGATCATGTCAACTGGACTGTATCCGAAAATGCAACATCGCCAGTGAAAGAATTTTGGGAGTGAGTATGAAAATAAATATCCAAAATGTTTATGACTCTGAAAGTGCCATACAGTATATGCATAACAAATGAAATTGTGATTTGCAGGAGAAGAATTTTGAATGTCACAGGAAGTGTCCATGAATTAGGTGGCATACGATGGGAGTTGGCTTTGTGTCTTCTGTTGTCCTGGATCATCTGTTATTTTTGTGTCTGGAAAGGCGTGAAGTCCACCGGGAAGGTAGGACAAAACTCTTATTTTTATGTACTATACAAAGTACAAAGCAACTTTCGAACTGTTGAATAAATTTGCATTAGCTGCAAGATTACACTTCTTTTGGCAGACAAACTTTTCTTCTGTTCTTCATAAACACTTATTATCACTTTGCGAGATAAAATTCCTCTGCTGAACAAACTAAATGGTAGAGAACATGATGTGCTTGTACAAAGTTCTTGGTTGACAAGGTTCATAATTGTTTCTAGTACACCAATATTTTAAAAAAACATGAATGAAAGAACATTAAGAGTAGGCCTCAATGCACGACTGTAGCTATGTAATTTAGAAAAAAATCCTTTTGGAAATATTATGTATACATACATCATTTGAGGTAGTTAATTAAGTAGTCATTTAAATCGCTGCCAGGTGTCATTTTAACAGCAGAGGCATGGCTCTATGGATGACAATGATCATTTGACAGCCAGTCCACCATTTTGGTCAAAACTAAAGTACCCAAACAATTACTGAATTCTTTACCATGATATTTGAGCAGATGTGGATCGTGGTCAGAGGATGAATCCTTATGACTTAAAGCATTCTCCAAAGTTTCATCTCATAGACTACTATTACATTGGATTATGATTATGTAATCTGGTATAGTCATTAATGTCCCTTTCACATGATGAATTACAGGTATAATCACTTTTAATCGCTTAGTTTTTCATGTGGCACCATCATTAGGACAACATTTAACCATCTGCTGCAGCTATGCTTTTTGTTTGCGCTTATTAGCAAATTGTATCATGCTAAGGTACTAGCTAAGAAGGAAAGAATTAGCTGCTTGTCAGCATTATCATATTTAGCTTGTCAGCTTGCTGGTCTTTCCATTTAGCTCAAAACGCTGCTATGCCTATTGCCAAAGAAGTTTCTCAGAGCTGCTAGTGTGACACTAGATTCCCTTAATCAAGAGCTACAATATGTTTTCTTAAAAATTAAGGTACACAAACCTTGAGGCTTAAGGGTAGGGGAATTTTGTTTTCTTTCCCTCTCCCTCATCTACATCATTTTGTTTTAGGATGATTTTGTTTTGTTTGTGCTACCATAAGAAAAAAGCCAATAAAATATAACAATAGTTGGATCAGTTGTGGAGCTTAGTAGGACTGTGACCACACAACATCTATTCCAGCAACGCAACTGTTGATATGCTCAACTTTATAAACCCTTTAAATAAACCCTCACGTTACGTGGCTCTTTCACAGGTAGTCTACTTTACTGCCACATTTCCATATGTGATGCTGCTGGTTTTGCTTGTTCGTGGACTCACGTTGCCCGGGGCTTTAGATGGGATCAAGTTCTACCTCTACCCAGATCCATCCCGCCTCACAGATCCACAGGTATAAGTAGATATCACTATTTCTCCGTTTAAGTGATATGTGATTATACTGAACCTAAATTAAGTAACTTGTTACTCGTTGCTCTTTACTTTACATTACATCACATACAATTGGTCCTAAGCCTTCTCCTCAAAATACGGACCTTGCATGTATGGCTTGCTTGAGTGCAGTCATCTGCCCCTGTGAATGTGCAGCTAAATCCTTATTATCACAGGATTGTGAATGTCCCATGGGCTGGGACAAGTGTGCAATTCTGGGTGATCATTGACCAAAAAAGAATAGGCTAATGCATTATTTAGGCCACGCCCATACGCTTCCCAGCGTTCCGTTCACTTGTATTACACATGAGATTATTCCCCAGCGTACATGCTTTTAAAAAAACATGCTTTTGACACATACAAGCTACAACTGTTATCTGTCTATATGAGCTGTTTGTGTTATGAAATATTCAGCAATTTTCAATATCAAAGGTTTTTTGTAAATTGGGAAACAGCACCGACTCTATTAAGGCTAATCGGTGGAATCCCAAAATTACACCGCTGAGATAGATCAGAGCAGAGGAGATGCACTTTGTGTATAAATATATATTAACACGTGTGTAACCCTAAACTAAATCTGTGATACGTTACGAAGGAAACGGTGGATAAGAAAAGAGGCGCCAGGATCAGTAGCCTACATGACCAGGGCTGTACAGTGCGACAGTTTTGATCGCATTTGCTACTGAAATTGATCACGTGCGATGATGAATACAAGTCCACTCGCACTAGTGCTAATGAGGAGAGGCTGTCTTTGAAACACAGAGGAGCGCTGCACAACACTGCTTAGAGGGTTCTACATTAACACTGCGGGTAAATGAGTCTTAAGAAAGTAAGTTATTGAGTCCACCCTCCACTTTGGCTGGTGAAAGATGTGTGCTCGGGATCTGTGCTCGTGCGGCGATTCTAGCGTCTAATAAACTTCACTAACGGTAATAACCGGAAGGACACGGCTCTCTTTACCGCAGTTAAGTTAGCACGTGTGCAAACAGAACATTTCCTGTGCGCCTTCACATTAAAAGCCTGTTACTAGGCAAAGATGAGTTGACTTTTATTTTGAAGCCGGTAAGAACAGGAAGTTAGCGCTTTACAGCACTGAAGTACTCTAGCTTGAAAGGCAACTCATTCAGCTGCAGAGAGCAGTCAACAGTAGTCTATTTAAACAAAGTTTAAAATAACTTATTTCAAACTTTGTGTAAGTTACACAATAAGCCACTGAAAAACTACTCCCAACATATTCACAACAACCTATTTAATTGATCCTAAATTGTACCAATATGTATACTTATTTATTTAATAGGCTATGTTTAATGTTTTAAAGTTTGGTTTTAATTAACAGAAGGACATTTTCTAAAAAAAAATGATTATCATTAATATAATAATTATGTGTATATACAAAAAATATATAGATATTATTTTTATATTTTTATGGGGAGAAATAATTCTGAATCAGCAAAAAATTGCAATTGGCAGGTTAGATTATTTTGTCTAAATTGCAATCAGTGCACCCCTATTCATTCTTCTATAATTATTACTGCACACACTAGGATATAATATTAATTGAGAATCTCAAATGAGACCAAGATGACATGCTCAAAGGTAATTAGAGCAAAATGTAAGGGTTAAGGTTATGCAAGTTTTCGATCATCCCAGTTTTCGATCATTTCGTGCTACCAAATTTATTTTTGTGCTACTGAATTTTTTTGATTGCTAGCACCAGTGCTACCACCTAAAAAAATAAGCATACAGCCCTGTACATGACAATTGTGGACGAAACTTTAACACTGCCACCCAGGCTTGTGCAGTAGGCACTAGGCATGATAGGAGCACCTCTTCATCCACCTCTATTCTTACCCTGATGCACCCATCACTCTGGAACAGGGTCAATCTAGTCTCATCAGACCACAAGTGGTTTTCTTAAGGCTACACATCTGCATAGTACATAAATGATCTTACTTTCACAATTAAACATAGCCGGATGTTCTACTGTCATTAATCCACCAAATTATTTTATTTATTTTAGTGATCTCCCATCATGGCCATTAAAGATTCTGACCATATTTCCTCAAAAATAATGTTTCACCCACTATCTAGTCAGGTTTTAATAATGCGTTAACACGATTTTAGTAGTTTCATCTTCTCCTGCGCAGTTTTCTTTGTTTTATGCAGGCCAATCATTTCACCCCTCTGAAACAGAGTAACATCTTTTTCAAAACCACAGCATATGTCTTCTGACATGGTTGTTTATGAAATAAGGAGTTATTCACTGCATCAGTTAGGGTTCAATAACTTGTTGCCAACTGAAACATATTAATCACTGCAGTTGTTGACCGATGGAAGGCTCTTGCCTAATTGCCTAGTAAAATCCAGGTGGCGACTTTTTTGACCAGGAAGTGTTTATGAGTGGCTTGAATACAAATCAGCTTAAAAAGATACTATTAACGCTTATTCTTTAAAGAAGAAAGTTTAAAGTTATATGTATGCTCAAATGTTTGTCAACATCTCTACTATCAATAGTAAAACTTCCTGGGGTGAAGATATTGGAGCCCATCTGGATGAGGGGATTTGAAAAAAGATCTTTTTGAATGCAAAGAAAATGACATGGTCTATCTAATACATCAGAATCAGAATCAGAATCAGAATCAGCTTTATTGGCCAGGTTTGCGTAAACAAACAAGGAATTTGATTTCGGCTCCATTTGCTCTCCAAGTACATCCTATGAGACTCAATATAAAGAGTATCAACAGACTGCATGTTACCCCAGCTATTCGGTGTAAATACGTGCTCATCATTATGTGTGAAATGTAAAAATAGGTGTGGCTCTTATGGCCATCTAATATGATCAAGTCCGAAAATCTCAAGTTTCTGGCTATCGGTCCAAAGCGTGATTTAAGAAAATATTTCCTCTCTAAACATGCCAAGAGCACAGACCGGACTGGAAATGCTGTATACAGGGCAAATAACAATGCCGCCTATAGGCATTGATATTTTAACTTGTCCGTATCGACAGGCCCAAATGGGGGGCCCGAGAGCCTCAGCCCCATTACTAAATCCCAGTGCGTAAAAGCGTGCCTTCTATACTCATAGAATGGGGAGATGAAGCCTTGGCACTATATCTTATCATTCTGCATTCTTTTTCAATCGTTTATTATCAAAGGTCAATAGATTAAATATCTGCCCATGTGACAGTGTGCTATAATAATGAGTGGTTGTCACCTTTTTAAATGTCCATAAAATTACTGGATCTGTTCAATCTCTGCACCGTCAGCCACCGATGTAAGTTTGTGTCCCTATGATGAGTTTGCACCACCACAGCAGCAGTAAACTTGCAAAAATGGGCATATTTCCATCTGGTGAATATCAGCGTTTCAAAGGCTTCCCAAAGATGACAGAAATGTGGATAAATGTGTTGGATTTTATCATACTTTTAAATTCAATGTTATGTAATGTAGTTTGAAGTGCTGAAACAAATGTGCGTTAGATTGAATATATAACGTATTCTAAAAACCCCAAGCTGCTTTACTGGAAAGTGGGAGACTTAAATAATTGGTCACTCATACATGTTTATTATCACTGTCACTGAATTTGCAGATGATTGCTTTGCAGATGTCACTGAAGTCTACTACAGTGTTAAACATTGGCAAATGTCTGTAAGGTGGTTCGGTCTAGATTCTTCAGTGCAGAGTTGATGTGTTATTTAGTGTATATATAAACATGTCCTTTATGTGTCTTACAGGTATGGATGGATGCTGGCACACAAATATTTTATTCCTATGCCATTTGCATTGGGTGTCTAACTGCACTTGGCAGTTATAATAAGTACAACAATAACTGTTACAAGTAAGTTTAATGTAATATATTATATTATTAGGGTTTTTAGTTAAGGCACTAAAGGTGTAAATAATACTTTCAACCATGTTGCCCATGTAGCAGTTTTAGTAGGCCAATGATTAAAAAGCACAACTCGTTAAGAAAGTAATTAAAAAACAGTCTACAAGACGGACAAACTAAATGTGTATTAAATGTAATACAATACAAATTTTCTAAACACACCTCAAAGCATTGTGTCAGAAGTGTGTTTCCTAGCTTTACAACTGAAGATAAACAAGACCTTCTGATACGTTCACCAGAACATCTGAGCCTAGGGGAAACACTAGGGGAAACACTTTGAAACAAGAAAGGAAACCTGTCGGGTTGAACTCGAAGTATAGTTTCCTGCAAGCATATTTCTAATCATTCAAAAAAGGATCTAGATGTGTTACACCGGTGTAGGATGTGAGTCAAGACAACAGAAACAAAAAACATTTTATGCATTTTATTGAAAAAAATATTGGAGTATATAATATATTTGTGTCTGTTTGTTTTTAGGGACTGTGTGTACTTGTGCCTTCTGAACAGTGGGACCAGTTTTGTAGCTGGCTTTGCCATCTTCTCTGTACTTGGATTCATGGCATATGAGCAGAACACAGATATATCAAAAGTGGCAGAGTCAGGTGAGAATATTGAAAAAGCTGAATGTGATAATGAATAAAACAGCTCAAGAGCAGAAAAATAATCCAATGCACAATTTTTCTGTTTACCATCTCCTTCTCACTGCAGGGCCTGGCTTAGCGTTCATTGCCTACCCTCGAGCGGTCACCATGATGCCTTTTCCTCAGATCTGGGCTATATTCTTTTTCATTATGATCATTCTCCTGGGGCTCGACAGTGAGGTAAGCTGGCCCCTCTCTGGCACTGTAAGAATAATCATGGAATAAAAATTATGAAATGCACAAAAGATAAGTAATACCGTAATTTTCGGACTATAAGCCGCAACTTTTTCCCCATTTTTCGACCCTGTTATTACACAGCACAGTATATGTTCTGTAGCTAATAGGGATGGGCGTTAGTAATCGAGTACTCGAGTAGGCTACTCCTCGTTTCAAATGAACTCGATTGGTGGATGAGGAAAATATATATATATTTTTTTGTGTCTGTAGCCTGTAGGCCGGCGGGCCGCGGCCGCCCCTATTTTAAAATGTTATATACGTGTACAAAACGGCACAAAACGGATAAAATGAAGTTTAACAAAATTAAATATTTCTATGCAAGTGCAATAAACTGCAAATAACTGCCACCGCAGTGCCACCGCAGTGCCACAGCAGCGCAGCCTGTGTTCTCCACAGCACCGCGGAGCAGAACACGGTCTCTCCTTTCTTCTCCAGAACATTTTCAGGAATATAACTGTCCAATTATTTCAAAGCAGATGATAAAGTTACGTTTATAAAAAGGGGAGATGACACCTGTTACTCTCAGTTAGTAATGAGTAGACTCCAGGTGAGCATGCAAGGTGCTCTCCGCTTGGAAAGAAAAGAAGAAGCAAGGCTTACTTCAGGCACATTCGCTCCGAGCCAACAACAGTTAAGAAGCCTTCAATAGGGAATATGGGGATAAGATTCAAAAACCGACCGGTGTAACGTTCCGTTAATGAGGAATTAGTCGCGGTAATTATTCACGGACATGGAGTGAGCATTACGCGGTTGGATATACAACTATCTGCTTGGTGAGTTATTTATATGTAGGCCTATTTAAATTGTATGACAATCATTTTATATTATCTGCTGCCCTTCTTATTTTAAATGGTGACTTAGGATATATTTTTTTTGTTACAACTACAGCCCATGCTTTTTTTCTCCTTTTTTCTCCCCATCGCAGACCTACTCGATCGGTTTAAATTGTGGCCCGTCTATTTAATTACTTTCAGTGAGGAAAATGTGTTTTAAACTTGTGGAAAAAAATCCTTAATATCATATGGCAACTGTGACTGTTTCGTTTCAACCGCATAAAGCTGGTGTGAACACACCCCGAGTTGCACTGAACCAGCTTCCTGAAACGGGCCCCAGGATACCTCAAAGACCAGCCAACAGATTTCTTTGATATCAGAAGTTCAACAGGGCACAGAATGAGAAATCAAGTCTTGCCATTGATCAGATGCAAGAAATTATTTCATAACTTTGAGAGATAATTTCTTCATTAGAATAAACTGTTACAATTACTTATATGACAAAAATCTGTCTCATTTATCCCATACATTTTTGTGTATTTTGATGCAGATCCGGATCTGGATGCTGATTATAGTGTTCATTATCGTTATTTAAAAATAATTAGATTAGAGGATTTTGCACCCTTAGCAGAGGTATGCCCTCTCTGTGTACTTACTAAATTATCATAAAATTACCTCGGCAAAGTGTTTATGTATTTTGTGCAGCATGTGTAGAGTAATTGTGTTTGTTGTGTTTCAGTTTGTAGGTCTGGAAGCTCTAGTCACAGCTATCTCTGACATGAATCCTTCCTTCTTCCATGTTGGCCATCGACGTAAACTTCTACTGCTTGGTATCAGTGTTTTAAGTTTCTTCATCGGCCTTGTGATGGTTACAGATGTAAGATCAAATTAAAATGTCAAATCACTCCTTTTACGATAACCTTTTTTTCTTACTGTAAAACTAGGGCTGTCCCGAATACCATTTTACAGGCCTTGAAAACTTGTTGTTTTTTCTGAAAGAGGATTCAATTATACGTTCTAAAAAATAAAGTAAAAAAGAAAACATTAAAAACAACAATATTGATACAGAAGTAGCTTATGGTGGGACTATATTCCCACAGTCAATATTCTCCGCATGTTCAGCCAGTCTATTTAACTGCCGTTCCACGGCTCGATGCTCTGACCCATATTCTGGCCGCTGCTATCACCGTTTGGCATAAACTCCACCGACCAAAAGTGCTGTCGGTGGTGGACACCGCGTCAGATCTAGCGTAACCAAGCGGACTCGATACGAGCTGGACAGACCCCAGCCGCACTGCTCAGTGGAAACAAGGTGGATGAGCTGCAACAATTAATGATGTAAAATACAAGTTTTGTTGCACTAAAAAATAAATAAAACAAAGCTTCCAAATACTGAGTAGAGCTTTGAATACTAAACTAACGAAGACATAGGAAAATATTCAAATTATTTGGGCCAGCCCTAGATAGAACAATGTAACACAACAGCTAATAGAGGTCCCTTCTAAAACACAGGGTGGACTGTACATCTTCCAGTTGTTTGACTATTATGCCTGCAGTGGGATGACCCTACTCCTCTTTGCCATACTGCAGTCGACATGTATTGGATGGGTTTATGGTGAGTTACTAAACCATAGTGATGTCCGTGGTTTCTTCCTTGGGATGCTGAATCCGCTCATCACAGCATTTCCATCTACTTACAGGTGCAGACCGGTTTTATGACAACATCGAGGACATGATTGGATACAGGCCTTTTCCCCTGATTAAATACTGTTTGAAATATGTCACTCCAGTAGTGTGCATGGTGAGTTGCAATACAATGTACAATCATATGAAAAAGTTTGGGAACCCCTCTCAGCCGGCATTATAATTGACTCTGCTTTCACAAAAAAAAAGATAAAAGTGGTATGTCTTTAATTTACCAGGAACAGCTAAGTACTGGGATGTTTTCCAAACAAAGATTTTTTGAAAAGCAGTATTTGGTTGTATGAAATAAAATAAAATGTGAAAAACTGGCTGTGCAAAAATATGGGTACCCTTGTGGTTTTGTTGATTTTAATGCCTGTAACAGCATGTAAAACTGATGACTTTAAACGCAAAGTTGGTTGGATTATGTTGTTAAGCCTTGAACCTCATAGAATTGTCTGTTTAATCATGAGAAAATGTATTTTAGGTGCCTAAATGCAAGTAGCACTTCTCTTTGACTCTCTGCTGAAGTGAGACAGAATGGGATCATCAAAACAGCTCCCAAAAGATCTGAAAAACAAAGATTATTCATTGTCATGGTTCAGGGGAAGGCTACAAGAAGCTTTCCCAAAGGTTTCAATTGTCAATTTCTACTGTAAGGAACGTTGTCAGGGAATGGAAGGACACAGGCACAGTTGCAGTTAAACCCAAGGCTAGCAGACCAAGAAAAGTACAAGAGCGGCATATGCGGCGGATTGTGAGAATGGTTGCACACAACCCAAAGATCACCTCCAAAGACCTGCAAGAACATCTGGCTGCAGATTGTGTATCTGTACATGGTTCAACAATTCAGTGCAATTTGCACCAAAACATCTGTATGGCCGGGTGATGAGAAGGAAGCCCTTTCTGCGCCCACGCCACAGATACAGTTGCATGGAGTATGCAAAAGCTCATTTAGACAAGCCAGCTTCATATTGGAAGAAAATGCTTTGGACTGATGAGACAAAAATTAAGTTATTTGGTCTTTATAAAAAGCAGATGTTTTGGTGCAAATTGCGCTGAATTGTTGAACGATGTACAGATACACAATCTGCAGCCAGATGTTCTTGCAGGTCTTTGGAGGTGATCTGTGGGTTGTGTGCAACCATTCTCACAATCCTCCACCTATGCTGCTCCTGTTTTTTTCTTGGTCTGCCATGCCTGGGTTTAACTGCCACTATGCCTGTGTCCTTCCATTTCCTGACAACGTTCCCTACAGTCGAAATTGACAATTGAAACCTTTGGGAAAGCTTCTTGTAGCCTTCCCCTAAACCATGACAATGAACAATCTTTGTTTTTCAGATCTTTTGGGAGCTGTTTTGATGATCCCATTCTGTTTCACTTCAGCAGAGAGTCAAAGAGAAGTGCAACTTGCATTTAGGCACCTAAAATACATTTTCTCATGATTAAACAGACAATTATATGAGGTTCAAGGCTTAACAACATAATCCAACCAACTGTGTGTTTAAAGTCATCAGTTTTACATGCTGTTACAGGCATTAAAATCAACAAAACCACAAGGGTACCCATATTTTTGCACAGCCAGTTTTTCACATTTTATTTTATTTCATACAACCAAATACTGCTTTTCAAAAAATCTTTGTTTGGAAAACATCCCAGTACTTAGCTGTTCCTGGTAAATTAAAGACATACCACTTTTATCTTTTTTTTGTGAAAGCAGAGTCAATTATAATGCTGGCTGAGAGGGGTTCCCAAACTTTTTCATATGACTGTATATGCCATATACTTTTGCCACGTTCAGCTTTACTTAAAGCCTACTTTTAAAAAGAATATAATAATATTTTTTTTTAAATTACAGAACTTCATTACTTTCAAACCGTTTTATAGGCACAGTATGTGAACACATACAAGAAATATAGGCTCAGTTTTTATTTCTCTCAATCTCAACCCTTTTAATGGATCATTTGACCAGCAAAGCCAATGACATCAATTAACAAAAATCCCACAGTAGGATTTAGCCCATTCATTAGGCCTACATATTTTCCGGTATTGATCATTTAGGCCAAATGTGAGCCCGATGTTTACCACGTGGAATAAATGGCATAGGGTTACTCACGGAAAAAGCAGGGGAAGAAACGTGCTCCTTGAGAGGAAAAATCAGCAATCCACAGGTCTCCACAAAGTTTACACTTTCTTTTCATCGTGAAGGCGGTCGGCTTTGACTAAACCTAGCTACACACTCACTTTAGCTAACTAACTAGTGGAATTTTCCACTCAAATAACTAGGCTACAACATGCTAAATGTTAACGTTACTGGAAAACAATTCCATCTTCACTTCACTTATAGCTCCGGTGAACGGCTTGACCACCGTCGAACTAAACTTTTTAGTGCCGATCCAATCACAACTTCACTCGCTCTCGCTCTCTCCTGTCCCCTGGTGGATATAGTCTGTCCTCATTGGCTACTGTCCACGCTCAGTTCATGAAGTTGGGACCATGGTTGGGACATAAAATAGCCTATTGAATGGTTTGTAAGAACAAACTGACAAACATACTGGTATTGAGAGATGCTCTGCCAAAGCAACAGGGCACAACACAACGTTGCTCATGTTATGATGAGAAGGTTCGGTTAATTTTGAAACTGTGGCAGAGCAAATAGACTATATTTAATGGTAAACACTCTCAACACTCAAAATGCACTCCAATCAGTGCAGTCAAATCCAGACTGTAATTACAGCGCTAGTCGTTATATCACACAGTGAATCTCAATTCAGGGGTTACAGCCTACGAAGGCTGCATTTGAAGACCGATTGCTCATAGCGGCGCGCAAAGGCTTGTTCCATTTGCAAGGCTCCTTCATATGCGGCAGAGAAATGCAGCCTTCGTTTTACGGTTTTGAAGGCTGCAACAGATGGATCCTTCGCGGCCCAACATATCCCAAGATTCATTGCGTTTTTTTCAGAGATGGCATAAAATAGAATAACAAAACAGCAACGTGTTGCTCCATCTTCTTAACTTTTATCTTCCTTTCTTTTTTTCTAGGTAGGCAACTTCTTTTTATTTTTTCCTCCGTTGACAAGCTGTCTCCGTTGGCAGCAATCAGGGTTGCTAGGCAGCACAGGAGCGGCGAGTCGTCACGCAAACCGGAAATGCTCGTAAACGGAAACCTGCGGAGACCGTCTCGTTTAACAACGCTCGTTCGGCCTTCGAATCGGCCTTCACAGGCTATAGCCTTCATAGACCGCGGACGCGTTCTCTGGATTGGGATCCAGCTACAGTCTAGACCAAAGGCTGGGCAGATTTTAGTTTCTGCCTGTAATGGAGAACGACCGATAGGCATCCTTTTGGTCCAGTGTGTGTTGTATTAGCTTTTTTGTTTTACCTGGTAGGAGGGTTTTTCTGTTAAAGTATTGATAAGCAAAGAGTCTGGGTGTTTATTATCTGGTGGTCAGCCAGGTAGGTAACAACTGTCTAACATACGCTTCAGGTGGGATGCAAACACCGACCAGAATAAACTGGGCAAACTCCTGAATTAAATGGTTTAGTTCATGAAAATAGTCACCAAATTAAGGCTGACATCTGCACCCCAACCTCAATTCACTATTATATACAGTAGAAGCACATTTGGCCTCCTCTAGCTTTTCCTAATTCCTCTGTTATGTAGGCCCTAGTCCGCTCTGAGGAGTTGGAAGCAGCGTGGTAGATAGGTGTCTGCTATGTTGAGGAATAGCAGTTCACTTCTATTGTTGGCCAAAGAGTTGACTTTTGCAAATCCCATTGAGAGCTGCTCGTCCAACTTCAAACTGGGTAAAACCTCCCAACAAGTTGAAACAGGATTGTTAGATGTATAAAAGGTTCTTACTAGTTAATATTTGATCAGGCAGGGAGAGCAAAAGCAACAATGAAAATGATTAAAAACGAAACAGAGAATGTGGTACCGAGCATGCTTTTACTGTTATCATTAAGAGATAGAAGGCTTTAAGGATGAAGAATAACTGATGTCTTGGTTAACAAGTTTGACTTGGGTAGCTGAAGTGAAAACCTAAAGTCAAAATCTAATAAAGATGAGGAAAAGAACCCAGTGGATCTTGTAGTTTTGAATTGGGCTTTTTATATTTTAACCTTTAACTCTACAAACTAGCCTGCTGTAGTTTATGATGTGCTCTTTGGCCTTGGAAATAATGTAAGTAGGTCAAGAATGTAGTTAGCCAGACATGCTAACAATTGTAGCTTACATTAGAGCAAATACATTTTTATTTATCTTGTGTTTTTGATTTTTCGAACAACCAAAAAAAGCAACCAAAAAAAAACACTTCCTTTTGGCTAATCCCTCTTTCTACATCACCATAGTAATGCATGTGAATAAAATCCAAAGGATGACGTTGAAGTTGAATAATAGGTCCCTGGTTGTGAGTGACTAGTTAACTGCTGTTAAAGACACAGTCAATTGAGGATTGAAGCTCATCAATTGTGTGTTTGTTATTTTGAATTAATCATCATTCCCTTAAAAACGTTTATGGAACTGGAAATGATTTCACTATTACTCCTTTGCCGTTTGAGGGGATTTAGGATAGGCTACAATGTATAGTATTTTTAAGTAATTAAACATAATTATTAATAATTAACAATAATTCATTTCTCCATAACTATTTTCAGGGAACATTTGTTTTCTCTTTGGTCAAATACACTCCTCTGAAGTTCAACAACGCAGTTGAGTATCCATGGTGGGGTTACGCCATTGGCTGGTGGTTTACGCTCTCTTCTACACTCCTGGTTCCTCTCTTTATGGTGTACAATGTGAGCATCACTCCCGGTACACTGAGACAGGTAAGCTGTTTGTATACATGGCTCATGATGTCTATTTTTCTTGAAAGTCGGTTTATTTTCAAACCTATATTCTTCTTTTTTAGAGGATCTCCATCCTATGTACTCCAGCTAAAGACCTTCCTCTTAACAAATCGGAGAAGAAAGCTTTTGAAATGCTCGACTTGACCTCCCAACATGACAGCATTATGTCACAGTGACGACAAATGACCTGGTTGGTTCCTAGTATTTAATTCTACCCGTGACCTCCCCTGAACTGGTTGCATCCCAGTTGGTTGCAACCACTGACTAATTTGACTTTTGAATAGAAATTTTAGCCTTGCAATGTCTAAAATAATTTCAGTAATTCACAAAAAAATATTTACTTAAAGTGCCTTCATGTGAGTTTGGACACAATGGTTAAGAATCCCAGCATTTACTATATGGAATGGATTAAATTTAGATTTGACTTTATCAGGCTCTGCAGAGGTTGAATGCTGAATCAACTGTAATATTTATAAGCTCAAAGGACCAGTAACTTTACAAAGGACATTTGTTTTCTTCTTGGTTCCTGAGCTTTCAGACAAGTTTCATGGTCTTCATTTAGCTAGCAAGTAGGCCTTTAACTCATGATTATATGGATTATCATTAATCAATGAATTTAGAAAAAAATTGAACTAATAACAATTTTATGATACAGACATCAGAAAATAGTGTAAAATGCACAACACAGTTTCCACAGGCTGAAGTTGTGTCTGCTGAATTGTTATTTTATCCAAGTAGAAATCAGTTTTTGAAAAAGTGTCGCTCTTTATTCATACAGTGATCACTTACATAATGTGCGCGTTTCATAAAGCCGATCTCTCAGTCAGCTGCTTTGCATGTAATCGGCAAATAAACACACGCCAGAGCAACAGATGGGTGAATGTGTATGCGCCTACGATGGCGGAGCAGGTAAAAATCCTTCCCAATGTCTGTTTTGATGGTTTTTATCATGTTTTATCACACTTATGGATCTGAGATGATGTTAGATAACTTGCTGCTTGAAGACCGCAGTGCATAATGTGGTGACGATGGGACGAGCTAGGGGACTGCTAACTGCAGTAACTGACAGGAAGTTAGCTAAAAGAACCATTCCGCTTATAGCACCTTTAAATTTAAGATTATTTTCAAGATCCAAAAGTTGAAAATTAACATCCATGCTCTTAATAGAAACTAATATTTGATTATTAGAGGTTTTAGTATTTGATAATAATCTATATGTAAAAATAATCTTTATTTTTATTTTTTTTAATCAAGTTGCTATTTCAAGTAACATTATATTGATAAACTCTTGCTAAATAAGCCATACAGATTGACTCAACCACTTGAGTCACCTTTAGGTCATTGTAAATGACATACATTAAAGCTCACATATTATGCACTTTGCTGTCAATTTTATATGGTCTAAGTAGTCCCTAATACTTATTTTTTTAGATGTTTGCTGAAAAACCCGTTCAGATCATTTATTGTAGCAAGCCTCTATACCCTGATTGTCCTCTGGTCTCAGGATGACCTATATTTGTGCGATCTGACTGGCCCCTCCCACCTCTCTGCTGGGCTTTCTTTATATGTCCATGGGGCTCTCCCACCGTCTCTGCCGTGCTCTCGCGATACTAGAGAGACACTGCGCGACTGCGAACACAGTGTTTACCCGGAGCTAAGCCATACTTTTAACAATTTGACATGACCTGACATGATTAAAACCAGTGAAAACAGTAGCTTCAAAGTTTGATTTCTACATGAATATCTTCCCATCCTTTGTCATGTTAAAAACAAGTCATTTTCAGACTGCTGTGGGGAATATAAACAGCGTGTTATGAGCAAAAGCTGGTTGCTTGTCCCAAAGCTAATAGCTATACACCAGTCAGGCAAAACTACCAATAAAAACTATTATTTTAGATTCACCGTTTAAAAAAAAGCACAGGTAGCTTCCTATCCGTTGTGTTATTAAAAACGAGGCATTATTAGACTGCAAGGGGAAAGCTAAGTTAGTGTATTAGGAGCAAAACTTGGTGCTACAACCGAAGCTACATGGGCGCTAACACTAAAAATAAGACTCAGACGATTTAAAGCAGTGAAAACAGTAGCTTCAAAGTGTGATTTCTACAGGAATATCTTCCCATCCTTTGTCATGTTAAAAACGAGTCATTTTCAGACTGCTGTGAGAATATAAACAGCGTGTTTTTGAGCAAAAGCTGGTTGCTTGTCCCAAAGCTAATAGCTACACCAGTCAGGCAAAACTACCAATAAAAACTATTATTTTAGTTTCACCGTTTAAAAAAAAGCACAGGTAGCTTCCTATCCGTTGTGTTATTAAAAACGAGGCATTAATAGACTGCTGTGGTTAAGATAAATTAGTGGAGTATGAGCAAAAGCATTCTGTGTTGGTGTATGTAACATTCAGGCTGTACTGTGGGCATCTTGTCGCTTAGCGGGGAAAGCAACATGGCTGTTGCTCAGAAAATTTTCCAGAGGATCTCGGGGCCGTGGACCAATAAGAAATGGGGGGGTGGGGTTATCATAGACTACTGCTAATGTGGGGGGGAAGCATGGACATATAAAGAAAATATGGGGATGTGGCTGTGCAGTTTATGACATCATAAACCGCGAGAATTCTGAACGGAGTATATTGGGGGTGAGGGGTGGGGGTTTCAGAAAGGGGGAGAGTGAGAAAAGGAGAGATTGTTATTTTTTTGGATGTTTTGGCAGTGTCTAGGCACATCGTGGACCCATGGATATGTTGGAACACATTTAAAAAGTGCATTTAGCATAATATGTGACCTTTAAGTTTCAAATTGTCAATGGAAATTGTAACTTAATAAAGTAGTGACATGAGAGAAGGATCCAGCACTGAGGGTCAGTTTCAAACCTTGGAGGATACATGGGGGAAAGAGATGGGGGTTATACATGCAACAAAGGTAAGCGGCTGGAATCGAACCAGCAATGTCACACTTATGTGCTGGACATGCCAAGCATTTACAAGTCAATGTTTGGCGTTAGATTAAAACAGCAATGGTAATGCCAGCAAAGAACACCAAATGCAAGAGGTAAACAGTACAAACATGTTGGCTGTAATAGTCGAAACACAAAAAAAATATATATATTTTTAACAGTTACTATATAGATTCTATTTTTCACTTTAGTCTCAACAATAAACTTGTTGTTTTTATACAGAATACTCAAGTTTACCACTTAATGTTAATATCTTTTTGTATGGCTTTTTTTTGTATTTCACATCTTTGACATTTGTGGCGATATGCCTTTGTATAACACGTACAATAAATGTATGACATTGTTCACATTTAAGTTGCTGCTAACAGTGAAAAATTATTAAGCTAGTGATTTGATAATAAGAATGTTTGTGTGATTGAATGAATCATAGGCTTGTTATATAATCAGTTGGTTCCCTGATTTAAATCTATCACCCATAAATGTGGCAACTAGTTATTTGCAGGACTAAATTCTGGTCATGAAGTTGTTTTAATTTCACACTTTGTATGCTTATGTTCAGAGGCTGTAGTGCCTAGAGGAAAACATATGTTGGGACCTTGTAGATGTTCCAGAATCGCCTGATTCTAATTAATGAGAAAGGTTAATAACCGAGCATTACACAAAAACAAGTTTTACCTGCTCCCTGGTAATATGATTATAAGTGACTGTTTAAATCGAAGGGAATGTATTGTTACTTTAATTATTTTACTGACATGTTAAATGATTACAAGTTGTACCACAATCTTCTCCAGTGCGATATTTTGGTTGTAATAAACTTATATGATTGTAAGGGCAACTGAGGTTCAGGTTATTCTATTCATCAATGTTTAGATTCACCAGAAGGATTTTCCCTATTTATGTGATGATGTGAGGATTCAGTAAACTGGTTGCTAATCATTGCTGAATTATTTCCTAGTTTTCATCACTTTATTTGCTAACAAAGACTGCAGAGAAAGAATACTTGACAAAATCAGTAGATCAAAATAAATACTAGTTTGGTACTGTTTGAGAGAAAATGTGTTTCATTATCATTTTTGGACCATTTTTTTTGGACGTTGTTAATGTCAATAAAGCACATTTGCAGATCATTTTCTGGGTTGTGAAGTGTGTATGGGGACAAGTAGTCTGGCATGACCACTTCCGCCAGCGTCTATTCGCTTGCGGCGGCAAGCTACGCAGCCCTGACGCAGCCCCCTCCTTTTCCGGTTGCTGGCTTTCCCCTATTGTGATCCCCCTCAAATTCGGAAACAATTCGCTCACAGTCAACCCGTGTGCTTACGTGCAGCGCTCTCTCTCTCTCTCTCTCACACACACACACACACACACACACACACACACACACACAGGGTGTGAGAAGTCACATTACTGTAGACAGAAATAAAGTGTGGCGATACTTCGGGATAATAATATTGGCGGCGGCGGTCCGGGACGCAGCCTAGATTAGCCTAGCCTAGCTGTCCAACTTCATTGTACAACTACCCCCGGGCAGAAATACCCTCATAAACTCTGGAAAATGAAGCGTGGGGGTTTGAATTGAGCACCGGACCTTATAACCAGCTAGATTAAGATCCGCCGTTCCCTTTCTTTGGTGAATTAGGGACTGACACAGCAGCGGTGTTTTAGCGACGGGGAAAGATTCCAACGGCTTCCACTATCACCTAGCAACTCTTACGGCTACTTGCTGCAGTTGGTGTAGCGCTCACAACGTCAAAACCCTGTTCTGCCTGTAAACAGACGGACTACGGCTCTGACTACAGCGATAGGAGGTGGTGACATAAGTTCTCGAATGCTAAAAATTCTACTCGACCGCCGTAGCCGTCCTCTCAACCGCCGATGATAATGTTACCAGAGATAACACTACGTGGCTAGTTAACTCCGGTTAAGTTATCCCGTGAGCTCCTCGGGCTAAAGTGTATGGTGTCTTGACATGCTGGTTAGAAAGCAACACACTATGTATATTCCTTTTGTCTTTAATAGTTTTTGTGTGGCGTTTGCGGGTTTAGCCATTTCTCTGACAGTCTCTGGACGTGAAGACGTTCCATCAAAATAAGTCCCCCCCCGGCAATATTTTGCAGGACACCGCTGCTGCTTCCCGGGGTTAGCCCCGCCCTAGATGATTGTGATTGGTTTAAACAAATACAAACAGGCTAGCCCAGTTTCCCCCGGTTTCCCCACCCGAATAGACGGCTCTAAACAGAGTGCTTCCAGACCATACTACGTGCTGTAGTTTGGTCTGGCTTTGCGAGACTAGGAGACAAGTAAAGTAACCTTGAATGCACCAACAAGGGGAGGTTTTATTGAAAAATGTGCTACAAAGCTGCAACACGACATAAAAATACATTTAAAAGAGTTTAGTAATTAAGTGTTTTTGGATCAGATCACATAATCTTTCCTCATCAGGTGGAGTTTGGATCTGTAGTTTTCAAATGTTTGAGGAAATCCTGCATTTTGAGGATATCCTCCTGTCCACATTGGCCTAAAATCTGAGGTTCAGTCAAGATTTCAAACAAATACTATTCATCTTTAGGTTGTAGTCAAACAGAAAGTTTGGTAAGTATTTTAAGTGTTCAGGGAAAAGGATACGTTACAAATCTATGTCAACTGTGAAAAATCCTTTTTAAGAGGATATACTGTATATTAAAGCTATGTTGACATTAGAATGGAGCTTAGTTCTGCATGATATAAGTATAAATGAGTAGCTTTGATCAACATTTATGATCTGCAAAGCCAACAAAAATGGTGCAACAAATCTTAAGTCTGAAGAGGTTTCTCCTAAAATACAGTTTTGAATGAGTAGCCTAATATGCAAACCTGTTATAAATTTGGGTTCAGAAAATTAAACGGTGTGTTTCTTCAAACATTTACGTCCTGTAATGATACAGTATGTTAGATTAAGTTAAAGCAATGGTAGATGGTTGTTGGAAAAATGTTATTGCATCACAAAGAAAGAATAAAAAAGTTGCTAATGATGGTGCTGAAGGGTGGAACTATCCTGATCTTTTTAGTATTTGTATTAAATGAAAACCTCTCCATAATCTTTCCATTTAAGCATTTGTATGATGATACTGCTGTGCCAACATCAAAAGTAAACTTTGAAGATTGTATTATACTGTAAATATTTACCTACAGTATAACTTAAAGGATGACATACTTTTTAATGCAACTTGGATTTATTTAATGCTTTTAAAGTGCAAAAAAATGTAATGAAAATAAAAAAATATTTACAAAGAAGACATAAACAAAGGTACCAAATATAATAATTTGTGAAAATATTTATTTTGCTTAAGTGCCAGATGAAAACATTGATCACATTTTGCTGTAAAGGCAAAGATCTTTCGAATACATGTAAACGTTTTGAATGACACGGTTATTCAGCTGTCCCTTCTCCTGCTTGTTTCTGTCAAAATGTCCTGAATTATGTCTGTGTTTTGCATGTTTCAGTTATCAATGACAAACGTTGCACTGAGTGGCCCCGGAAATATTTTGGTGGTTGACCATGGAGGATAAATATTCTGTATTTTCTTAAATACAATTTATACCTGCTAGAAAAAAAACTACTTTATTTACTTTACTTAAAAAGTGCCTTATTTCCACTGTACGAATTGTTTGAATGTTAATAGCCAGCAGTACTTGAAAACATTGAGCAATAAGCTATTTAAAAACCTTGTTAACGTACAACAATATATATATATTAAAACACACATACACACAATGTTTTTTTTCTTCTTTTTTTAAACAAAATATTTAAGACAGCTAAGGTTTTCATTATGAACCAACAAATGTTTATAAAAACATCTCAAGATTGTATCCAGACATTTCATGAAAAGATAACAGTGTTGGTTTGACAGTCACCAAAGTGCAGCATTGTCCACCATCCACTAACATTCACACATACACATACAAATAAAAAATAAACATAGATGCAGTGAAATAAAGAGACACCTGTTTCAGGTTTCAAGCAGACACAACTATACAGATGTAGTTGATCACATTACCAGAGTCGGAAAAATAATGAGGTTTGTGAAACACTGAAAGAAAACTTTGGTTCTGACAGTTTCAAAGCTTAATTGTGAGTCGACACAAGTGTATCCGCCCTGTCCGATATAAAGGTGGGAATGGGCTGATTTGATGATCCACTGCCTCCGTTTGGTGCAAAGTTTGAATCATAATTATCAGCAATAATTTTAACAGTTGTCAAGAAGGAATTCTGCATGTATTCACCTGTCGACTGAGGATTTGATGTGCGTTGGAGATTGTGCCATAGTGTTTCTGTGATAAGCTGATAGAGAAACACACAAGTGCAACAGGACAATAAGAAACAAAGTCATCCATCACTAAAATCCAACAAAAGCTCAGGCGCAGAAACATTAACTTTTATACATATTTGAACTATTGAAATTTTTTTAAATACGCTTTTGCAGCTGCCACCAGATTGAATTGTAATCAGTCAATAAAAATTATGTTAATATCTGTTATCTCTCCCATAGACACCAGCAGTTCTTTGACTTTGACAACAACTGGCTTATTGTTAAAAAAAAATTAAAAACGGTTTCTGCTGTGTGATGTGCATTGAGAAAATACAAGATTTCAAAACATTAATAATGACCTATTATGCGTGAATTCATGAATAAATTATTTTAGTGCATGACTACAGTATTATCCATCTTATCAAAACAATAATGTTTAGGCAAACTATTTGGCAAACTATTTGCCTAAACATTGAGCAAAATCTGAATTGGATTTTCTGGAAATAATCTTTCTACACCACAATTTAGGTTCCATCATGGACTTTAAAAAATGCACTTATTTGGCTTTTATAAGTAGGATCTTCTCGATGTGACCACTTTATGTCACATTGATACAGCTGTTCCAATCAGTCAATTGTGTATTTGCCAGAACATCGGAATCGATGGACTTGTGTTTTGGTATAATTTAGCATCTGTAGTTTGTGCTTTTATTTTATTGAAGACTTTGCCTCTGTTCACTGCTGATAGAACATTTTATAAACGTGTGAGCAATTTCTACAATTCAATTAATTTTTGGAAGATTTTATTTATTTATTTGTAAACCCTGAATTTGTAGTATTTTAATATGTCCATATTTTCAGTTTTTAACCAAACATTAAATGAGTGCAGGCTTTCTGACACTGATTGTTACTGAAGCCGAAGCTATGGGCAATTTGCTTTTCTAAGTAGGCTATATTATGTTTTTTTTTTTCAAATACCACTTTATACCCTTTATCCAAAGTACATATTGCACATTAAAAAAATATATCAAAGTTTCAAGTCTGAATCCCAAACACCTCATGATGCATGCACACACATACAACTACCCAATAAAAGGCTTAATACCAAATACAAGTTTGAGTACAGTTTTTGGAATCAGAAACACACTTTGGAGGCACATCTCAACTCTACACAGTAGCCTTATAACAAATAAAATGGAATTGATTTTTTTTTAAGGGGTGGGGAGGGGGGTCTTGAAACGATCTTCACTCACTGATTCGGCAGTCCTAACTTCACTGGAAGGTGCATCCATCCTGGCAGGTGCACAGTTTGTGTGACAAGACAAATGCTGTTTTGCTTGCAAACTTCCCTGTTTACGCTCTGCTTGATATGCAAGGGTTGGATTGGAGGCCTTTGTATGACTGTCTCTACCATATCCCTGCCTCTGCTCTCAGCACTCAGAAAGCAAAGAGAAGCATGTCTTTCTTGCGCCTCCCCCCCTCCTCCTTCCTTCAAATTTCACTCCTACGATGGACAGTCCTGACTCCTCCGCCGCCGTTTAATGCCAATTTCACCATTAATGCTGCTCCTCATGTTATCATCCCGCCTCCTCTTCGTCTTCCCAGTCTGTTGAGTAGAGATTAAGCACAGTTGACTACAGCAATAAACCATTGTCAATAAAACAAGACGTTAAAGGGGTAGTTCAGGATTTTAGACATAGGGCCTTATTCCCAAGTTAGCCTTGGTGTTCTTTATCAGTGGAGACAGTTTTCAACACATTTAATTCAGTCCTTATAGTTGCAGAGTGCGCTCGTGCTAAGCTAGCGCACGGCATCGGGGGGATATCTAGCCTGCAACTAAAACAGTCTTACCCACTCCACAGTACACCCGAGGCCAATCAATTATAACGCCAGACTATCGATGTAAATGTCTGTGTTGATAGAATAATTTTAGAAATAAAACCAACCTCGCATATTGCATTTTGAGGGACTTTATTCCTTGTAGGCTGCGGCAGCGGCGGACTAATACCTAGGTTACAGGCTCTATAATAGTTTGTTTACCTGCTGCTGCCCGTACCTGTACGAGCCGGAATACACTGATGAAGAATTGAGAGGGATGCTCAAAGGGCAGAAAGAGAAAGAGCGTCTGTAGAGACAGCCCCCGCTGGAGCTGCAGCAGAGAACCGGGACAGAATGACGGTAGACTGGTGGCAGTGCAGTTTCAGTTTCTGTCCAACGCTGCTCTGTTTACTTTCTGCTGTAGTGATTCGGTTACACAGCAAAGTAAAAGTCCGCTGCTGCTAAGAAAGTAGTCCCTCAAAATGCGATAATTCATGCGATGCGAGGTTGGTTTTATTTCTAAAATTATTCTATCAACACAGACATTTACATCGATAGTCTGGCGTTATAATTGATTGGCCTCGGGTGTACTGTGGAGTGGGTAAGACTGTTTTAGTAGCAGGCTAGGTATTCCCCCGATGCCGTGCGCTAGCTTAGCACGAGCGCACTCTGCAACTAGAAGGACTGAATTAAATGTGTTGAAAACTGTCTCCAATGATAAAGAACACCAAGGCTAACTTGGGAATAAGGCCCTATGTCTAAAATCCTGAACTACCCCTTTAAGATGAAACACTGATGAAAATAATTCTGAAACGCCTAAAAATGTAATAAATAAATAAATCTGCCTCGTTCAACAACATAAGATCTAAAATCAAGATTTCGAAAACAAAATTAAATTTAGATTTTTCAATATTTTAAATTGTTGTATATACATTTTGTGTTTTTTTGCTAGATTTACTGAACTATTTTCCTCATCCACATCAATATCAACAGATCTATGAATGAACACAAGAGGGCAGTGACATACTGAAGAAACCACAATACAGTGATACACAGGAAGATGATACAGCACGACTATCAAAATGTATTTGAAATAATACTATAATTATAGAACTAATACATAAGTTATATTAATGTATTACATTATGAGTGAGGGGTCCAGTCGTGAATATTCAAATATTTTACATGACATTTGGCTGGTAGTGGCGGAATGGGTTTCAATCAATATAATCCATAATTCTCACTATGCTACCCAAAATGGCTGACTGCTAGTTTGAACAAATTCCCCATCCAGGCAAGATAATTCATTTAAATTGATATTCATGAAAACATAATAAAATAAGAGCTGAAATAAAATTAATTCCAACAATTGTGAATCAAGTCCTTAAACTATGGTGTTTAAATTCTACTTATCTGTACATAAATTGATGCAGTGGCCCCTTAATCTTAATGGTGGAATATGAGTTGTAAAGTCTCTTTTATTTTAGTTTTTTAGTTTTGCAAAGAATCTTGAAACATTGCTTGGTGTGTGTGTGTGTGTGTGTGTGTGTGTGTGTGTGTGTGTGTGTGTGTGTGTTTCTTAAAAATTCTTGCGAACATTAAATTCACTTAGTTTAAAAAAAAGAGAAGAGAAGTTAAGAAAACATTCAGGCCGGCTGACTGTTTGTCCACATTCAGCCAAGAACAGTGAGATTACAGACCTTGGCGTCCCGCTCGGCAAATTTCTGGAACATGTTGGCATAGGTCTTTTTGTCCAGTTCGTGATGTTCCTTAATCTTGCCCTGGCAGATGGAAATCTGAGCACGAGCTGCTCGATTTGAGGGGTTGACATGCAGCACGTGCTGAAAGTCTGCCATGGCCAGGCTGAATTCGTTACGAAGGAGACGGGCTTCCCCGCGTCGATACAAAGCCTTCTCATTGCCCTCATCGAGCTCAATCACCTTTTAGAGAAACACACACACACGTACACACACACACAGGGTAATTTGTGAAGTATATATCTAACATTCAGCAGTTTCTAAAGAAAGGGCAATGCTGTAAAATTAATTATTTTTGAATATGGATCATCATCAGGGTCTTGTGGCTCACCTTGTTGCAGTTCTCCACTACTTGTGAGAACTCCTTTATCCGCAGGAAACACAATGCCAAATTGAGATGTGATGTCAAAATAAAGTCCCTTATCGTCTGCTGCTGGTCTTTCCCTGTCCCACACTCCATTTCTAACCAAGAAACGATGCGCTGGTACTGGATGACTGCCTGGTAGTATCGCCCTGCCTGTGAAGATAATACCACTTTATGAACATGTAAATGACCATGCAACAAAATAACTTGTTAAGATAAAAGATATATGTGGGTGCTGTACCTTAAAATACTGATTTCCTTTGTGTTTAACTCCAGCAGCTAAATCCAGCTTTTCTTTCAAATCCATTTCCCAGGATTCTTTAGCCTTGTGGAAACATATTTACCATTGCAGAATGTGAGCAAACATTGGTTTGTATGTTTTAGGTAGTCAGCTAAAATTATATACAGAACAATTTAGGACTATCAAGGTATGCTTGAATTTGTTTGGTAAAAACTAATCAAAATGACACTCCAAATCTATTAATAAAATCTAGCCAAAGTGAGATTTATGTTTTATTTCTTTAGACATCAAAAGTTGAAAAAACAGGGCTCACCCTCTGAAAGTCTTTGAGGGTAACTTCGTAAACAATGTCTTTGTCTGGTCCAATTTTGTACTCTGGTTTACCTTCGCTTCCAAAGCCATACCTTTGGGGGAAAAATAAATACAAATACAACATAAAACAACGTGAAACCTGAATAATAAAACAAAAAAATATGTGTCCTGGTTGTTTTTGTGTATATGTGTGTATATACAGTAGGGGAGAGTGGCCTAAGTTGTGCATTTTGGAAGTTGTGCCACCCCTTGTTTCTAGAAAACCGTGGAAGAAATTGGAAATGTGACCACATATTTAAGAAGAGCCATCCATTTGACTCATCCTGTAAAGAAGGGAGACATAAGGAATAAGATATAAGCACATTTAAGCTCAAAAAACTGTGTTTTGCCTTTCAAAGTAAAATGTTATTTCCATGATCAAGGTTTTTTGATTATTGTGTCTGAACAATTATAGACAAGTTTGAAAACATTTGACACATGTTTTAGTGCTTTGGTATGCTACATTTTGAGTCTATACAATTAGCACGATGTCAGCCCTAAATTGCTGCATCATGCTTATTATCCAAATTTCTGGGTTTGGGGTGATTTGTGCCAAAGGGCCTGGGTGAGTTATAAGTAAGTAAGTAAGTAAAATTTATTTTACTTACTTACTTATTTTAAAGCACATTTATGACAGTTTGCACTGTCCAAAGTGCTGCACATAGTGCATTCAGTAGGTAAACAATGAAGGTAAAATAACAATAACCAAAATAAAAGACGTAAAGCCCATACATCCACATAAACACAGATAGTAGTGCAGAGGTAAGATAGTTAATGGGGAGGAAACACCAGGGTGTACATATGGGTTTTGAGCCTTGATTTAAAGGCAGAAATGTAGGGGAATCACATTTGTCAGGTGGCAGTTGGTTCCACAAGCACGGAGCAACTAGTGCAAAGTACATTTCTGAGAGTTGTGCCAGTGGCATGGCTGTATACGCTGGTCACCAAAAGAAAGTGATTGTCTACAGTAGCTCAGAAGAGAGTGACATCTCAATTCCACTTAACGACACCACTGATGAGAGTTCAGATGGCCAGAAAGATGATGATGGTGACTTTGTCATTGTGAGCTTTGCAGGTAAAACCATTAAATCTGCTAGGCCTTGTTTAAGAAAATTGTCCTTCAATCTTTGTCAACTATTTACTTTAAATACACCTTAAATAAGTGATTGTCTAATGGATTTGTCTTGCATTACAGTTTATGAGATATATAGCAATGGCACAATTCACCCCATGGTATTCTCTCCAACCGCACAACTTACACCACACCGGGGACAAGTTGTGCATCAAGACAACTTTTTTTCCGAAAGCTATATTTCTTCAACAGTTTATTCCAGATCCAAAGTTTGTATTGCCAGGGATGCACAACACCCTGAAATATATGTACATATTTGAGTTGGAGACTTTACTGTCAAGGCCTCGCTTTAAAGTCACTTTGAGTGAAAAGTTGCACAACTTAGGCCACTCTCCCCTATATACTGTATAATATTTATACTGTATGTAGCCATTTTTTTTTTTTTTTTTTGCATGACACTATTTAAACTCCTGCATGTCTTGAGGATTGATTAATTGTATTCTATTTAGAACCAACCAGGCAGTTAAAACATAAAAAAGTGTTAATGGCTATTCATATTTTCCCATTGATTGTTCTGGGTGTAAGCACACTAAGAGCAACATGAAACCGAAGTCAAATTTGTGGAATGTGAATTCAAAAGCCCACATCTGACAGAATGCGGACATTAAAAAAACAACATGAACATAATCTTAAACTGACAGAAATCCAACATTGAGGAAAAAATAAAAAATAAAATCCTGAGTACATAATTGTAACTAATGCTGAGCTTACACTAGAGGACTTTGAAAAGACTGAAGACTGAAACCCTCTTACATCTAAAGAAAATCAACTCACACCTGAAGACAACTAGTCATTAGTTTTCAGTCACAGAGTGAGATTTCGAAAAGACAGGGGTCTCATATTGCAAGACTACGACTAGATTCCTTTTGAGATTAATATGATTTCCGCAAACGCGATTGTGTTTATTTAATTTAAAACGAGTTAATTCAATATTCCGAGCGGGGGACTTCCTTTAGTTATTTGACCAGCTTTATTTGCTGATCTCATCCCCCAATAACTTTAACTCCTAACCCTGTATTTGACAGTAGAGTGTTCAGGTTGCGCGGCTGTCAGCCTGGTTCTCCACCGAGGCTTCTATGAAAAAGTATCCGAAATAAGTGCCTCACCAGGCGGACACAGGTCGCGACTAATGCCGCTTCTCCTGTGTCGTGCTTGGTGCATGCGAGTGTGTGACAGTGTTTACGTCATTTCGCTTGAGCCAACCTCCTAAGACTAGCGATAATATCAAACCTGTTTGATAATGTCGGAATGTCAAGACGGGAAGAAGACTGGCTGAAATCGGGTCAGAAGACCACCATACACCAAACGACTGAGATTACGTGCGCGCGCCACAACTCCAGCACGACTCCCGTGATTTCAGTCCGACATTGGAAGATTGTCTGCGACTGTCAAATCGCGTGAAAAGTTGTGTAATGTAAACCCAGCATAAATTGGTTTAATGAAAGACCACAGGACAAAGCATGGAAATCTAGAGATAATTACCAAAGCAATCCCATGCAAAGACTGAGAGAAATAATGACATTTTAGGTTTTCAGGAACTTACTTTGACTTTAAATAAAGTATGCAGCACTCTCCTTTCTGCATCTTGTCCATGGCTCTGTCCACTCCGAGAGCAATGCCTTTATCTTCAGCCTCGCCGACAATAAAGCTGACGTCCCTGAAGTCAAACAGTCTACCGCCACAGCTTCCCTCCAAGTGCACTGTTAGAACAATTAATGACACAATGTAGCCTCTGATGTAGCCAATTTAATGTTTTTTTGGAACACTTGGCACAATACCAATCATTATTATGAGTGTTTACCGTCAACACTTGCTCCATCGTTAGGATTAGTGTAACCGTCCCCTTTGGCCTTAATTCTTCTTAAGATTCCGCCGTCATCTGTAAGCGACTCTCCCTCCAACTTGAGTAGCTCCATCTGTTTTGTTTTAAATATTTGTTTAATCACTGCACTACAGACATTGTATTAAAAAGCAGAATTGAACAAAAATACAGCTCTGCTTGGTCAGTTGAGCTAGAGTGGGTGTGGGGAAATAAAATCAGAGCAGGTTAATTGTGTATCAACCAAAGATGTATACACTTCATACCTCTATTATGAGATGAATATGATGGACAAGACAGCTCAGATAAATGCATACCCTTTAGTTTCAAAATTCAGTAACATTTTAAGTCCCCTGTGTAGCATTAATAAGCAATTAATTCAATGTTGATGGTAAATTACACTCTATAGTGTAGTCATAAACAGAGATAAAGGCATTGTTAAGTGGTAATTAGGGTACAGTATGATAATAACTTATCCTGCAAAGTCATATATTATATCATAACCGTTGTGTTTTACTTAATTGTCATTTTTATCTGTTTTATACATCATCCTCCATTCCTAGGTGCCCCAGGAAGAGATAAAGTTGTGACAATGACATTAGTAACTAGATTAGTAATCAAATCGATCTATATCTACATTATATAGTGTGTCATTAACCATTTATTAAATGTTCATATAATGCTTATAATGCTAAACAGAGGGCTTTAAGTGGTAAGTGTTACGTCAATTTATCATACAATCATCAGCAGATTACATTTCTCTTGGTAACGCCTGATACAGTTAGATTATTGTTGGCAGTGATACAAGGGGACCATTGACAAAAGAAAATGTTTGGTGGGGTGGGAGTTAAATAGTAATTACTATGACTAAGATGCGTCCATGGGCGGTAATAAATCTCTTCATATTTTTCCAAGAACTGAACTATAATTCTAATGTATTATAGAGGGCAGAGAAAGTTTGAATAGTAACCCCAATGAGTTCTATAGGGGAGAGTGGGGTGAGATGTGCCACATTTTACTCAAAGTGATTTTAAAGTGAGGCCTTGACAGTTATGTCTCCAACTCAAATATGTACATATAGTTCAGGATGTTGTGCATCCCTGGCAATACAAACTTTGGATCTGGAATAAACTGTTTAGAAATATAGCTTTCGGAAAAAAAGTTGTCTTGTGGCACAACTTGTCCCCGGTGTGGTGTAAGTTGTGCCATTGGAAAAAATACCATGGGGTAAATTGTGCCATTGATATAAATCTCATAAACTGTAATGAAAGACAAATCCATAAGACAATTACTTATTTAAGGTTTATTTAAAGTAAATAAAGTAAATATTTTACAAAGATTGAAGGTCAATTTTCTTGAACAAGGCCTAGCAGATCTAGGTGGTTTTACCTCCTCTTTCTGGCCATCTGAACTCTTGTCAGTGGTGTCGTTAAGTGGAAAGGAGATGTCAGTCTCTTCTGAGCTACTGTAGACGATCACTTTCTTTTTGGTGACCAGCGTATACAGCCATGCCACTGGCACAACTCTCAGAAATGTACTTTGCACTAGCTGCTCTGTGCTTGTGGAACCAACTGCCACCTGACAAATGTGATTCGCCCTCCATTTCTGCCTTTAAATGTACACCCTGGCTTTTCCTCCCCATTAACTATCTTAACTCTGCACTACTATCTTTGTTTATATGTGGATGTATGGGCTTTATGTCTTTTGTTTTTGTTATTTATTTACCTTCATTGTTTACCTACTGAATGCACTTTGTACAGCACTTTGGACAGTGCAAACTGTTATAAATGTTCTTTTATAAATACATTTTACTTACTTACTTACTTACTTATAACTCACCTAGGCCCTTTGGCACAAATCACCCCAACCCCAGAATTTTAGATAATTAGCATGATGCAGCAGTTTAGGGCTTAACTTGCTACGTGTTAACTGTATAGACTCAAAGTGTAGCATACTAAAGCACTAAAACATGTGTCAAATTTTTTCAAACTTGTCTATAATTGTTCAGACACAATAATGAAAAAACCTTGATCATGGAAATTTTACTTTGAAAGGCACAGTTTTTTTTTAGCTTAAATGTGCTTATATCTTATTCCTTGTGTCTCCCTTCTTTACAGGATGAGTCAAATGGATGGCTCTTCTTAAATATATGGTCTCATTTCCGATTTCTTCCACGGTTTTCTAGAAACAAGGGGTGGCGCAACTTCCCCACTGGCACAACTCAGTCCACTCTCCCCTACCGACTGATATGAGTGGCAATTTAACTAGTCCAGCTGTTTGACTGAGAGGGATTAAAATAGAATAACCAGTTAATTTTACGGCGAGAGACTGACACATACTCCTAAATTATCAAGCCCTCGCTGTGATGCCGAATTAATGCACTATACAAATGACAGGACTGACGTGGGGCACACCTACCTCAAATACTACTGAAGAATTTGGAGGAATTTTGTCTGGGTTTCCAGCAGTTCCATAAGCGTACTCTGGTTTGCACAGCAACGTGCACATTTCACTTCTCTGCATGGACATCACACCAATGTCCCAGGCTTTTAGGACTTGTCCTGCGAGAGTGGATGAAGCAAGAAACTATGAGAAGAGATGTTGCTGGTTGATAAAATGACTTCATAGATTTTGTCATTCACTTTCTTGTACAGAGTCAGATGAGAAAACCTATACCACTGTCATATCATTCCGTTTAATATGAAGCTGCAGAATAAAGACATTTACCTTAGCTTAGCCTAAAGAATGGAAACAAAGGGGAACAGCCAGCCTGGCTTTGTCTGAAGCAAAATAAATCCTCATGCCAGCACCTATGAATCTCATTTGAGTTGTAAGTGAAATTCTTCAGAACATTTCTCACATTTCTCGCTCCCCTGCAAGTTTTGTAGCACATTTAGGTAAACGACCAAGCACAATTGTCTAAAATGTCCTCAAAAGTTTTGGTTGTATATGTTTTAAAATATATTATGTTTCATCTCAGTTGATAGTTTCACTCCTCTACATTTTGTTTTAGAATTATTTCACTGTGTAAGTAATTTTCACTTATTTTTTCTGTTAATATCTAGTGCAGTGTTGTGTTACTATTGAAAGAAAAAAAAGTTAATAATTTTTGCTCACATTACATGCAAATTTAAGTACACTTAATAAAGTCTAATAGGAAACCAGTGGTTTAAGTAAAAGAATGACAAGTCGTGGTTTTAAGAGCAGGTTAACTTATTGTTTAGTATGTCGGGCAATCTTGTCTTGACTCAAATTGACCTACCCTTTCCCACATTGAAGCTAAAAAGTTCTTTGCGATCTCGACTGCAATCAAACTTCTTCCCGTTGAGAAGCCTCCCAGTGTAGTGGACAGTCACTTTGTCCCCAATCATTGGCCGCTCTCCATCTATCCCCTGACGCTTCACCACCTGCAGACAGAAAGACAGGTTTCCAGTTCAACCGAGAAACAGATAACAGTGTAAGAGAGATAGGAACTGCATATTCTAAAAGAACACACAGAAATCATGAACAAGTGGGAGGTACAACGTGTCCTATTTATGCCTGAACGACTACAACAAAACATTCAACGTGAAAGCAATGACAATAAATACCTTGATAACTCCTTGGTCTTTATTAGTTGTTACATCGATGCCCTTTGCAGCAAACAAGGCTGTGGCCGACTGGCCATCCATAGGCAGATCCTGATCAGTGGTCATTTCTGCATGTGGGCATCACACAGTAACACTGTGAAAAATGTGGAACACACCAAGCCTACGTATTATTAATCTGACCACCATACATAACACCTCCTCATGTTTTCACTTGGGGATTAAATTCACAACAACTAAAAAGGCAAATGGAATAGGTCTAATTGGTGGGGCTGGAGTAGAAAATCACAATCTAAAAACCTCCATACAAGATGTCCATAATCCACCCAATAAACATGACTTTTTTTCCTCTACATTATGTAATGTGCAGCCATTTTGGGCATATGTTCTAAATCATCTGCACTTGAGAAATATTGCACAGTTTTCACTGCAAAAGCCATGCTAACATTGATCCCAGCTGTATGACGACCAATATTTTGCACTGCAGTTGTGATATCACTTCACTGCACCGCACCTTGTCTGATCCCCCACCGATTAAGTAATTACATGACTATAATTATGTTAAAGGCAGCGGCGTGTTGGTTAGTTTGTGCACTCTTTTATTTTCTATCAAGCGCTGCACTCACCAGAGCACAGTACGTTCCAGACTATTTGTTTATGGCTCTTTGTGCTCTTTGTCAATCTATGAATGACATCAACATATCTTATGGACACCAGCTTCTGAATCTGCAGCACCAAGTAAGCATCTCATTTGGATTTGTTCCCACTGGTCGTTTTGCAAAGAGTATTTTCAACAGTACCGGTAGTCCTCTTCCTCGTTTGCACAGGAAAAGTGGGGGCTCGAGTATACGCTCACATGCTCTGCACTGATGAAGCCGGGCCACCGCAGATACAGTCATGTGTTCTCTTTCTTTGTTTGTGATGAGGCCGGTGAAAAATCCTGAAATGAATGACAACTCTTTCACAGAGGTGATGCACTGGTATATCTAATCACAATATGGGGCTACATATTATCAGCTTTTGTTTGGCAATGTCGTGATGTAGCTCAAATGTTGCCTCCTTTGGGTCTCTTAGGCTGTTTACCTTTAAGTAATGGGGTGTTTTTTAAATAGTAGTTGACCTCAACCTGCATGGCAATCATATAACATCATATTTTTTCTCTTGATAGCGCACATTCTCGTTCAAAATTATGTAGAGTATACCGTCATCTTATGAATTTTTATTTTTTTTCACTTTCTACAAACCAATTCCATAATGAAACAACAACTGTTCCCTTCAACAAAGTGTCTTGCGCTTAGATAAATAAATGTATACACCAGACATTTGATGCCAGCACAGATATATTAGGTTGATGTTACAGCTCTTAAGCGTTGTGTCTGACATCCCACCACAGAAGCAGTGACTACAAGTATTGGTACTACCTCAATACACATGGCTGCAGGTTTTTTCAGTCTGCCCTGACAGAGGAATCTTGACATTGTTTGAAGACAATTAAGCTAGTTATGTTAAGCATGTTTGACGATATAGCCTACTATCACAATTGCAACAGCTGAGATGTTAACACTACACTTGATCGAAAAGCATCAGCTCACAGCTGTTCTGTGTCAGGATGTTAACAGTGCAAGCACTTCTATCCAGAGTTGTGAATTAACAACTACAAATTAATTGAAAATGTAACATCTTTGATGAGAAAATGTATGTCGGGTTGACCAAAAAGTAACTTTATTATGTTCATTGGGAAATCGTTTGGAGCCCAGATTGCCTCTTCATCAGATACAGAAGTATTAAGCCAATTTCGGCATGATTCATTATACTTTTCTCCATGTAACAAAGTAAAAAAGAAAAAAATAATAATAACATTTTAATTTCTAAATTAAAATATTGCATCAAAATATTTGTAATTATTCTTAAATTGCTAATTATTTCCTGCTAAGACACCAGGGGACAGAGATGTATGTCAAGGCTATGATTAGGCGGGATATAACTTTATATAGTCTGACAACATAAAAACATATTGTTTAATTATATGCAATATGCTTTTTGTCATTTGGACAACACTTTGCATTCCCCTGCACAAGCCAGATGCAGAGGGTGAAGGCAAGATGACACTAACAAACATATGTGACGTGAACAGCGTGAGCAGGGTTAACAGGGCGAGGAGATTGTAGCTAAAGAGGGGCTACTTCTGACGTATGGACGTGGTTTGGGTATGAAATATGAAGTGAACATAGTTTCTGCAATGCCCACTGATATGTTGTAGTGCGGACTGGGAAAGTAGTTTCATTCATACTGAACACAAAGGTCTGCTCCAGTCTTGCACATTTTGCCGATCCCCATGGCCATCCCGTGGCAAGAGTCTATTGTGAAAAAAAGGTCTACAGTGTCAGCACGATGGAAGTTAATACCGTCCACTGTAACAAATAACGAGCGCGGAACCCATCACCAGAATGTACAAGCGGAAAGTGCAATAACTGACTCTGCAGTACAGCTCTATTCTTCTTGATATATTCTCTGCAAAGTGAATAGTGCTTTCCTTTTGAGATTTTTTTCATTTTCTATTGCAGCTCAATGTGCAAAACTCTAACTACAGTCTGCACTACCAACAGTCACTGGAGCTGAACAGTTCACTTCACCTGCAAAATAGGCTCAGTGCAGCAAACACTATGAATTGTCCTCACTGAGATAACACACACTGTCACTCAGAATATGCTCAGAGTACAAACACTAGCATCAAACCCCAATACATAAATTACAAACTTTTAATCTTTACAGTTTGAATAATTTGAGTTATTTCACACAAATTACGTAATATTTTCTTTGATGAAAGGGTGAAATTCTTTCACATGAAATTGTTTATTTTATAACATACCATTTTTTTTAGAAAAACTAAAAGAAATGAAAATCAGAAGTTTGCTTCAATAGCTACAAATTTTGTATATTTTATTGAAAACATTTCCAAATGTAGTATTTATCTGTGTAAATATTCTATAATTGTAATACAGAAATCTATCCTGTAATGTTGTCATTTACTGTAAGGACGCAACTCTAAGCTGTTTGTTTGCTGGAAAATTCGTATTACAGAGGCAACTTTAGATTTTTGCAGATTGGGTTGCACTCTCAACCCTGCCTCTCTCAATGAGAGACCATGATTCACAACAGGGTCTATCAGTGTAGCCCTTACTGTATTTCATCAGACATTACAGCTCTATGTCTTCTAGGTCTTCCTCCACACATCCACACTCTCACTGCCACTCTTCTCCCTCCAACAACCTGTCTTCATTGGTCCATTTACAAAAAAGTATGTATTTTTGAGTTTTCCCTTTATACTGTATATGTTCACTAACAAGTCTAAAACAAGACACGTTCTTAGTGTTTCAGTTGAAATTGCAATCTGCAGTGTTTGAAATGCACTAGGCATTCATTCTGTTTTGAATGTGTGGTTTACAGTTGTGGCAGTAGTGTGTTAGCGTTTGAAAAAAAGTGCTGGAAATCCACAGGTGCAGGTTGTGGTTAAGCCATGAGATAGGTGTGTAGAGTTTTGAAAATTATGTTTTATCAATGAAAAATGAGCTACAGTTTGGCCCGAATGAACCGCTGCTCTGCATACTGTTGTTAGAGTTTTGCACTTGTCGCTCCAGTTGTGCCCACTGTGGTTTAGCAATCAAAAAAAACTGTAAGCTTGGTTAAATTAGTTTAAAATAAAAAATAAGAGAAAATCAATTATGAGTAAGTACCTTTTACAGTATATGTCAAGGATACATTTTTTTCAAAATGTTATAAGAGATTGGCATTTCCACTTCATTTTATATTGAGTTCCTAAGAAGAAATACATACGTATGACATTACCTCATATAAAGATAAGAGGTAATGTCATTGATGTCGCAGTCAAAACTCAAAGAGTCTCACGCATGTCACACACCTTACTGTTACTGTCGCCCATCATTCAAACAACTCCCTGCCATGTATGTCATGTAACAGAGTCAAGTTCAGGAAGCGCAGATAGATTTTCCCTGGTCTCCTGAAGCAGAAACTGCACCTAATAACAATATTAAAATCACATTTAACTTGACAAAATAGGGGAAGTCATATTCATATTGACTGCAAAATACAGACATATGAGGGGTAGTTTGTGCAGGGTCTCGATCAGACCACAGTCTTGTGGTCACAGAGGTTTAAAACTATGAACTGTGCTGAAGGGCAATGCTAATTCCCTGCATCAGTTTTGAAGATTTTTGCCCCCTCACTTGTCCTGTCTTTGCCATCAGGACAACCCAGATGCTGTTAATGACCACGGACAAATATTTGGATATACCCTGCTGCCATGGTGACTCAGTTCTTAAAGAGCCTGTAATAAGCATGGAAAATAAGCAATAGGGCTTGGCGTGAGACGGATTAACGTGGCAAATAGCTCCTCATATTTGACATTGGTCAGAACATAGATTTCGACTATTTTTTAAGAGTGACAAATATCTCAGGAAAGGTGAGGAGCTCAATACATGATGATGCCAACCATGTGCCTCGACATACCTGCCTGATATCGCCACACTTTCCAGTAACGGTCACTCTCAAAGATCAAGTGCTCGTTTACTGAACTCCTCAATCCATGCCCAGGACAAAATGTCTGTGCCGTAGCGACATCTTGTCCTGTACCTGTTAAATTTCATGGATTTCATTTTGGTTGTACCTTGCTGTACGCACAGGAGCGTGTACGTGCGTGTGTTCATGTTTGTGTGCGTTTGTGTGTGTGTGTGTGTGTGTTTGTGTGTGTGTGTGTGTGTGTGTGTGTGTGTGTGTGTGTGTGTGTGTGTGTGTGTGTGTCTGTGTGTGTCTGTGTCTGTGTGTCTGTCTGTGTGTGTGTGTCTGTGTGTGTGTGTCTGTGTGTGCGTCTGAACACAATGTTCCCTCTATTCACAGTCCCCTGCTGGCAAAGCCTGATGGTGTTCACCAATCTGATACCCCCTCACGTACAACCCATCTTAAATTCTTTGTAAAAAAGAAAAGCAGGAATTATTATGTTTCTTGTAATTGAACATACCTTTACATTTGCATTAACACCCAATGATAATTTCAATTAAAGAGAGTGGAGTAATAGTGGCATGATGACTATCATCATCAGTGACGTCACGAAATTAAAAGTGATTCATTCCATCAATTTTACAATTTATCATTTTTAATCCATGTCACACGCTGAACAGGGGCAACAACTGCAAAAAGTTAGGGCACAGATTAAAAGGCATGTGGGCTACATGTACCTAAACCCAGATACCCTGCGGAGGAATGCAGGAACAGAGCACAATAAGGCAAATACCACATCCACAGACGTACACGGTGTATCTGTACATTCTGTCTCACATCCGTGTACTCTGCAGCTGATTCATAGTATGCATGACAGACCGATAGACTGACATCCTGAAGCAAAGCATTGTCTGACACGTGAGAGCCTGTTCTTCACCTATATAGGTATATCACACAGAGTTAAAAAAAATAGCTTGTTGTTGTTTCTCTAGGGACATCACTTTTTGGGAAATGCTGCTACAGTAGCAAAAACCTGGTGTGTTAATTGCTTTAAATGTGAAATGACAAAACAAACCTTTCTACTTTACACTTTGAAGACAATGGTAAAGAACTGGTAGCAACCTTTAGTTGCATATATGTTCATGTCAGTGTGTTAAGACAAGAAGTACTTTGTCTCCATCATATATCTCCCTATGGCTGCCTGATTCATGTGTGGGACTTTGCCACACACCGTGTCCATGTCAGCAAAGCCAACTCTGCTTCTAACTCACCTCATCGAAACACCCATTTCTTTTTAAGTTATTCGGAGGCCACTATTACGTCGCATAATGTAACATGGCCCCAAATAAACAAGAATCAACCAAGAATCAACCCGACTTTGTTACTTAATTTCAGAAACAGGATTCAACCTGTAATTCATAAAGATACACCTAAGCCTAAAGGGATTCTGGATGTAGACTGTTGACCTCATCCACCTCCAGTCGGAACCACAGCCATGGGCCACATCCAGTGTGTGTGTGTGTGTGTGTGTGTGTGTGTGTGTGTGTGTGTGTGTGTGTGTGTACACACACACACACACACACACCTATAAACACACATTCACGGGGAGTCTTATCAGTCCTTATTTCCTGAGTCCACTGTAACCTCAAATGGCCCCACACGTCTGGCAAATTCAACATCCATCCTTGAACATCTTATACATTTAGAAAACATCTTGCTTCTTTTTTGTCTGTTCGTTAGTTTTGTTTTTTAGTTTTATAAAAACGAATTTATCAGAATCTCGGGTCAATCTTTATGATGAGGGCCTATGACAAGTGTCCCTTTAACTCGTCCAGACATAAGCAAAAAGCCGGTAAACAGTTGGTCTCATTTAACTCAGTAATAAAATCTTCCAGCTGCAGAATAAATACATTAAAAAAGACTCACGTTTTCCTTGCGCTCCCCTTTTTTTCTTTCTTTCACCAAGACAGCCGGAGATGGCCCGTTGGATTTTTCACTCGATAGATATAACCGCGTCTATTCCTCCTCATTCAAACCCGCCCCTCTCATATCCAGGGTACTAAATGTTCTGACCATGTGGTTACTATGTAGCGCTGTTTTTGTCCCTCCCCTCCACCCCCCTGCTCAACCTCATCCCCGCCTCTTTATCCCTTTCCCCTCTAGTGACGATAAACGTACCGACGAAGTAGCCACATGGATCTCAGAATGACACAAGAGGGAGAGAGAGAGACAGAGAGAGAGAGAGAGAGAGAGAGAGAGAGAGAGAGAGAGAGAGAGAGAAACACACAGAGAGAGAGAGACACAGAGAGAGAGAGAGAGAGAGAGAGAGAGAGAGAGAGAGAGAGAGAGAGAGAGAGAGAGAGAGAGAGAGAGAGAGAGAGAGAGAGAGGGAGTGAGTTTGTGGAAGGGGCAGGTCTTGGAAAGCAGCCACAAAGTAACACAATGTTCCGGCTGTACTGTAGCTGTGCCGCTGCTGATGAGAACACTGTGTTCCAACAGACACCCTGACCCTGTAACCCGTTCCGTGCCGAGCCAGGCCGGGAACAGCCTGTACCGCAGCAGACTGTTCCCTTCTCTCAGCTGACAACACATAGAATCAACACTGATGTGTTAACTGTGTAATAGCCGATCCTAAAGCCTGCTGCACGGACGCGACATCTAAGCACCGAAATAAAAGCACACTGACCGATAAGACGCGCGGTGAGACGAATTACTAAGTGTGTAACAGAACGTAGCTTATTAAAATAGGCCTATATAAAAACACATTTTGAATTTTTGTTTACAGGAGTTTTTTTTTTCTTCCTAGCCTAGGCTATAGCCTTCTTGCTGTAACCTAATTGAAGGTAGGAATTTCGTCAAATGCGAATAAATGTATCGTCTACTTTGAAATAGGCCTATTATGATAAGCTTTAGGCTAGCCTCTACATGGTGGTTATTTTGAATAGCTCTTTATTGTGTCTTTTAGTAGATGGAGATAATTTTTCATCTTCTCCTGAGCAGACAAAGTTTTCAGTGGTGAAACCATTATTCATATCTGTTAATGTAAAAAATAAATAATAGGCTAATATAAATTAAGTAACTTTGTCAACAAAACAATGAAATAATTGGCCTATATGTTATTTCGTTTGATCTTTTTATTTATTTTATTGGCTAACTTAAATGTAACCATATATGTGGCAAAATACATTTTAGGATTGAAAGGATTAGGAAAAGGTCTGAGTGTGATGTAATAATTTATTTTCATGTAATGCATGTGTCATATGAGTTCTTGTTGGGAACGTGTATATAAAGAAAATATAGGCAGCACAGTGAGTAGATTATGTCGTAACTGTAACTTGAGTAAATATCAACATCAGAATCAGCTTTAATTATTTAAACAAGCATGTGCACACACACACACACACACACACACACACACATACACACACACACACACACAAGGCATTAGACTCCGGTTTTAAGTTGCTTTCAACGTACACTACACACAGAACAATAGAAGATAGAAATAGACACACAGCTAACAAGGACACCAAAGCCAAATAAGGATTGGTAAGAATAAACAGGGAACTATTATTTACCTACAACTTGGTGAATGTACATGAATGTAAAGGATAGGCCTACATGCTATAGCTTTTATGAATGTATAGGTCTATAAAAAGTCAAAAAAGAAGAACATACAATGTCTAGGCCTTCATATACGTAGATATCAAAATCTTTCTTTAACTTGTGGACAATAATACAATAGGGCAAGGGTGCAGAGTTCAAATAGTGCTGAGATTCCATAACCTAGAATTCTAGGTTAGATCCCAACGCTTGGCGAATGTTTATTTATGTTTATACTAACCATGTCAATAGTTGACGCTCAGAGCGAGTGTTAGACATAATATAAAAATAGCTGTATGTTTTATACATAAAGGTTCTCACTGTGAGCTATAACAAAAGTCACCCCTGATAATTTTTCAAATTAACGTTTGCCCTTCTTAACCTAGTCCAGGTGTTGTGATACTTCATATTATGTTAGGAGGTATAATGCTTCTTTTTTATGAGCTCCTATTTAGAAAGCCAAATATCAATCTGCAATGTAATGTAATAGAAATACTCAAAAGCAATTATGCAACCCATACTAAAAAACAGCATGTGAGTAAATATGTTTTAAAACCTTCTAACTGCTTTTCCCATGTGACCAGTCATATAAGTTTTTCTTTAACCTAGTCTCATAGAAAGGCAATTGCTGTTTTATGTCTTACAGTAAATACGTGATATAATGGAGGTGTAATCATAATTCTGTGAAATCTAAATAGACAATGACAAGATCACTCCATCCCGACATTATAAAATATTGTACTTTTCCATTGTTTGTATCCACACAACAGGTTTGAAATGATCTACTCTGCTGTGTATCCCTTCACAATTTTTTGTATTAGGCTACTTTTCATGTATACAGTATAAGCTACTTACTTATCTGTTAACTACTCTGGCATGTTCATGGCCAGATATGCCGAATTCAAAATGATGACGGAAAGGGATGTGTGAGAGTGGAAACAGAACAGTAGTTTGGAGTTGTTGCCTAATTTGTATGGTAATGGTAATGATTGGTCGGTGTTATGATTGGAAATATGCATATACTGTATACAGATTCATTACAGTTTATGAAGACAATCCAACTGCATCACACTCATTGGGTTCTATGAGGTTCATATTCAGAAAGGATTTTGAGTACTATACTTTAAGTATAAATAATAATAATAATAATAATAATAATAATGTACGGCTTTGCTTTATGCTTCTGTCCATACAGGATGTTTGCAATACATGTTTGCGGGTTTTATGGCTGCTGCTTATATTTATGTTCAGCATGTCTTCTGCAAATGTTTAAAAACTTTCAAATATGGCACCACATCTTGGTGAGAGCACTTATTTGGCAATGAGCGAGCGAAGGACATTTGTTCATGTGGAGGAGTTGAAACGCTATTGCCTCTTATTGGACTGAGGGGCTCGGATAGTACTGTACTGCAGGTTTCTGGTTGGGAGAATCCCACAGTCAAGAGGTGGTGTGGACACTGTCTGACCACACTGCTGGCAGACAGCCAGGCAGCTATTGAAGGGAACATGATGATCCTGTTAATTATAAAGGTGACATAACACAAGTGAACCTGATTCTGCAAACCCACAGGGATGTCGTCAAGGGGCTGAGTAATCTTCTGTGCAATCAGCTATCGGAAGAAAGTAGGTTTCACACACTCTCGAAATTAGTACATGTCATTCACATTGAGAGCAGAACATTATAAAACAACAACTGGAGCCTCGTTATCTGATAACATAACCAGCCCTCGCCATGCACCAGCACCCACCTGAAGCTATAACAATAGAGACATAGATCTTTTTTTAAATCATCACCACCATCTACTCCTGCTCAGGCGGACGTCTTTTTGTTTTCCCAAAACTTTGTCTGAACTGCGGTGTCCTGGTAGCTCTGTTGGCACTTCCCCCAGTCTTGTATGCTTAAGAGTTGGTCAAAAATGGACTAGGCTGACCTGAGCTGAACCCAAATGCATGAATAGATTTTTGTATTGACACACTGCCTGAGATGTTGTCTTCCTTCCTGAAACATAATTAACATATTGTTTCTGTTCTGGTGAAAGTTTCAACCTATATGAAACAGGAAAAGTGGAGGGATAAAGGTTAAAAAAAACTATTTGTAGCTCTTTCATTTATATATAATGAACATATGGATGTAGTGCTCATATTTTCAAGCTTTAAAGCCAGTTATTACTCTAAATCAGATGTTTTTATGTCAGCACCCACCAAGAAGTATTGTATTATTTATTAGAATAAACCATTAGAGTCACTTCTTGATAATTGAAGAACGTTTACTAAATATTGTACTAAAATCTGACGGGCATGTGTGAGAAAGCATCTGTCTGAATGAGTGTCTTGGTGTAACCAGAAGCACGCGGGTGAGTTCATTCAGGGATACAGGCTGCACAGTCATCAGGAAGTGAAACAGAACAGAATGTGCTGTACTAATCTGATTGAAAAACACTGCCTTGAGTGGAGGCACGAAGAAAAAAATATGTTTAATTTAAACAGCTAAAACGAGAATCCTATGGCAGCAGGAGGAAATGTTCAAAGAAAACAAACTGCAGCTTAACTCTGTTCTTTGTTGATGTAAAAGACAAGTGGTGAGGATTGGGTTAGAGAAACACGCGCCCCCTCACACACAACAGGCACACAGCGACTAAAATAAAGCTGAGCAACATAATGCTCTTTGTTTGTGTTCTAGGCACCCGTGTTACGTACATGGGAGTAATCTCCTGAGTGATCCTTTTTATCCCTGAACTTTTGCCCCCTAAAGCATGAGTTCTTCACCGCTGCGTCTGCCAAGGACCCTAAATAAATTATTCCTCGCTGCCGCTGATGAAGAGAAACACAGTGGAGCTGTAATAAAACAGGATTTATTTTTGGTGGATTGCTAACAACACAACTTATTAGCACTTCCAAAAGCTATCCTCCATATTACAGGCTAACTTCCTCACATTGTTTTGTTTTGTGTACCCAGAGGGAGAAGAGTTAAAAGATCAAATAAGATTAGCCTCTTTTCATCCCCAGAGGAGAAAATCAAATATTTGGGCTATAGCAGAACTGTGTTTTTATTCTTTCCTAACCCCTTCATCATTTTAAAAACTAGTAGGCCTATTTGACTTCTCCACCTTCCTACAGAGTAGAATGGATACAGATGGTAATGGAGATGAGAGAAAATTGCCTGGGAAATTGAGCTGCATGGCTCACTTTGAGGGAGAGAGAATATTAAATAATTGCAGTGGGGAGTTGTTCCATGTAGCCTACTTTGATTAAGTCTAGGCTACTAGGTCTGCTTTACTTGACAACGTTTTTACAAACTGAAGAAATCAAGCTTGTTTGGAAAGAAGAAATAAGTGAAACAATTTCCCGATTAATGTTTGATTAAATGTTCTGTTTAAACAGAGTTAGATGGGATAATAGTCTAGGTAGGCCTAAATTAAGTGGTCCACTCAGCCCAGTGGGTGGCGGTAGATTAATTTATCACTGGGTTGTGGTCCGCCAATAGACGAAGAAGAAAGACCGTGACTCTTTTCCGGTTTGCTTCCGCAGCCATCAACCATAGACTGTGAAGCTAGTAGCTGTTGCTAATACTTCTGTCGAACTGCGATAACGGAAAAAAGGTGAGTTAAATTATTTGAATACATAGTTTTCCTTTGTTTCTTTTTCGCACTTAACATCGTGTAACGTTTATCAGTATTGCCGGTGGGCTCAGAAGTTAATTTTATTTTAAACCGTCTCGACGTGATCGATTTTAAACGTGCTACAGTCGATTGTAGCTAACGTAGCATTAATGTTTGTTTGACAGACTAAATATATGGTGATACATTCGACCCAAAAGTGACATTTTGTATTAGTGATTGAGTAAATCGGCGTAGTGTGCGTCTGTAGACTAACGAGTAGCGCGAATTTTAAGTGTAACGTTTTAAGTCAAACGTTACCGGGTCGCTGATACGCACGAGCTCACGAGCCGTGACTTGTTTGGGCTGCTTCCTTGCCTGAGCTTTGTTGTGAAGCCAACATAAGTATTTACAATTTAGAGTGATTAAACCTATGTTGGTGACCTTTCACATGATTCCTGTATATCTTTATAAAGTCTTTAAAGGTGTTGAATTATCCGATCCAAAATGAAGGTATTTAAATGTCAAAAAATCTATATCAAAAGTCTTCAAAATTATAAGGCGTGGAGTGTAGGATTTTATTAATCTTTTTTCCCCTTAAAGGTGCTACGAGGAAATTTTAATTATTTCTTAAACAGTCTAGTTTTCCCTTTACTTATCATACAAACATGTAACAGCAAACGAGACCACCAGTGCAAAGAATGCTACATTTATATTGTTTTCTTAATGCCTTTGTCATGGGTCCCCTCACCCTGGAAATACAGCTGGCATAGAAAAAACACTTCGGCTTTCGTCCAAAGGGGGTGCAAGAATTAAGTTGCCATTTAAAAGCTCAATAATAAGTAGCGTCTATAAATTATTTATAAATGTAACATTATGTTTGGCTTTTAGTTAATGTGTATTTTGAATTACCTGCAATAAATTAATGACACGAAATTGTAAAGGCATATCTCTAACATTTGAGTTAGTTACTTTTAAGTGGAACATAAAAATCATGTTTTATGCAAAATTGTCCCTAAGCCCAAGGTAATGAGTTTCCTCGTTGTTGCAAAATTGATCTTTAAAATTTTATTAAATCTTAACATTCCTTTAGTTGTAGGAACCCTATATTTGTGTATCCATTACATAGTAAGCCAACTCTTGCAAACGTTTAATGTTATGATTTCTAATCTCTGTTAAAGCAGTTAGGAAAGTGAAGATAAACAGCCCTCCTATAATGCGAAGATTGATGACATATTGAAGTTTTAAATTGTGGCAATTGTTAAAAAAAAATTTTTTTTAACACAGCTCAAGTATGTACAGGATTTCAGCTGGTCTCTAAATCCAATAATCTAAATAAGTCCTTGAAATCTTAAAAATGTATAGGATTCCACAGGTCTTAAAAATAGTTTGAATTATGAAATTCATGTTACTTTTGTAAGTTGGGTTAACTTAAGTCTCCATTTCATATGGGGTTGGGGGAAAAATGTATATTGACTAGCTGTTACAAAACTGCAACACCAACAAAGAACCATATAATCATGTTGAATGTTAAATACATTAATTTACTTTACAAAGTAATTCTGGTGATCCAATTTGACTGCATATCCTTACACATTTGCTAATATTTACATGAGATTGGTCTTGTATTAAAAATTCTTACAGGGGTATTAATAGTCTTAAATTAAACCTGCAGAAACCACAACGTGATTGTAACTATTTCTGTCATTCCTTTCAGGAACATCCAAAGGAATATTTGAACCTGGAGAAATGGGAGGTGAGTTAGTTGATACTTCACTTATACCGTTATACTCTGTCTTCTAAGTCTTTAAGCATTCAGCATACAATGCTTAAATGGAGAATGCAGAATAAATTATGTTTACAACATTCATCATATCCTCCATGTTTGTTTTTTTGTCTCTTTCTTGCAGACCCGGCTCTGAGTAGAGACTGTCCCCTTGACTGCAAGATTTATGTTGGGAATCTAGGAAACAATGGAAACAAGACAGAGTTAGAAAGAGCTTTTGGATACTATGGTCCTTTAAGAAGTGTTTGGGTTGCCAGGAACCCTCCAGGCTTTGCTTTTGTCGAGTTTGAAGATCCCAGAGATGCCTCTGATGCTGTGAGAGAACTGGATGGAAGGTAACTCCTTTTACACTTGGGTAATTTTTCTTTTCCTAGTGTACTTTTTTGCAGATTCCCATTAATGTGATTACTTTTGTTTAGAAACATGTGTGGCTCTCGAGTGCGTGTCGAGTTATCTACCGGGGAAAAACGCTCTAGGAGCCGTGGCCCTCCTCCATCCTGGAGTAGTAGTAGTAGTAGACGCCCTCGTGATGATACAAGGCGACGTAGTCCTCCAGTCAGACGCAGGTATGCATTTACTACTCGATTCATTCTACTGTTTTATTTACACTCCCAGTGTCTATATTTTCATAAAAACAAATGACAAAGCAGACTTACATATTTCACACATTCGACTGTAAGCATTACTTTTTGACTCCTTGAAAAATGTTTTTAAATCTAAAATCCTCCAACACTGGCAAATCTTTCAGACCTACCTGAGAGACCTTTATGTCCATCCCCAGTATTAGGTAACATTTCTGATTGGTCATTGCTTTGGGCTATATGCATTGTTAGTGCTTTTAATGATGCACATCATGTTAGTAAAATAAAATGATTATAAGCACATAAACAACGAGTTCATCAATAGATAATCTGTGGCTCTGACAGCTTCAGGATTTGTTAGTGATATCACTCAGTTTCCCTTATTTATTTTATCTATCCTACATTAACTGCAGTGATATGTTTTCAATACACTTTATTTATTATTTCATCGTTTCAAGGGTATTTTAAATTAGCCAATTCTTCTTTGTTTGACAGTTAAGTCCAAAAGCAGCTCATGTCAGCACACAACTATTTATGAACTCTTAAAAAGGTTTTCCTGCAAAAACACCTAGCCCTACCTAAGTGATCTTGCTTCACAGCGTCATCTTACGAGGCAGAGCTAGCACTCATCATCCATCAAACATTTTTATAGGTACTATCTAGAATTACTTTCTGCAGGTGTAAATTTTGTTTTTTCTGAGTTCAGTTGCCATCTATTAATAAAACTGAACCCCGTTGCAGAGTCACCACCACGCTTCTCACCATCTGAGTCAGTCAACTAGTCCTCTTTCAGCATCATGTGACTGCTGACCAGCGGGCCCCAATCAGCTTGGTTGGTGTTGTCACATGACCCAGGCGCACCGCCAGTCGTCAGGTTCCACCAACCTTTTGGTCCCTGCGCATGCAGTTCCCAGCCTCCTCTTCTTCCTCCAACCTTAACCCAATCGACAGCGGTCGCCTTCACATTATCAACCAATCGGCGTCTTTTCTCTATCTATTCTCCACACAACTACTGTATCAACGGGAACAGCCCTTGGCTTACATCCCTTCCCATCGTTCCCCCCCAAAAGGCAGCAACCAGCCACCAAGCAACTTCATATCTCCCAACATTTGCATCATGTGGCAAATCCTGTCTACAATTCGACCTCCCTCACCATCAGTCTGGCTTCCTTGCGTCATTTCTATCTTGTCCAAATCCCCCAAAATAGTAAGTTTCTTTTATCCTGCTCTTTTATTAGTTTCTACGCTTACTCTAGCATTTGAAGCTGCTTGACAGTTTTCCCTCAATAGTTCTGTATTTCAGTTCAGAGCTGCAACAATCTAAAGATCAAAAGTTGTAGTCAAGAGACATTGCCACCAGTCCCTTTTTATATTCACAACATGTACACATGCATTGTCATGGCTCGACATTAAGCCACCTTGAATGATATTTTTTGGAATTTGTTTTTTATGTTTTTAATACTATCCCCCAATTCCATGAAAATATCCTTATATTTATATTGCACCAGTTTCCTGATTTAAAAAAAAAAAATCTAATTTAAAATTTCAATGTCATCTAGGTTGATTTGTTGCAATCTTTTCTGCCAACATGAGGGTTCCTAATGGTTTGGATGTGTCAGTCACAAGTCCTTTCAGAGTTTTTTTTTTATAACTAAAACAGACATTCAGTCTTTGTTTCTGATCAGGTTCACTCAATGGAGAAATTTACTTTCATTTTGGACATTGTGTAGATGCCCAAGCTATATACCTCAAGTTTTGTTCCAAACCATTTTATGTCGAAGCATCACACTACACAGGTGTTTGTCCCAGATAAGCCTTAATGTCGGGTCGTGATTTTGTCTTATCTTATAGAATCTGTCTCCATGATTGGTGCAGAGTGGACAACGTTTCCAATTAATAGGTTGATCTTGATGCAGTTCATGGATGCAGATGATACTTCTATTATCAGATAGGGAAAAATGTGTAACCACGTTTCCACGTGTAACAGATGTCTCTTTAAGGATCAACCCAAGGGGTTCCTTACTGATCAGAAGCGTTAAATTCTCTCTTCTAATTTTCTGTCGTTTTTCAACTTTGCCTACACTATAGATCACCAAAGAAGAGGAGCCTTAGCCGAAGTCGCAGCAGGTAAGCTTGTGACAACAGTATTTATTTCTTAACCATTTTTCGTTTGATAATAAATGGCAGTGTAATGTTTTTGTTGCTTTTTGTTCACCAGATCTGTTTCAAGAGATAGGCGCAGACAGCGGTCTGCATCCAGGGACAGGGTCCAAAATCGCTCACGATCCTTCTCGAGGTCAAGGAGGTCAGTTTAAGTATCATTGATAATTATCAAACTGTACTCTAGACAGGGCTGTACGCTTATTTTTTTTAGGTGGTAGCACTGGTGCTAGCAAGCAAAAAAAATCAGTAGCACAAAAATAAATTTGGTAGCACACAAAGTATGATCGAAAACTTGCATAACCTTAACCCTTGCATTTCGCTCTTGTTACCTTTGAGCCTGTCATATTGGTCTCATTTGAGATTCTTAATTAATATTATTTCCTAGTGTGTGCAGTAATAAATAATTATAGAAGAATTAATAGGGGTGCACTGATTGCAATTTAGACAAAATAATCTAACCTGCCAATTGCAATTTTGCTGATTCAGAATTATTTCTCCCCATAAAAATAATATCTATATCTATATATTTTTTGTATATACATATCATTTTTATATTAATAATAATACACATTTTTAGAAAATGTCCTTTTGTTAATTAAAACCAAACATTGAACATACGTAAATAAATAAATATACATATTGGTACAATTTAGGATAAATTAAATAGGTTGTTGTGAATGTGTTTGGAGTAGTTCCTCAGTGGCTTATGTCAAACTTTGTTTAAATAGACTACTGTTGACATTACTCTGCAGCTGAATGAATTGCTTTTCAAGCTAGAGCACTACAGTCCTGTAAAGCACTACCTTCCTCTTGTTACTGGCTTCAAAATAAAAAAGTCAACTCATGTTTGGCTAGTAACAAGTTTTTAATGTGAAGGTGCACAGGAAATGTTCTGTTTGCACACGCGCTAACTTAACCGTGATAATGTTAAGAGCCGTCTCCTTCCGGTTATTACAGTTGGTGAAGTTTATAAGACGCTAGAATCGCCGCACGAGCACAGATCCAGAGCACACGTCTTTCACCAGCCAAAGTGGCGTGTGGACTCAATAACTTCCTCGCCTAAGACTACATTTAACCGCATTTGGAGTGTTAATGTAGAGCCCTCTAAGCAGTGTTGTGCATCTCTCCTCTGTGTCTCAAAGAGACAGCATCTGCGTATTAGCAACCTGTCGCACTAATGCGAGTGGACTTTTATTCATCATCGCACGTGATCAATTTCAGTAGCAAATGCGACCAAAACTGACGCACTGTACAGCCCTGACTCTAGGACTTTAATCTTAGACTCTAGAGTACTCTTTTACGCTTATTTACTATGTTTTGTTTATTTTACAGTCGTTCCCAGTCTAACGAGAGGAAGTGATGACTTCAAAAACCAGTTGATCTGCCAGATCCTGCTATGGTTGTGAAAATACAAATTTTTATAGTCATTTTTTTCTTTTTAGATTGTTTGCCAGCTCAAGACAGCTTTAGGGTGGCCAGGTTACATATTGTGTAATAGCAGTCTGTTGCGTAAGCAACAGACTAAAGTGTTTTTCTTCTTTTTGTCAGCTCTCATGGTAAGATTTACCCATTTTACTGACAGTTTTTGTCATTGAATGTGCTCTATAATGCATAAAATGAATTCTATCTTACCCTGCATGTTTTGAAATGGAATACTGGGCTTGGTTTTATATTATCATCCTTTCTTTTAACTGTTGAATTAAAGTTTGTGTGATGTTTTTATTGGTTTTTGTTTGCTTTTGGGGGGAGGGTTACTGCATCAGATGCCAAAATCACTGAAGGAGCATATTTATGCCAGTGACAGAAAGCAGACAGCAACCAATGTTGTACTAGTCCTGTTATTTGCAGGCTGTCTTTGAAGCCCACAACATCATCTGTAATTCTGTATTTTACCTGTGTCACTTTTGCAAAAGAAGGCATTTACTCCATTCGACCTTGCTTGATTCTCTGAGCTCTGACAATTTGTGCTAACACAGTTAAACAACTTGTTCAATAAATGTTTTTCCAAAGTGATATAATCTCGTCCTACTTTTCTTTTGTAACCATAAATCATTTGTATAACTACACATGTACAATAATTAAATAAGATTTTATAAATGGAAAATTCAGGAAGCACTGTAAGGCTGCAAGTCAAACCCACACAGGAAGCGATCAGTCATCGTTGCAGTGAAGGAACAACACCCCTAATGTGCAAACGTTCGCATTGGCTGATATTACCAAGAAGCTCATTTTGCGAGACGACTGAGGTGCAAGATTTGGGTGGTAAGTAACTGGCGCAGTTAAAGTATTTAGTAGGCCTTAAATTATTTAACAAATGTATTTCCCATTTAATTTCCTGATCATTGTTTTTGATGCAGTATCCTTTTTAAATGAACTGAATGATCAACAGTTTTCACTTAGCGATATGGTAGAGGCAGTTTGTATCAAACTACAGTGTGCATCCTGAAGTTTTGTATTTGTTGTTGGAGAATTAAATGTTTTGTAGTAGTTAGTGGAGAAATTACTTTATAACATCTGTTGTACATAATTTGTTTAAATCATTTTTGTACATAATTGGATTGGAGTCTGATGTTATGGGTGGTGGATTTACCTTGATTTGCTGACATTTTACATGAATAAATGTCTCCCGTTTTAGGGGCCAAGATTAGAAGTCATGTCGGCACAAGGCGCCAAGAAAAAAAAATATGGTTCACGTCGCCGGGTTGCAAACCAAAATAAAGAGGTGGTTGAGTTCCAAATAACGGAAAGCTCATCATTAGCACAATGCCACATACCAGAGGAAAATGTTGAATCAGTAAATGCATTAGCTAATCCTGACCATTCAGAATCTGAAACACAAATTCCACCTTTACATCAACTCGGAGGGAACAGAAGAAAGCTGGGGTTTAGTCGGAAAAGAGGACAGCGTGTCAACTACTCAGCAACTGAATTAGGCCACGAACCAAGAGAGGAAGTTGAGGCGACCCAGTGTGATGAAACAACAGAAACGTTACTAGCAATACAGCATGAGAAGCAGGAAGAATTGGGTCATGATTGTGAAAATGTTCATGTGTGTGCAACCCATGTCAGCTCTTTGTATTCAGCAGCTAAACCTGATTACTCTTCTGAGGTTCAGAACTTCACTTTAACAAGTGGTTCAGAGGCTGACCTGCAAAGCCTAATTTCTAAAAGTACAAATTTGAAAGCAGATCAAAATGAAAATAAGACAGACAGTGAAGTTGTATCTGATGCTGGTAAATTGATGAAATCTGAGGCAAACAGTGCCAGAGGTGAACAAAGTGCACATATTGTTGGCATCTCTGAGTTCAGTTTCCTTTCAAGTCCAACAGTACATCAACATCTGATTGACCAATCGAATTCCAAGGATAACCCAGGAGATGAATTTCCCAGTGTGTATTCTGTAACAATAAAAGAAAGCAAGACCAGAGATGAGGACGCAGACTTGTTAAGGCAGGATGAAAATATACAGGTCAAATTTTTGATGAGTGAGTCACATGTAAAGTCATTAGATGAAGAGTTTTCTATCACACCAGAGAACATCACAGAAAAAGGCAGCCCTGAAGAGCATAACGTATATGATGTTGGCCAAGCAACATTTTCATCGTCAAAAGGGCAGTTGTTTGCAAATGAGGAACAAAAGAGGAATTTCAACAAATCACTAGTCAGAGATGACCAGCACTCAGAGGATGTTGTAAATAAAACACATGAACAGAATATTCATGACAACTCTGAAAATGTGACATATGATTCCATAGAAAATTCTGAATTAATATCTGGAAACCCGAAGGACCAAGCTGAAGTCAGTGAAATATACCAATTTGAGTTGATTGCCACAAGTACTGAGGATTCAAATTCTGATGACAAAGGTGAGAATCGCAAATCCTATTTAGAAACCCTGCAATCGGTTATGAATCCTCCTTTACACTCCAAACCTCAGGACAATTATTTGACAACAGAAGAGCAAACCCACGACTTTAACCCCATTGGAAACAGAAGGAAAATCGGGTCAAGCCGAAGAAGTAAAGGACAGCCGGTTATGGATTGTTTTTCTGAAACGCACCACAAACAAAAAGAGGAAGTTGTAGAAAATACCAAGGTTCATGAAGCCCTTGAAAAAACACCAATGTTGTTGGCAATAGAGAGAACGAGTGAGGAAGAGTTAAGTCAAGGGAGCGAACATGATATTGTCATGCCTGTGACTCATGAAAGCTCTGTTTATTCAGCTATTATGCCAGGTAATTCACCTGAGGTTCAGAACCCCACTACAACAAACTGCCCAGAGGCTGAACTGGACATTTTAATCCCTAAAAGTGAAAATCTTCAAAAAGATCATGGAGTGGTAGAGACAGACTTCAAAGAAGAGGTTTCTGATAAATCAGTAGAAGCCACACTGGAAGGACTAGACAAATCTGATTTTCTTCAGAGTCCAGAAGTCACAGGTAGACATCATTCAGTGGGGGTTGTAAACAAATTGCATGATCAGGAGGATAAACCAGCAAAAATTCAGGAAATTGCTCAAACGGACCCTTCCTTTAAAAGTGCAATAAATTATGCTACAGGAAAGTGTGAGAACCCTTCTGGAAACCCGATAGACCAATTTGAAGTCAGTTCTGAAATTATTGAAAGAATAACTCATGAATCTGCTACCAAGCTTGAAGATGCATATCCTGATTGCAAACACAATGATAATCCTACTAAAGCAGACAACTTTGAAGCTTTAGGCCACATAAAGGAGGATTATCATGCTCATGATAAAAAGAAAACATCAGTTAGTGACACGGTAAGAGTAGACACTGCACTTTGTCAGTTATATGAGAATAAAGGCCAAGTAGAAGACAAGTTTGACACTGTTCAGACTGAAGAAGTTTGTGATCAAGTTGCAAGTGCACATGGTGGCATTTCTGAGCATTCTAGTTTAACAGTACAGAGTATCAACCAATCAAAGTCCACGGAGAAGCCACATAAACTTCCCAATATGTATTCTGAAACAGAAAAAGAAAACAGGGGAAGAAATGAAGACACCAAATTGTCAAGACAGGATGAAAATGTACAGGACAACTATGTGGTGAATGAGTCAAATGACAAATTAGGAGATGAAGATGTTTTTATCACAACAGAGATAACCACAGAAAAGAGCAGGCCCGGAGAGCATACAGAATCTGAATGTAGCGATGAGCAAGCAATTCTTTCAGCACCAGAAGAGGAGTATTCTAACATATTTGAAGTCAAAGATGCTCAGCATTCAGAGGATGCTGTAAATAAATTGCACGAGCAGGAGCTTAAACCAGCACAAATGCAAGACATTGATTACTCCTCTAAAAGTGTAAAGCATGATACCACAGAAAATTCTAAATTAATTTCTGAAAACCAGAAAGACCAAGCTGAAGTCACTGACTTATACCAATTTGAGTTGGTTGCGAAACGAACTGGGGATTCGGCTACAAAGCAGCAATATTCAAATCCGTATGTCAAGGTAATGGACAAACAGGAGAAGGAAGGAACTCTCCGTGAAGTTGAGCAGAGCCAATCCTTTTTAGAAATCCTGCAATCAGGTATGAATCCTCCTTTAGACTCCGAACCTCTGGACAATTCTTTAACAAATGAAAAGCAAACTCACACAGACCTTAACCCCATTAGAAACAGAAGAAAAATCGGTTCAAGCCGAAGAAATAAAGGAAGACAGAAGGCTATGGAAGCTTTTGCTGAATCAAACCATGAACTCAAAGAGGGAGTTTGGGAAAATACCACAATTCATGAAGCCCTTGATACAACACAAATGTCATTTGCAAAAGAGAGAACGAGTCAGGAAGAATTCGGTCAGGGGAGTGAACATGATATTCTCATACCTGTGATACATGAAAGCTCTTTTTATTCAGCCATTATGCCAGCTCATTCATCTGAGGATAAGAACCCCACTTTGTCCAGAAGAAATTGTCCAGAAGCTAAACTGGAAACTTTAATTCCTAAAAGTGAAAATCTTCAAAACGATCATGGAGTAGGAGCGACAGACTTCAAAGCTGAGGTGTCTGATAAGTCAGTGATATCCACGCTGGAAGGTCTGGACAAATTTGATACTGTTCATAGTCAAGAAGTCAGAGGTGCTCATCATTCAGAGGACGTTGTAAACAAAGTGCATGATCAGGAGGTTAAACCAGCAAAAATTCAGGAAATGAGTCAAACGGATGCCTTTTTTGAAAATGCAATGCATGATGTTAAAGGAAAGTCAGAAAAAAACAATGGAAACCTAATTGACCAATCTGAAATAAGTGACGTATATCAATCTGAAATTACTGAAAGAAGTGCTCATGATTCTGCTACCAAGCTGGAGGTTGATGTTGCTGAATCATACTACAGACCTGCAGGGCATGTTGTTGGAAATATCTACGGTGATGAACCCCTTAAAGACACAAAAGTGATATTGAAAATATCGACAGCACTTCAGGAAAAATCAATGGAAACCATGCTGGAAGGAATGGAAAAATGTGACACTGCTCAGACTGATGATTATGGTGACAATGTCCCTTTGGATGCCCTTGTGCAAGACGTTTTTCAGGTCCATAACACAGCTGCCTCATCCAGTGACAAAGAAATTAATACGCATCACATACATGATGCAATACAAACCGTGGGAGGTGTCACAATAGAAGACAAAAATACAGAAGCACAAAGACCAATGGATGTGTGTGTTGTTAAACAGTTTGAAGGTTCAGAAAAGTTAAGAGTTCATATGAAGAAAGAACGTGAAGCCCAAAAAATTAATGCTTCACAGGAGTTGACACATGCTGGACTAATTTCAGCTGCACACAACAACATTGACTCTTTGACTCCATTTGACATTGGTTGCATGGAAAACTTCAGAGCAGATCCAGTGGTGGATGTGTCAGAGAAAAGTGGAATTACTACAACAGTAGGTGCAGGTAACAGCCAACAAGGGATACAAGAACAAAATCATTTTGATAATAGTAAAAATGTGCAAGGAAAATCCAAGCAGAAGAGGAGAAAGATGGGATCTACTCGTCGTACTCAACTCAATAGGAAACCAGAGGGCGGTTTGGACGACAAAGATAAAACAAACGAAAGGGACTCCGACATAGAACCTAACATGATCAATTCTGACAAGATGGAAGTAGTGGAGGAGTTACCAATGATTTTAACTGCAGAGGTATCACATGATGAAAATGAAAAACTATGTATTGGTGCAGTGTATAAAGAGCAGAAGGAAACAAGTGAAATCAGCAGTGTTCACAACAGGAGGCAGAAGCTACAAAGCAGTACATCTGATCCATTGATACAGATCAATACATTTTCAGACATAAATGAATTAAAGGCTCTCCTTCCCGAGGAATGTGCCTCCCAAAATGAAGAAGTGATTAATCCTGATAAGTTTGTTCAGGTAGCCTATGTAAGGGATTGTGACAGGCATATAGATGTAATTGTAAAGCCAGATGATATTACTGGCACTGAAATGCATACAACCTCTGTGCTTTCTGGAAATACTGAAGACACTCCAAACAGTGGAATCCTAGGAGGGAGCGTTGTGTCTCTATGTGATACCAAACAGAGTATGCAAAATGAGGAGAAAATGCAATGGAGTTTCAACGCAAAACAGGACAAAGCTTTGAAATCAGCAGAAGCACCTGTGGTGGCTGTGTCAGATTTTAAAATAGCTAAATTTGAACTGAGAGGAGACGATCGAGAAGAGCATGAACATGACAAAACTGGTACGCAACAGCAGCAAAACGATGTGAATAAAGGAGCACACAATACAAACGCTGGGATGAAGAATGCAAGTCCCAAATTAAATTCTCCTAACAGGAGAAGAAAGTTGGGCTCAACTCGCAAGAACCTTGAATCACGAATTAAAACGGAAGACTTGCATCAAAAGCAGGACGAGGCTAATGAAGCAACAGAGAATGCAACAAATTTTGGAGATGTAAAGACTGAATATTTCTCAGGCATCGAAGGAAAATACCTTACTGTGGAACCCAAAGACAGTGATGCTGAACAGAGGAAAGAAAAAGTATTCGAAACAGTGGAGTGCAGCTACACTGTTGAGTCTCACAAGTCTCATGCTCACCACAACTTAGAAGAAAATCCTGTTTCTCATGGCCATCAACTAACTCCTTATTATTTCCCTACAATGCCCTCCACTTCTCCTAAACATGACGTAATGTCAGAATCAGCATCTGGTCGTAGGAAAAGAAAAATGGGATCTCACCGGAAGTCACATGGACACAAACACAATGAAAACCAAACGGCCAGAGAGGACAGAATACCAGCTTCAGAATATAAAAGAGAAGTCGGACATATCACAAATGAAGGTGCCATCAAGGCAACTGAAGGAGAGTCTTTGGGCCTGGACAAAATATTAGAGGTAAGCAGCAAAGAGTATTTTTTGTCTAATTTGTTGTAGATTTTTACAATCTTCAATTATAATTGTTTCACATCATACTTAAATGGAGGTTACACATTTCAATGATTTTATTAGTTTTAACCAGTTCTAAGTGAGCTTTCTTAACATTGTGCTGCTTTATTGTAGACATAATCCTGTGTATGTAGCTAAGACTGAATCAATATGTTCAGACAATTTTTCCACACAGTAAGAGTTTGATGTGCTCTACTTCCCATTTGAATAAAACCTCTTTCACACGGTCAAGTATTTGATGCAATGATGAGAAAATGCAAGGAAGGATGCACAAGTGGGGTATCTTTAAAAGGAGAACATAAACATATGTATTGGCTCTTAATGGTGCAAGATATTTTTTGTCTTTTATGCACTGAAGTTGTCCTAAATGAAAGCCACTCATGAAGCTATAGCAAATTAGATATCTTAAGTCATACCAATGAAAACTCAAAGGATGCTCAAAGGTTCTTGTAATGGAAATGTCTTAAATTAAATACATTTGAAGGTACCAGTATTATTCCCTAAACACCTTTCAAATTAAAAGTTTAAATCTGCAATTGTCTGAAAACAAAGATTATTAGTTGGCACACGATAACACCGTATCTACGTAGGTATACTGCATATCAAAATGTCATAGACTGGAGATGCAATCTGTAAAATAAGAATCTCCTAGTAGTCACCTCATGATTAAGATGTTTTTGTCCATGCAGGTTGAGGGAAGTGACAATAAAGAATCATCTAACATCTACACATCAAAAGCAGGAGTGCTCTCAAGGCCTGTGAGGTAAGTCTGATACTGAGGTTGCAAAGAGATGTAAACACAGCGCCCTCGGAGGCTCATTCGGCTACATGATAAATGCTGAACCATTAAAGGTGCTCCGAGGAACATTCAGTTGGTGTTCATTCTTGCACCTCCTTTGGAAAAAAGCGGCAGTGTTTTATATATATACACGAAAAACTATATTTTTTAATTTCATTCTTTATCTAATTGTATTCAGCAATTCCTCTAATCCAAGAAAAGTTCTTTAAATCGAACCTGGCTTGACAAAGACCTTGGATGTATATTTTTAGTATCGCTATAAATCACAACAAGAATATTTATTTGTGATTATTCATTTAAGTTGGAAAAGATGGGATTCCTGTTATTTTTAATAGTAAAAAACATCAAACTTGAGCTTTAAAACACTTTCGGTTTTGTCTCGACTTCAAATATAAACTTTATATTGTTTCTATTCTGTACGGTTTATCAGATTAATCTCTCAAAGACTGCAAGCGTTTGTCAGGAATATTGTTCACCTTAAACTAAAAACTTTGCCAACATATTGTGTTAGATCTATATCCGATTGTCTGTTCCACAGTGAGAGGACTCCAGTTCAACCTCCTTTTGCTGAAATCCGCCTGGTTCAAGACAGTCAAAAACTGTTTTCTCTGGGTAAAATGAACATTAATACTTATACAAAGCATGTAAAAGTGTAACACGTGACAAGAAACAGTTTTTGTAATGATTTCAGCAGGTAATCCCCAAGAAGATCATGGGTCAAACAGTTATAACGTAGTGATGGTTGGAGACAGCAGTGTGGGCAAAACCTCCTACATGAGAAGAGCTCAAAGTGGGAAGTTTTCTTTAGATTTACCAGCATCTCTTGGTAAGATCCTGATCTTTATCCTATTATATCGCTACTCTGTGTAAATATACAGAATAATGTGACATAAATACATTTTGCAGGACTTGATTCATGCATGTGGACTGTGTTAGTGGACGGAAAACCTGTAGTGCTAAAGCTGTGGGACACAGCAGGTCAAGAAAGGTGAGTTTCTAAAAGAAAGAAGAAAGTACACAAGTAACATCGTCTTTGCACTTGCTATTGTAGCCAGTCACGGGTGTTGTAATTAAGAGTTACCACATATGTGTCACACAATGTGTTTCAGAATTGGTTTGGCACATCTCAGAAATGTTTTGAATGTTGTAATTGGAACAGACAGACAGACATTGCCCAAGAGGCAGAGGCGGTGGAAACATGCATGAAATTCAAACAAAAGGAAACAATAAACACAGACTCACGCAGACAGACACGTTTGACACCTACTTTGTGGATTTACAGTATGACAAATAATGTGGTTGCTATGTTTACGTCATCAGTCTTTCCAAGACAGGTGTAAAGAATATGTCACAAAAGTTTCAGGGAAGTTTCGGCAAACTCAACAGACCAGTATTATTAGACAAAGCAGTGTTTGTCACCGAAATACAAAACAGATTTGTGATTAACTTTCGATGTTCCTAGTTGTGTCAAGTGTGCAGCCCTCCCTGTTTCTGATTACACATTCTTTATTATCCTTCAAAGGTTTCGCAGCATCACAAGACAGATTTTCCATAAAGCCCAGGCTTTTATCTTGATGTATGACATAACATCCACTCAAAGTTTTTCTGCAGTCAGCTACTGGGCGAGCTGTATTAAGGTACAGTGCAATGCAAATCTTCAGCAGCTGTTGTCTCAATGTTGTTGTCACTATTGGCTTTGTTTTGATTTGCAAAATGTGTTTTTGTTATAAAGAGCAGGACTGGGTATTGTCTTATTTTTTTCCATGCTAAAGCAATACTTTTCTTTTTTACTTATTATATTTTAAAAATATATATACAGTACATTTCACATTGAGGAATAAACTTGTTTTTCACATCCTAACCCTTACCCTATTGCACCTGTAAAACAACATTACTTTCCATTCCAGTATTTCTATTTTTATTTTCTGTTCATCTGAAAAATAATGTTTGGTATTACAGTTTTTTTCGATTGCTAACCCACAGTGGGCACAACTGTAGCTCAATGTGCAAAACTCTAACTACAGTCTGCACTACCAAAAGTCACTGGAGCTGAACAGTTCACTTCACCTGCAAAACAGGTTCAGTGCAGCAAACACTATGAATTGTCCTCACTGAGATAACACACACTGTCACTCAGAATATGCTCAGAGTACTAACACTAGCATCAAACCCCAATACATAAATTACAAACTTTTAATCTTTACAGATTTGAATAATTTGAGTTATTTCACACAAATTGCGTAATACTTTCTTTGATGAAAGGGTGAAATGCTTTCACATGAAATTGTTTATTTTATAACATACCAGTTTTTTTAGGAAAACAAAAAGAAATGAAAATCAGAAGTTTGCTTCAATAGATACACATTTTGTATATTTTATTGAAAACATTTCCAAATGTAGTATTTATCTGTGTAAATATTCTATAATTGTAATACAGAAATCAATTCCTGTAATGTTGTCATTTACTGTAAGGACGCAACTCTAAGCTGTTTGTTTGCTGGAAAATTCGTATTACAGATGCAACTTTAGATTTTTGCAGATTGGGTTGCACTCTCAACCCTGCCTCTCTCAATGAGAGACCATGATTCACAACAGGGTCTATCAGTGTAGCCCTTACTGTATTTCATCAGACATTACAGCTCTGTCTTCCTCAACACATCCACACTCTCACTGCCACTCTTCTCCCTCCAACAACCTGTCCTTGGTCCATTTACAACAAAAAAATATATTTTTGAGCTTTCCCTTTATACTGTATATGTTCACTAACAAGTCTAAAACAAGACACCTTCTTAGTGTTTCAGTTGAAATTACAATCTGCAGTGTTTGAAATGCACTAGGCATTCATTCTGTTTTGAATGTGTGGTTTACAGTTGTGGCAGTAGTGTGTTAGCGTTTGAAAAAAAGTGCTGGAAATCCACAGTGTTGTGCAGGTTGTGTTTAAGCCATGAGATAAGTGTGTAGAGTTTTGAAAATTGTGTTTAATCAATGAAAAATGAGCTAGAGTTTGGTCCACATGAACCGTTGCTGTGCATACTGTTGTTAGAGTTTTGCACTTGTCGTTCCAGTTGTGCCCACTGTGGTTTAGCGATCGAAAAAAACTGTAAAGTTTTTTTAAAAGGTATACAGGTCCTTCTCATATAATTAGCATATTGTGATAAAGTTCAATATTTTCTGTAATGTACTGATAAACATTAGACTTTCATATATTTTAGATTCATTACACACAACTGAAGTAGTTCAAGCCTTTTATTGTTTTAATATTGATGATTTTGGCAAAAAAGTAAAGAAAAACCAAAAATCGCTATCTAAAGAAATTAGCATATTTAATCCGACCAATAAAAGAAAAGTGTTTTTAATACAAAAAAGTCAACCTTCAAATAATTATGTTCAGTTATGCACTCAATACTTGGTCGGGAATCCTTTCGCAGAAATGACTGCTTCAATGCGGCGTGGCATGGAGGCAATCAGCCTGTGGCACTGCTGAGGTGTTATGGAGGCCCAGGATGCTTCGATCGCCGCCTTAAGCTCATCCACAGTGTTGGGTCTGGTGTCTCTCAACTTCCTCTTCACAATATCCCACAGATTCTCTATGGGGTTCAGGTCAGGAGAGTTGGCAGGCCAATTGAGCACAGTAATACCATGGTCAGTAAACCATTTACCAGTGGTTTTGGCACTGTGAGCAGGTGCCAGGTCTTGTTGAAAAATGAAATCTTCATCTCCATAAAGCTTTTCAGCAGATGGAAGCATGAAGTGCTCCAAAATCTCCTGATAGCTAGCTGCATTGACCCTGCCTTTGATAAAACACAGGCATGGCACCCCAGACCATCACTGACTGTGGGTACTTGACACTGGACTTCAGGCACTTTGGCATTTCCTTCTCCCCAGTCTTCCTCCAGACTCTGGCACCTTGATTTCCGAATGACATGCAAAATTTGCTTTCATCCGAAAAAAGTACTTTGGACCACTGAGCAACAGTCCAGTGCTGCTTCTCTGTAGCCCAGGTCAGGCGCTTCTGCCGCTGTTTCTGGTTCAAAAGTGGCTTGACCTGGGGAATGCGGCACCTGTAGCCCATTTCCTGCACACGCCTGTGCACGGTGGCTCTGGATGTTTCTACTCCAGACTCAGTCCACTGCTTCCGCAGGTCCCCCAAGGTCTGGAATCGGCCCTTCCCCACAATCCTCCTCAGGGTCCGGTCACCTCTTCTGGTTGTGCAGCGTTTTCTGCCACACTTTTTCCTTCCCACAGACTTCCCACTGAGGTGCCTTGATACAGCACTCTGGGAACAGCCTATTCGCTCAGAAATTTATTTCTGTGTCTTACCCTCTTGCTTGAGGGTGTCAATGATGGCCTTCTGGACAGCAGTCAGGTCGGCAGTCTTACCCATGATTGCGGTTTTGAGTAATGAACCAGGCTGGGAGTTTTTAAAAGCCTCAGGAATCTTTTGCAGGTGTTTAGAGTTAATTAGTTGATTCAGATGATTAGGTTAAGAGCTCGTTTAGAGTACCTTTTCATGATATGCTAATTTTTTGAGATAGGAATTTGGGGTTTTCATGAGCTGTATGCCAAAATCATCAGTATTAAAACAACAAAAGACCTGAAATATTTCAGTTGGTGTGCAATTAATCTAAAATATATGAAAGTTCAATTATTATCATTACATTATGGAAAATAATCAACTTTATCACAATATGCTAATTATATGAGAAGGACCTGTATAGGACTGGGGGCGCCCAGGCCCTGCAGCCGACCCGGGTTCGAATCGCGCCCGGGTCAGTTCTCTGCATGTCCTCCCCTCTCTGCCCCATTTCACCTCTGTCTCTACAAATCTGTCTAATAAAGCAAAAATGCCAAAAAAAAAGCATATATTTGAAAAAAGGTATATGGACTTATTTATCTAAAACATCTGTCTACAGTCAGATTAGTCTGTAGGAACAAGAATAAAACTGTTCTGTGTTTGCAGGAAGGGGCTGCAGACAACTTGACCATCTTTCTTGTTGGTAATAAGAGTGATCATGCAGATCGGCAGGTTAAAACTCAGGAGGGGGAAACTCTGGCTAAGGTATGGATCTGTGACTTCACATCCTCTCACACCTTTAGCTTATCTGTCGATGCCAGAATACAACAGAACAGTTGGAATTATCATCTATATTTACCACACTTAAAGCAGCAGTTTTACTTCCCCAGGAGTACAACTTTGAATTCAAGGAGTGTAGTGCTGCCACAGGGGAAAATGTGATTGAGTGTTTGGAAACTATGGCCAGGTAAGACATTTCACATCAATCACAGACTTTTCCTTAGTCTTGTCTCCATCATGTCCGTTTGATTCTTAAAAAGCACGTACTTTAATATTCTGTGTGCTGTTATGTTGCTTGCCATTCACGTAACTGATCATGATGTTGCTGTGTTGTTGCCAGGATATTGATTCAAACAGTTGACATGAGAGAAGAAGGCATGGTTTTACACAAAGAAATCTCCCCACAGAAGAAATCCTCAGGATGTTGCTGAGTGGATCTGAAAAGTGCTGGACTTTCTTTTTGAAGAGATTGTATGTACATCACAAAAACAGGTTAATAACCCATCTTCGGTTCTTTAAATCCTTGTTACTGAATGTGTATTAATTGACATAAATGAATATGATAAATACATTAAAACATACATACATTTTTTTAAATAACATTTTTGCAGTTTTATTTTACAAACTTTACATGTTATTGATTTAGAGGACAAAATGCATAAAATATACTTTTGAGTATTTTCAGATGAGCTAAGAAATGTCACTTGGAGAGGAAGCCACAGTGTGTTTTGATATGTACACTGTATATCTTCATGTACATACTATTCTGTATAAGTGCTGGCTTTCTGCAATGGCAGGTCAATGAACAGCTGTAAGCAATCAAGGAAATAATTATCACATAATGATTTTCCCCTACTCACTTACAGTAATGACTTGTCACATTGATTTCCCTTCTGGTACATGTAAGCCTTACTCTACTAGTGCAATTTCAACTAATCACAAAAAGTCAATATTTATAAAGACTTGTTTCAGAAATGTCCATTCGAAGATGTAATTCATCTCACTGAGAAACTAAACGTTTACAATTAGTGAACTAAAGCACTTTTCAAATGCTACGCAATTATGTTACACAGGCCTTTTTGTTCATGGAGTGTTACCAGATTCTATGCTCTCTGTTGTGCTAGTACCAGTGATAAAAGATAAAGTGGGGAAGCTAAACAGCTCTGATAATTACAGGCCAATAGCTTTGGCCAGTGTCATGTCCAAAGTAATGGAGACAGTTCTACTGAGTAGACTTGAGAGGTATGTCCTGTCTACTGACCACCAATTTGGTTTTAAAAGAAAGCATGGTACTGATTTATGTATTTTTGCACTAAAGGAAATTTTAGATAAATATAATAGGCAAAATTCCACAATGTTCATGTGTTTTATTGATGCTTCTAAAGCTATTGATCGTGTTAATCATGGGAAATTGTTTTTAAAATTGTCTAAAAGTGGGGTCCCTGGTTTTTTAATTAGAATCTTGGTCTATTGGTACTCGCATCAGGCAATGAGGGTGAGATGGGGGAGTGTAACATCTGATCCCTTCCATGTTACCAATGGTGTTCGCCAGGGCGGAATTTTGTCTCCTTTTCTTTTTAATATGTATATGAATGACTTGTCTTTGATTTTAAATGCATCTGGTACAGGCTGTAGGATTGGGTGCTCACTCATTAACCACCTTATGTACGCAGATGATCTGGTCATCTTTAGCCCATATAGTGCTGGTCTACAACAGCTTCTGAGAGTATGCACACAGTATGGTGATGATTTTGACATAAAATACAACGCAAAAAAGAGTAAGATCATGATTGTCAGAAGCAGAGGAGACAGACAGTCAACCTTCCCTGACTTCTATCTGTCTGGCACTGCACTCAGTGTGTGTGGTGAAATTACATACTTGGGCCATATTATGTCTAATGACCTGTCTGATGACAAGGATATCTATAGGCAGCGTCGGAAGCTGTATGCACAAGCGAACATGCTCTGCCGTAAGTTTACTATGTGCTCTGTACCTGTCAAAATCTCACTCTTTAGAGCGTATTATACGCCGCTGTATACTGCCCACCTGTGGTGTCGTTATAAGCAAGGCAGCATTAGAAAGCTTACAGTGGCCTATAATGATAGCATGAGGCTACTGCTGAGAGCTCCAAGAAGCTCCAGTGCAAGCCAAATGTTTGTAAGTGTTGGGGTCCCTACCTGCTCTGCTGTTACGTGGCCTGATGTATGGATTTATGTGTAGGGCATCTGAGTCTGAAAATAACTTAATTGCAGTTTTGGCCAACCCTCTATGCAGTTCGGTCAGATTTTCTTCCAGACTGTGGAACCATTGGCGATCATGTCTGTATGCTTGGCATTGAATATTGTGAAAGGCTGTGTATTTTTTACTCTGTGTTTGTGTATTTGTTTATGTTGTTTGTGTTGATATGGATCCCCCTGGGTCTGAAATAAAGAATTATAACAATATGTGAAAAGCTGTTTTCTTTTTACAGCCCAGAGACACTTCTCTGAGCTTTAAAAATAAAACAGCTTTTCACATATTGTATTTGTATTACAATGTCTATACTTTATGGAATTTATTAATGTTACTCTCATGAACCAAATATATTACATTTGTTATGTATATACCTGCACTTATATTTCACTGTTGCTGAATCTTAACAGGCAAATAACGTCTTGGATGTTACAAAACATGGTACCAGGCAGATGGATATTAACAAAGGTCTATTAATGAAGTATTTGTATATAGGGGAGAGTGGCCTAAGTTGTGCATTTTGGAAGTTGTGCCACCCCTTGTTTCTAGAAAACCGTGGAATAAATTGGAAATGTGACCATATATTTAAGAAGAGCCAACCATTTGACTCATCCCGTAAAGAAGGGAGACACAAGGAATAAGATATAAGCACATTTAAGCTCAAAAAACTGTGTTGCCTTTCAAAGTAAAATTTCCATGATCAAGGTTTTTTGATTATTGTGTCTGAACAATTATAGACAAGTTTGAAAACATTTGACACATGTTTTAGTGCTTTGGTATGCTACATTTTGAGTCTATACAGTTAGCACGATGTCAGCCCTAAATTGCTGCATCATGCTTATTATCCAAATTTCTGGGATTGGGGTGATTTGTGCCAAAGGGCCTGGGTGAGTTATAAGTAAGTAAGTAAAATGTGTTTATAAAAGCACATTTATGACAGTTTGCACTGTACATAGTGCATTCAGTAGGTAAACAATGAAGGTAAAATAACAATAACCAAAATAAAAGACGTAAAGCCCATACATCCACATAAACACAGATAGTAGTGCAGAGGTAAGATAGTTAATGGGGAGGAAACACCAGGGTGTACATATGGGTTTTGAGCCTTGATTTAAAGGCAGAAATGTAGGGGAATCACATTTGTCAGGTGGCAGTTGGTTCCACAAGCACGGAGCAACTAGTGCAAAGTACATTTCTGAGAGTTGTGCCAGTGGCATGGCTGTATACGCTGGTCACCAAAAGAAAGTGATTGTCTACAGTAGCTCAGAAGAGAGTGACATCTCAATTCCACTTAACGACACCACTGATGAGAGTTCAGATGGCCAGAAAGATGATGATGGTGACTTTGTCATTGTGAGCTTTGCAGGTTAAACCATTAGATCTGCTAGGCCTTGTTTAAGAAAATTGTCCTTCAATCTTTGTCAACTATTTACTTTATTTACTTTAAATAAACCTTAAATAAGTAATTGTCTAATGGATTTGTCTTGCATTACAGTTTATGAGATATATAGCATGGCACAATTCACCCCATGGTATTCTCTCCAACCGCACAACTTACACCACACCAGGGGCAAGTTGTGCATCAAGACAACTTTTTTTCCGAAAGCTATATTTCTTCAACAGTTTATTCCAGATCCAAAGTTTTTATTGCCAGGGATGCACAACACCCTGAAATATATGTACATATTTGAGTTGGAGACTTTACTGTCAAGGCCTTACTTTAAAGTCACTTTGAGTGAAAAGTTGCACAACTTAGGCCACTCTCCCCTACTATATTTTCCAGTGTTGATATGCTGCTCATGCAATGTGTATGTGAACAAAAGCATACAATTCACACAGGATCACCAGAATTGCACAATAGAAGATTGGAAAAATCATGCCTGGTCTAATGAGTCTCGATTTCAGTTGCGACATTCAGATGGCAGGTTCAGAATTTGGCGTAAACAACATGAAAGTATGGATTCATCCTGCCGTGCACCATCAACCATGCCTTGTTCAAAGTCACTTAAACCCCCTTTCTCCCCCATTCTGATGCTCGGTTTGACTTCAGCGCGTTGTTTTGACCACATCTACATGCCTAAATGCATTGATTTTCTGCCATGTGATTGTCTGAGCAGCTATTTGTTTTTATAAGCCATTGAACAGGTGTACCTAATAAAGTGGCCGGTGAGTGAATATAATAATGCCATACATTGTTAATCTTCATACAAGTAATCTAACTGTCAAGATGTTCTGACCTTAGTCTTGTGTAAGATAAAGCAAGGTTGTTTATAACTGAGATAGTATGTTCTAATATTGTGCCAAAGTATGTTTGTTGTGGCTCACTATGTTAACCCTGATAAACTGTTGTGATGTTGCAAAAGTTTGTGTGTTCATGTAACAGATACAGTTTACTATAATAACTGAAGCCTGGGCTGCCATTCTTCAGTCATTACTACAGTCACATTAATGGTTGTTGTCGTGACTCTTGCCTGCAAGCAATAAAGATCGTTTTACTTATTTTATTTGAACATTGTATACTGGCAATTAATTACCATGTCTAATTTTCAGTTCCACAACATCATACAGGTTGGCCACATTTTATAATTATAGAGGTATAGTAGTAAAATAATTAAAGGTGAAGTAAGCAATTTATTTATGTTAATATAGGTGTAAAATCGCTCTTTATTCATACAGTGACCACTTATATAGTGTGCACATTTCACAAAGCCGATTTCTCAGTCACCCGCTCTGTAATCTGCAAATCAACTTTTCGGGGATCCCACTACCGATAACCAATCAGAAGAGAGAATGCAAACCGGGACCCGTCTCACTGACGGTACACATGCAGAGCACAGATGGCTTAATGTGTATGCACCATAGATAGTAAATAATATGGATGTAGCATCCGGGCTGACCTCAGTTATTCACACGGCATCCAATAATCGTTTGTGCGCGTCGCCATTTTGTGAGGGGGAGGGATCAGCTGACGTATACCTCCGAGGCAAAGTGAGGGACAACGGGCTGAGAGCTGTCACTCAAGAGATCGCGCCAATACATTTTAACCTCCAAAAGAATAAAAACTAGCGTGGTCCAAAAGAATTCACCCCCCTCAGTGTTGTCATGGAGATATGACCTAAACATACAGACTAAAATGGTTTCGTGGCCCAGGCTGTAAATAGGCTTAATAAGACTTTGAAAACGGCCTGTCTAACAAGTGAGTCAAAGAAAAACTGCTCGGTCTTGGCACAACCCCCAGTGGCACTTCCGGTTACTACAGTTGTGGTCACTTCCTTATTGGATGCTGGTAAAAATCGCTGAGGTTGGGGCTTGGTATGCACCTACAATGGAGGAGCAGGGGCCTATTTCAGGTAGCTGGTTTTGAGGCAACCCAGAGTTTGTTCGCTCTGAGTTAGTGGAAACTCTCGGTTTTCCGTTTCAAGAAGCAGGTTCAGCGCAACCGAGAGTCAGTTACTGCGGCAACATTCGCCGTGGGTCTAACCTGCTGGATAGGTGGTTAGACCTACCCTGAGTTTGTTTTCACTTTACGCTGCAGCTCCGACTGAAGAAAGAGTCACTGTCACAACGCAACCCTGTACAGTTTAAAGCAAATCACTCCATAGAAATCTCCATCGGGATGTTTTTATCATTTCCTGATGATTTTACGTTTGATCGATCATTTATCTGATCAGTAGCCTTGTTCTCAGCCCTTGTGCCGTTCATATGCGGCCACCTTACACATCGTGAACATGCTTTACATTCATATTAATAAACCTATTGTATTGTAGGCCTATGTATCTCGTTATTTATTTTTATCATTATCAGTAGTTTTTTAACATCTGTGCCACTGATCAGGATCTACAATGGAAACTCTTATGTGTCAAACGTTAATATATTTCACTCCCCATTTAAAAGAAGCGACAATCTGTTTACTGCACAGTAGGCCTATTATAGCTTGCCTACATAGGCTAATAGGCTACAGCGAATATAAAACACTGTCAGCAATGCTGTGCACCGGCAGCTTAATAATTTTGTTGCTGCTGATATGCGTAACTTAATTCTTAAAATAGACTTGCTTCTCATACGGAAGCAATGATGCTCTTGACAAAAAACTTTTGCACCGTTTTTTTCTGAATTGCCGAAGTGATTAGATCAGAGTTATGAGACAATATCCCCGTTCATTCTTCTCCATAAGCTCATTCGTTAATATTTCTTACTCGAGTGGGAGGAGCGGAGAAGTTTTCTTTTTTGAGAAGTGGAGAAGTGGGAGGATCAAGCATTTGTTTCTTCTGTTTCCATGGTGAATCATGTTATCAGCGATCCATTGACGATGGCTTTTATGCACACGCTCCACCCAGAGTGAACACGCTCAGAGTTGATTAACCCAACGCTGATCCACTGTTCTGAAACCGAAAACCCAGAGTTGTTCGTCAACCCTGCGCTCTGAGTTGACCAACTCAGAGCGCAGGATTAAACCCAGAATATGTAAAACCAGCTACCTGAAATAGGCCCCAGGTCAAATCCTTCCCAATGTCTGTTTTGATGGGTTCTTATCATGTTTTATCACACTTATGGATCTGAGATGATGCTAGAGACCTCGCTTCTTGAAGACCGCAGTGCATTAATGTGGTGACGTAGGGACGAGGGAGGGGACTGCTAACTGCAGTCACTGACAGGAAGTTAGCTAAACTGAACCTTTAACAGGTTTTTTTTTTAAATGTTATATAATTTCAATATTGTATTATGTTTGTGCACATTTCCCTGTGCCTAATGCCTTTTAATGAAAATGTTCTGTTACGTCTCATACATTAATAAAACTCCAGAACAACGACTGCATGCTCATGGAGTTAATTTGTGTCCTGGTGGAAGTTTTATTTCCAGACTGACAAAGACAACAGTGTTCCCACAGGAAAAGCAACTCATTCAATTGTATGAGGAGCATGGCAACAATGGCGCCACAGCACTAACCTCATAACATCCCAAAGGAGCTTTTGTTGGAAACAAACGCTGACGCAGGCGCAGCATATTCCAACTTCATCAGAGAACAGATAATTACAGCAATTCAAATACTAGCTCAGACCTCACTGGCTGAAGAAGATAGATATTATTATTATATTCCTCAATTAATCCAGTATAAGTCTTAAACGTGTAAACATTTTGACTTGGTTAAACATCAAACATGGAAAACAGTTTTTTTTATATAATTTCAGTACAAAAGTTTCCATAAAGAATGGTGCAGTTTGGTTCAAATAACAGGGGGAAACAATTTTAACACAGTTCAAGTATTAAATGTCCAATTAATTGCTGCTCAAGACTTTTTCAGGACACAGCAGGTCAGTTAAAATGTTTTTTTTTAGCTCATCTGCATACAAATTTAACAATTGATAATGTATAAAAAATAATGTTTTCCAAAAAATTGGCTAATTATGCCTATTGATTTTAATTTGTTTATTTAGCCTAAACATTTGCACTCTCTATGAAATAAACAAAGCCAGAAAAGTAACTGCAACATCCTCTCACTTCTTCAGACTTTAAAGAGTGTTGATTTAATTTTTATTTAAATATTATTTGTAACGAAGCACAACCAAAGAACAGATATCTTAGAAATTCTTTCGGTTTATTGCATGATAAATAAGCAATTTTCATATTAAGGTTTCAGTTAATATTATAAAAGTTATTATGAACTGCACTACATTTAACAAAGGGGAAAACATTCATACAATATGCAGCAACCGTCTGATGGAAACACGTTTGCACTTAATGTTCTCTTTTAGATAACAGGATCTTTGCTCTTTCACATCTCTTTTCCAACTCAGCTGAACTCAACATGATGGGAGTGTTCAGGCTCATAGAGCCTCTGTAGAGCCCTTATGTTTTTGACAAATTCTCCTTCATTGTACCTGTAGCAGCTTCGTCACTGGTTTCATTTCCTTGGCTGACTATCGTTACATTTTCTTCCGGGGGATGTGATACTGGGTCCTTGATCTTTGCGTGGGAATATTTGTGTTTTTTGGAGGAGTGGTATTGTCTGATGGCCTGCATGACATCAGAAGCAGCCCAGTGGTGATGGGTCAGAGCATCCTGTAGAGTAAAAGGGCCGTCTCTGGTTCGTCTTACTCCTTTACACACTGCTGTGCTGCGCAGCTCGAGTCCTATCTCATGCACGACTTTGCGCATATATTTCTGAGTTTCATTTAGACACTGCACCTCTGAAGGAACAGATAATAAAAAAAGAAAATAATTGAGATTAACAAGTATCATACTAGGTGTATATTTTAAACTGAAATTTGAAAATGTTAATGTGTTAAACTGAAATGTGTTTTCAATTTAAGATTTACCTAGAGTAAAGTTTGGCGGCTTGAAGCGAGTGCAACGCAGGCCTGTCAGAATAGGTTGCGATTTCCCCTCTGGACCCAGTAAACCTTGCACCGCCATCTCATAGGCTTCCTGTGAACGCATGTCTACATTGGAATACCTGTGTAGAAAAGGAAAATAGTCATTTACCTGCACCTGTCAATAATTATGTATCACTTTACTGTGGCACCTGCTGAGAGCTCTTATGGCCTAATGTCAGATGTGTAGTTGGTCTTATTCCAAAGTGAAGCACACTCTATTTATTAAGGAGGAACTTAACGAGAAGTGATATGTTTTCTTTGTTAATATACGTGTAAAATAAATCTATATACATACAGCAATCACTTAAACAGTATGCACAGTTCCTAACACAGGTCTCCCAGTCATTCAGCCTTGCAGTAATTGCCAGATAAAATTGTGAGTATCCGGCGTTTTCTATCCAATCGGGAGACTCTATAAAGCGCCGGGTCTCTGTGCTCGTATACGATGACTAGCTGCTCTCCATCGTGGCACTATCTGACAAAGACGGCTGCGTGTTCATGTGGTGGTGACATAGGGACGAGGGAGGGGACTGCTAACTGCAGCACAGGAAGTTAGCTAAAAGGACCATATCACCTACTTCTCCTTTAAGAGCCAGAAATGACAACATTATATTTATAGGAATGTTAAGAATATTAAGTGTGGATATCATACATTAACAGGGCTTTTTGATTGGCACCCTGGAGCATTGCCAAGACTCTGTCCAGTTTATCCTGTGTAATGTGATCTGTTGAAAACAACAGGAGTACAGGGTCAGATACAGACAAATAAACAATAACTGCTGTAGTCTGTTTGCTTCCTCCATTCAAATGGTGGAAAAGACAGAAAGTTACAAATACCAGTATGCTACATAAATACCATCTGATGAATATAAAAAAGGGAAAAATGAAATAATACATTATTAATTATGGAATTAATAAGGTAGGGGAGAGTGGCCTAAGTTGTGCAACTTTTTACTCAAAGTGACTTTAAAGTAAGGCCTTGACAGTAAAGTCTCCAACTCAAATATGTACATATATTTCAGGGTGTTGTGCATCCCTGGCAATAAAAACTTTGGATCTGGAATAAACTGTTGAAGAAATATAGCTTTCGGAAAAAAGTTGTCTTGATGCACAACTTGCCCCTGGTGTGGTGTAAGTTGTGCGGTTGGAGAGAATACCATGGGGTGAATTGTGCCATGCTATATATCTCATAAACTGTAATGCAAGACAAATCCATTAGACAATTACTTATTTAAGGTTTATTTAAAGTAAATAAAGTAAATAGTTGACAAAGATTGAAGGACAATTTTCTTAAACAAGGCCTAGCAGATCTAATGGTTTAACCTGCAAAGCTCACAATGACAAAGTCACCATCATCATCTTTCTGGCCATCTGAACTCTCATCAGTGGTGTCGTTAAGTGGAATTGAGATGTCACTCTCTTCTGAGCTACTGTAGACAATCACTTTCTTTTGGTGACCAGCGTATACAGCCATGCCACTGGCACAACTCTCAGAAATGTACTTTGCACTAGTTGCTCCGTGCTTGTGGAACCAACTGCCACCTGACAAATGTGATTCCCCTACATTTCTGCCTTTAAATCAAGGCTCAAAACCCATATGTACACCCTGGTGTTTCCTCCCCATTAACTATCTTACCTCTGCACTACTATCTGTGTTTATGTGGATGTATGGGCTTTACGTCTTTTATTTTGGTTATTATTATTTTACCTTCATTGTTTACCTACTGAATGCACTATGTACAGCACTTTGGACAGTGCAAACTGTCATAAATGTGCTTTTATAAATACATTTTACTTACTTACTTACTTATAACTCACCCAGGCCCTTTGGCACAAATCACCCCATCCCCAGAATTTTGGATAATAAGCATGATGCAGCAGTTTAGGGCTGACATCGTGCTAACTGTATAGACTCAAAATGTAGCATACCAAAGCACTAAAACATGTCAAATGTTTTCAAACTTGTCTATAATTGTTCAGACACAATAATCAAAAAACCTTGATCATGGAAATTTTACTTTGAAAGGCAAAACACAGTTTTTTGAGCTTAAATGTGCTTATATCTTATTCCTTGTGTCTCCCTTCTTTACAGGATGAGTCAAATGGATGGCTCTTCTTAAATATGTGGTCACATTTCCAATTTCTTCCACGGTTTTCTAGAAACAAGGGGTGGAACAACTTCCAAAATGCACAACTTAGGCCACTCTCCCCTACATATTTTACGAAATATTATTGGATATCAGTTGGGAGCAGTTTTACCATTTATTTCAGATAATGCTTTGGATAAAATACTACTTCTTAGATGTAGTCATCTAGAATGATGTGTTATCAATTGAATGAACAGATGAAATTGAATGTATACAATGTAAGCAGTTTTACCGTAGGTGGACCTTTCCACAACTCGGCCCATGTGAGAGAAATCATCTGTTGCAGATCCAAATTCACCCTCCAGTGTGTAATCCTGAAACATATCAAACAGCATTAATGATGGGAATATTGTATCTTCATTGCTTCTGCCTACATCTAATGTTAACCCATTGATGACTATGGCAATCTAGGATGCATGTCCTTAATGCCTGAGGCTTTTCTGAAAAAATAGTACGAATTGTCAAGTCTACCAAAACCTTAATATCTAAGCCTGTGTAGCACATAGAAACATGAAATAAAATACATTTAAAAGTTAAGGTTCACAGGTTTTATTTAAACATGCTCCCTTAGCGCTTACAAACCAACAAATATTTCTAAAAATCGTCAAAATTAGAAGAATTAGAAAATTATTAAATATTGTTAATAAATAGATGCAATGTGTTGTGTGATTTTCGTCAGTAGTCTATAGTAGACCTTGATTCTGCGCACCAAGGGGAATTAATCAATTGTCAGATCTAATTTCGCACAATAGGGTTCAACCATTCACAGAGCTTCAGAATAAATTCAAACTGTCAAACCAAGAATCGTTTAGATATTTACAGTTAAAAAATTGGATAATGGAAAACTTTAATTTACAATATGATTTGGTTCAAGGACCATTTGAGGAGGTTATGTTTAAAAAAGGAAAGAAGAAACAGTTAATTGGTAGCATATATAATATTCTTTTGAAGGAAGAATCTAAACACTACTCAATGCATAAGCTCTATGAACAATGGAATAAAGATCTCCAATTCAAAGAAGCCAATATAAAATGGAAGAAATGCTTGTATCTTACAAATAAAATTACCACTAATGAAAATCTCAGGTTAATACAATATAAACTAATGACAAGAATATATTATACTAGAGATAAATTACATAAGTTTTATGCTGACTCCTCTGACCAGTGTGTGAAGTGTGGCTCTCAAGACTCCCTCATACACGCCTTTTGGCATTGTATGAAAGTGAACAAAGGATGGAATGAAATCCAAGAATGGATATCAACCATTTGTAAAACAAAAATGCAGTTCTCAGCTCAGCTGTGCATTTTTCAGAACCCCGAGGGTGTAAGGTACCCTACGGGATGGCAAATTATGTTTTCTTCCCTTGTTTACAAGAAACTAATTTTAAAATACTGGAAAGATGCAGAGGCTCCTACATTAAAGAACTGGAAAGAACTTATGAAATATTATCTGACCATAGAAAAGACATTATCCGAAGACAACAACAAAACAAATCAATTTAATGAAGTATGGAAACACATCTATGAGGCACTATGAGAAATAAAGCTTGTAGCATTGCTGAGAAGGGAGGGGGGAACTACGGTGGAGATCACAGGACATGGATTTTTCTTTTTGTGTGTGTGTGTGTGTGTGTGTGTGTGTGTGTGTGTGTGTGTGTGTGTGTGTGTGTGTGTGTGTGTGTGTGTGTGTGTGTGTGTGTGTGTGTGTGTGTGTGTGTGTGTGTGTGTGTGTGTGTGTGTGTGTGTGTGTGTGTGTGTGTGTGTGTGTGTGTGTGTGTGTGTGTGTGTGTGTGTGATCATGCAATAATGAACAACATACACATTTGTCCTTTTTTAATTTTTTTTCTGTCTTTTCTTAGTTTGTATGTATTGTCTGGTGTTGTTGTTTGTTTGTTTGATTATTGTTACAAAAAAAAAGCAAAATAAAAAGAATTATACAAAAAAAAAAAATGATTCTGCGCACCAAACGCCACGAACTGTTCTGTCGCCGACATAGCTGGCGTATTTTTTTTATTATTTTGTTTTATTTTTTTATTTTTTATTTTTTTGATTGACATGATTTTCGGCAAACCACACAACTTTTGGGTGGTCACGTGGTCTTAAAAAAATCAACAAAACCCACCTCATGTGTATTTGAACCAATGATTGTGCATTCTATGCTGGGAATGTCATGAAAATTAGATAAAGTAATAATGCTGCGCGACGCAGCATCAGGCAGGAGAGCCAATGTGGCATCGCGCAGCAGCCGTCATCAATGGGTTAAGGCAGCAGAAAAGATAAATTACCCTTGTGACTCGTGTTTTGTAGAGTTCATTCAGGGTCCTGTTTCCACTCCCAACAGCAAGCACTTAAGTTAAAAAGAGAGACTAATATATCAAATACACCACAGTTTGACACAGAAGGCTTTTTTCATGTGTTCAGCCCTTAAAAATAATACCTAGAACACCAGAAGAGGATGCATCCAGGCGATGTCCTACTCCAACCTTAATCTGCTGGAATTCAGGTCCAGTCACTAAAACACACAGAAGAAATACAGTCCAGTCACTCATATACAGACCTGTGACAGACAACAAGTGCATTTTAATATAATTCAGTCATTCGAGCTAATGTTAACCGGCTGCACTTCAGAAGTTGCTATGAGCAATCAGGGCAGACTTCATTCAGGGTTCATAAGGATAACATGAACAGGATTGTTGAGTGGAAACTAAGATAAATTAGTACTTCAACCGCTAATGTTAACAGTTGATTAAAAATGCATTTGGCTTACGAGTGGAGGAGTGGAGCATGTTAAAATGGCTTGGCTCTCAAAACAGACAGCTGCATGATGAGCTTGCAGTAAATGCTTTGCAGAAATCTATGCATTAAATATGGATTAATTTATTTATTTATTTAATCATTTTAAGATGTATTCATGTCAACCTGCATTGCCCCGTGACGTCCATAATGACAGGACAGCGACCCACCAACAAACTATCTTTTGTTTTTTTGTTGTTGTGTACTCGCATCAAATCAACTATCACATTACTGGAGTTAGTTAACTACAAATGGGATTGGTTGTACTGTGAAGGCCTACAAATAGCAAGTGATAGTATTTGAGAGAACTGCGGTAAAACAAAAACGCATTGCATGAGGCTTTGGAGATGTTATTTAACAACAACATCATGATAAGTCTTATGTGTGATGTGTGTGGATCATAGATAGTAAATAATAGGTGTGGATGCAGTGAAGTGGAAACACATACCAAGAGGATGCTTGGACAGTACTGGCACGGAGGATGCAGACAGTGTAAGTCCCTTGGGCGATTCAGTGTCGCTTCCTTGGAGTGACAAGACGCGCACCTCATGGGGAAGAGGCTGGGCAGGTGCAGCATTTACACCTGTAAGGTGACAGTAGGCAGTGATTAATATGGAATCCAAGGTTAAGGTAATGGCTTGTTAGATGTTGATCAGCTCTGCATTAGCTGCACCGTGCCTCATGACAAAGACAGACATCTAACTAATTTGAGAGCATTTTAAATTTGACAATACGATACGTATTTTAGGACTCCGTCCAAACCTTTGAGAAGATTTGTCTCGATGCCATCCCGTACAAGTTTCCAGTGGACACCAGCGGGTTTGTACACACAAAACATGCCCTCTAACCTCCGAAACATCCGAATAGCTGGAGAAGCCATAATGTTACTAACATCAGGGTCATCCCAGTTTGTCAGAACATTGTATAAAGTGGGTTACTCGGGTAACAGTAGCTTGTTTTCCTAAAACACGGGGTTATTTCATAGATAGAAAAGGTAAAAACTAAAAGGTTTATTTAGCTCTATTTGACATCCGCACGTGAACCTTCACGCATGCGTACATGTCTGGCAATTTTAGGCTTTGGTATACTCCTGAAGGTACCGCCGCCTGCTGTACTGGGTGTGCAATTGCTGCACCAGCAATCTAGGGGAAAATATTTGAGATGATGGCGTCTAAAAGACACAATAACTCTAAATAATGGACCGTGTGTGCTTAAAATAGGTCAATGGATTTTGGGGAGGGTTGATAGAAAAAATACAGAGGTTTTGTTTGTCGCAGAAGCTAAAACTCCCGAGCTACCGTAAACGTCCCAGCGAAGAAGAAGGAGAAGGCAAGCTAACGTGTTAAGCAACCGTTGACAGCTCAAAAAAAATTGGTAACGTAAACTGTTTGTGTTGACCTCACCTGTCATTGCTTTCTAACCTAGCATCGTGTTCCGAAAAGCTGACAAGATAATTGTAAAAATTTAAAGGAAAAAACGAGCGTTTCGTTAGCTATTGTTGCTAAAAAGTGCAAGGACATTTTAAAGTTGCCAGGTACTATGTTGGCTTTCCTAATGTGAGGTCAGAATTTCTTCCCAAGACTACAGCTTGCATTTAAACGACGTAGTGACGATGTTTGTATAACGTCAGAGGGGATTTAACATTAACTTTGAGTCAAGGATGCTCTGTAACCTTAGAACAGCGCTTGGTCAACCCGCTCTACTTAAAACACACAAGTGTCATCAACAGCGACACTTTTCTATGTAAAACAAAGTACGATTTAGCCTGGTTAAGTGCATTTTAACCGCAAGAGAAGCACAGGTGTACATAAGTCATGTGTTACACGTGAATAAAACAGAGCCACCCCTTAAAGCCAATATAATTAAAGTATTTGTATTCTTAACAAAAAATAACAGAATCTAACATCAAAAATGTGCAAAGTGTGGTTGTAGGAGTCTCCCAGCACAAACGGGGAGTCATGCAGTTGGCAGGAATTAACTCTTGTAGTCTATCGTTCCTTACTATAGTACAGCTGAAGTAGCCTCCCACTAAAACACTCTGCTGTCTCACCAGTAGGCTGTGTAGGAGGTGTGGAGTGATGTCCAATGTGCATGTTAATAAAAATTTCTGTAAATTTGCCAGATTTAGTTGCGTGAGGATTTAAGCTTCCTCAGAACAAGCACAGGTGAAGGCCTAAATACTAAAAATTAAGTTGGTTGAATTGTATTTCGCAGTTTCATTTTCAGGTTTTATTTTATATATTTTTTGCATGCTGCCACACTGTTAAACTTGAGGGGATATGCGAAAAGACAAATGTCAATGTAACCTTAACTTAACTTATAGTGATGTTATGTTGTAGTAACCCTTTTAACCCTATTATGACAAGTTTTGAATGTCTGCTATTCAAAAGGCCTATTGAACACTACTTTATACGTTACCTAACATTGGTATACAATGATGGCATTACTTTATAGGATTTGATAGAAATTTAGATAATATATTAAACATGGCCATTATAGTAAAGTGCACTATATAGTGACTGTTTTAGAAAGTCTGTTGCCATTAATCTGTCTTATATCTGCGGTGTTCTTGCAGGTGCGATGCGAGGTCCTCTGCGCTGGGTGCTATGGGATGTGAAAGACACCCTGCTAAAGGTGCGTGCGTCTGTAGGAGAGCAGTACTGCAAGGAGGCTGAACGTATGGGCGTGCACCTCAGTCCTGTGGAGGTTGAAGCTGCTTTCCGCCAGGCATATCGACAGTATTCCAGCAGATACCCAAACTATGGCATCGCTCAGGGCCTGGATGGACGCTCGTGGTGGATGGGGGTGGTGCGGGACACTTTCTCTCAGTGCAGGGTACAGGACCCATCCCTGCTCAATGCAATGGCTCACAACCTTTATCATAACTTCTGCAATGCAGAGAACTGGGAGGTAAATGGAAGGTGACACACGTGGCATACACATAGAACAAAATTTGTTAATTTGAAATGTATAAAACCTAATTTTTTTGGTTTTAGTTGCTAAATAATAAATCAAAGATACATTCTTTAGAAAAGTAAAAAATAGTTTTTACTTTGTATGAGTCTTTCTGCAACCACTTTCAACATTCAAAACAGTTTTATGAATGTATAAGCATAAATCTGTTTAAAAAGGTCTCTTCGTAAAGCATTTTTTCACATACTAATGTTTGCTTTTCATACACAGTGGCTTGCAAAAGTATTCATACCCCTTGAAATGTTCTACATTTCGTCACGTTACAACAACATACGTACATTTATTATTTTATTGGGATTTTATGTGATACACCAACACAAAGTAGCGCATCATTGTGAAGTGGAATGAAAATTAAACGTGGCTTTACATTTTTTTTATAAATAAAAAACTGAAAAGTGTGGCGTGCAAAAGTATTCAGCCCCCCTGAGTCAATGCTTTGTAGAACCACCTATCGCTGCCATTACAGCTGCAAACAAACATGGTGGCAGCATCATGCTATGGGGGTCCTTTTCTTCAGCAGGTACAGGGAAGCTGGTTAGAGTTGATGGGAAGATAGATGGAGCCAAATACAGGGCAGAAAACCTGTTAGAGTCTGCAAAAGACTTTAGACTGGGGCAGAGGTTCACCTTCCAGAAGGAAAACTACCCTAAACATACAACCAGATCTACTATGAAATTCATGTGTTAGAATGGCCCAGTCAAAGTCCAGACCTAAAAACAATTGAGAATATTGAGAAAGACTTGAAAATTGCTGTTGACAGACACTCTCCATCCAAGCTGATGCTGAATCTGAACCTTGAGCTATTTTGCAAAGAAGAATGGACAAAATATATCAGTCTGTAGATGTGCAAAGCTGGTAGAGAAATACTCCAATAGATTTGCAGCTATAATGGCAGCGATAGGTGGTTCTACAAAGCATTGACTCAGGGGGGCTGAATACTTTTGCACGCCACACTTTTCAGTTTTTTATTTATAAATAAGAATTAAAACCACGTTTCATTTTCATTCCACTTCACAATGTTGCGCCACTTGTTGCATCACATAAAATCCCAATAAAATAGATGTGCGTATGTGGTTAAAACGTGACAATGTGGAAAATTTCAAGGGGTATGAATACTTTTGCAAGCCACTGTATATGTTCATAGCAGTGGACAAAGTAGCATAAAAATATGTCAACTTTAAATTGTGTAATGTCACTTTGCGCAGGTGTTTCCGGACTCAGAGAAGGCCCTTGAGAGTTGTTCTTCTCTAGGACTGAAGCTTGGTGTGGTATCAAACTTTGATAGTCGCCTAGAAGAGATTTTACGCGTTTGCGGCCTGCTGTCTCACTTCAGCTTCCTGATAACATCAGAGGAAGCAGGCATAGCAAAGCCAAGTCCAACCATTTTTGATCAGGCGCTGCAGAGATGTGGTGTACCAGCTGCTAGTGTAGCTCACATTGGGGACCACTATGTGAATGATTACCTGGGATGTCAGTCTGTGGGCATCCACGGGTTCCTATTGGACAGGAGCAACAAGCACGACCGACCTGATGTTCCTCAAGAGCATCGGCTCAGCTCCCTGGAGGAGCTGCCATCTCAGCTTCAACGGCACATGGACTAATGCCACAGGGTCGTGGTCTCATGACCAAAGCTACTTAGCTCAACTGTAATACAATCTAAACCAAATATAAAAACGATATTTACAGTGAATAATGGATTTAATTTATATAGCACACTTTAAGATACAATGAAATCTCAATCTCAAGGTGCTTTAATTGTGTGTAATTATGTATTTTTATTGTAAATAAATTGGGAGAAATAAATATCTAGGAATTGCATCTGTGGTAGAAAATTGCCTTGTTTCATCTGATTGTTTCACCTAGACATTTAAAAACACTTTCATTCGTTCAGACATTCCTCAATACTGATTTAATGTCACAATGCAACAACAACTTTTTTTCTCACAACATAAACAATGAGGAGCATAGAGATGGGCACTTTTTCTCATCCAACCATTCAATGATTCCTTATTGATTGTGGTTATCCTGAAGAGGGACCCCTCCCATCAAGATAGAAATGTTTTCCTCACCTGCCTTAAAGAAACGGGTTAATCAAAACCATGCCATTTAAATGTTCTCTGTGTGGAGACATTTGTTTGTCTGTCCCCATCTATCAGGATCTTCTTTTGAATGTTATTTTTAAGTATTTTATCCATTTTTTATAGATTTGATATGAGAGATCACAGATGAGTACACAGAGATAGGGAGTTAAGATAAGCAGCAAAGCCTCCCATCCACACTTGAAATGCATTTGCATAATCAGCACTTAAAACCTTTCGAGACATTTTTTTTTTTATCTAGCCTTCCATAATTGGCATTGGAAGTTGCAGTAACTGAGACTCCTGAGTATCACCTGTCTACCTTTTCCAGTAATAAGGTTTCAATCTAATCAATTGATTCAGTTATTTTGTTTGAGGAGGTACAGAGGTGACTTTTGACCCGCCAGTATTCACTGATATGTTACTGACGATCATATTGCTCCTCTGTTTGCGCTATTTGCCTGAAAATTCAGAACCCAAGACTTTTTATAATCCTAACCCTAACAATGACCATTTGAGCATGTGAGTATTAGAAGTTGCAACTTTAAGTTGGATGGATGGAGACGAGGGAGGTGTGTAGAGAGAGTGGAAGTCTCTCAACATGTCAACTTCATCGGTTCATAAAAATGACTTGAAATGTGTCATCACATTCATGTAGTATAAAATGAAGCATCTTGCAAATTCTATGGCATTTGGGTAAACTGACCCTTAAGCCCAGAGCTTTCATGGTTCCTTCAACGATTAGTTTTGGTGCTTAGCAGTAAGGAGTACATGGCAGAGTTGCTTAACCCTAATACCTTTGTAAATACTCTCATTTCAAACCATCTGGTCAGAAGCAGATACTGGGAATGTTGGGCTGAGGATCAAAAGGGCCAGACGAGGAAACGGGGGCGGAGGAAGACCAGAATGGCATTGCAACTCAAAGCAGAGCTTCAGCCTCTTATGGGGGATACGGATTGACACGTCCAAATCAGATTTGAAGAGTTCAGGAGAACTCCCTGAGATTTGCATGTTGACTCATCGTTCCACGTTGTGTCTAAACGTTATTATAATAATAATATTAATACGTCTTAATTGTCTTTGCCTCGTTTATCACTTAATTTAATTCATTTCTAACTGCGCTACTTCTATATGTTAAAAAGGGTATTGCGTATCTTTAGGGAAGAGGCCACAAGAGCTGCTTATTCAAAGCTGGTTTAGTAGCTCAGCCAGACGGCTCTAAAGGACTCCACAGAAATCCTATTGCAGACATAATGGGATTGCAAAACAAAACAAATCTACTCATGCGGAGAGGGAAAGGGAAGAGCAGAGGAGATGCTGCACGTTAAGAGGGTAGATGTCAACCCAATTCCATACAATGGAAATAAAGAAACAAAATAAACAGGATGTATGTAACCAAGGCTTGCACATTGCACAACTGTTTTAATGAAAGGCTATGCATTCTGTTAACTCATAAAGGGCAAATAAACAAAATAAAAAGAGAAAACTTAATGGCGACATATGGAAGAGGGCTGAAACATTTCCTTCAGCTATTAAAGCACTCAAGAGTTGGGTCCTTTGTTCAATAGTGCCCGGGGTTCAAGGGTTTCATGTTGGCACTTCTGCGCTTGAAATATTCAGTGGGAGAGACACATAGGGGAGCAGAGAGTCAGAAAATCTGAGTATTTTAAGAGACAGAAAGAAAGAAAAAAGAAAGGAAAGAGCTTTCAAAGTGCAAAGAAGGTCACGCGATGAATCCTGCAACAGACTCCAGAGATGGAACCGTAATAAATAAGCATCTGAATAAAAAAATAAATATATATATACACACACACACACACAAACACAAACACAAACACAAACACACACACTTGCATTTTTAATTCTTCATTTGAAAACAAATGCCGATCATGGAAGCTTTCCAACTGTGACAACATAAATCAGACAAAGTAAATGTATAAGATCATCCAGGGATGATTTTTTCCATTGACACCATATATACATATTTAATATTTCTGTTTGGTTTTGATATTTAGACATCAATGATGCAATAGCACATTCTGAATGTCAATATCAACACATACTGTAAACAAAGACAGGCGTATATCATTCCCTCAGTCTTTTGGCATAAAGATACCATCACATTCATCAAGTTTTTGTCCCAATACAAAGCGATTCAACATTTTATATCTTCGTCAGTTTGTAATCATCATTTATATTCCTTCACCAATTACCTTTCCAGTTTTTTTAAAGAAAATCTTAAATATTTTGTTTTACATTTTCACTCAGAGGCTTTCTCTCTTTAAAAGTAGCTTCAAATTCAAAAGCAGATGCAATGCTGTAACACACCCCTCTTTAGATAATAATAATAATAATAATAATAATAATAATAATAATAATAATAATAATAATAATAATAATAATAATAATAATAATAATAATAATAATAAAGTGTTTCTTTAAAAGTAAAAGCTGTGATTTAGGTGCATGCATGCTTAGGTGGATGTGCACAAACCGCGTGCCTCTTCCCTTCAGTGCTCATTCAGGCAAAGTTAGAAAACAAGTGTATTTGGCATCTCATTATGTGGACACTTACTTTCCCCCTCAAGTGACTACATTGTACAGTGTAAGTGCATTTTTTTTTATCTATCAACAGTGAGCAAGCGTGCAGAAAAGTGCAACAATGCAGCAGGACCACAGAATAATGTGGCCTACTGGTTTGTGCATGTGGCATTACAGTTATAGCAAGCAAATCGGAAAAAACCTCTGATGCATCAACTAGTTTGAGTGAAGCTCAGGAATAAAAAAAATGACACCGACAAATATTTCATCTGCAGTAGCAACGCTGGAGTCTTTGAATTATTTTTGAAAAAAACACTTATTCAAAACCATATTCGGAACAATATTAAGTTCCCAACTTTGTGTGTAATTACAAAATTGAAGTCAATGGTTTAATAGTCCATCAGCTCTCAGTCAATATTACAATTCCTACTCGTGTCAGGTGAAGTGAGTTCCTTCTTTAAAAACAGACACTAAAACTTTTTTTTAAGCATCAGTTTCCCCCCACCATAATCTCTTAAAAATATCCTCTGTGCTTGTAATGTTCTGAGGAAAAGTGTGCAAAGTTATTAAAAAGACAAAAACAGGAATTGGGGTCTTCTGACTTAAGTTAATGAATTATTGTGTCCCGCAGGCAAAAAAAAAAAGTTCCCATTCAACGTCCACATGGGACGATTATTGGCCTCATAGATTTCTCGTGTCCTCTATGCAAAGCCGTAAACAGTAATAAGGACACACGCAGCTCATCAAGGTTAGGATTTGGCAGCAGCTTCATCCTCAGAGCTTCAAACTGACAGTTTGAGTTCTGTGTGTGTTCACACAGAATCAAAGAGTGAAGTGTTCCTAAAACGCTGCAGGTCAAAAGTCCAAGTCGGTCACGGAATATTTAACTTCCCACATCAAGCAGGCCTACCTCAGCCACAATGATGATTTATGAGTCTTTTCTTCTGCTCGATCAGAACATGTGAATTTCCAATTTTCTGATATAGTCCTCAGTGGTTGTTGGCTGGACAGTTGAGGAAAACTAAACGTGCCTTGCTGCAAATAGTGCATGCTCCAGCAAGATGTCTTCTCAAACCACTGAAAGGGAAATACAAATAAAAAGGCAAGTTGCATTTTTTTCCTGACAATTCAAAATAATACACATAACACCAAAAGCTAAAAATAATGAGTCGATTCTAAAAACAATCATAACGTTTGTATCCAAGGCCTGATATTCCTTGAGCTCCTATTTGACCTAATACAATTCACTGAGCTGCATGGTTACACTGGCTGACATTTTATTTTAGCATGAAGAAACACATAGTTTATTTATATTAAGTTCGATGTTTGAAATTGAAAAAAGAAAATACAGGATCCAGATGTTTCTAAATCTTTTTTTGTTCGTCTTGTTTGAAACTATATATTTTTGACCGATTTGTTAGGGTTTCATCTTAGGCACAGAGCAATTAGGATCCAATGGGCTCTGTGCTGAGAGACAGACAAAATAATATGGACACAGAGATCCCATGTTTCTGTAACTGTATCAAATGCTTGAGCTGTAAAGGACATGCCCTAATACTCTTTGCCTAAATTCAGCCTATAGACTGAATATAGCATTTACTAGACACCTATATAATACAATTCTTCACTAATATTAACTGTCACTTTTGCTCTCAACTTTATTAATCACTTTTTTGCATCCTTATCCACTGATAAGAAAAAATTATATAAAATACACAAGTACCACTTTCAGAGGGATGGCAGGACACTCCGTGCTTCTCTGTGACGTGGTAATGGGCCTGCCTCCGTCTGCGGCAGTCCTGCCTCCACCAGCAACTGCACAAGAAGAAGGAACTTAAAGCATTGAAAATCTCACAGACATCAAATCATTCCTTCGATAGGAAAGCGTACAAGCCTCCTATGGCAACATGACAGTGTGAACACCGTACAGTTTGTCCTCTATGATCCCATTGAGCCTGTGAGTATAGGACAGGTAACTTACTGTAAAAGTGAACACAGCACCATGACGAGAACACACCCGATCACACACAGCACCAGCACTGTGGCAACGGTCTGTTGTCTGTGATTGGTCGCTACTACAGCGAGCAGGTCTGCATGCTCACACCTCATCCCCATGAAGCCTTGATGACACCTACAACCAGGAAGAGAAATCACATCGGAGAGTGCAGAAAAAATTGGGAGACAATTTGTCCCCCAAATTAACTCACCTAGTAAGCAAAACACACTTTTTAAATGTATTTCAAAATAGATATGGGTCCCCAGAGGGTATAGAGACTCCCAAATTAAAAACAACCCTCTCGCTTTTTCTCCCCCTCCACTTTTCTGAAAACCTGTGTTCAAAAACCTCAGTCGGTATGTTATTTCTCTCCCCTTAGAACGTCATAAGGGGACCAACCTAACTTAGCACTACCTCCACTTGTGATAAGCACACCACCAGATACCCCTGAATCTAACTGACAGTTGAATTAAAACCGGCAGTTAGGTTCAGGGCCAATCAGAGCAGACTGACCTTTTTGAAAGACGGGGCTTAAAGAGAGAGGCTCTCAAACGGAGTGTTTCAGATAGAGGCTGAAAACTCTTGCTGTAACTAACCTTGAGTTCCAATACCCATACCTTCTGCTATCTAGTATGGTATAAAAAAGATTAAGGATGTCCCAATTCTTGTGGCCAGAGTTAATATGCTTAAAAATACCCGGATGTCTACAACATTCGACCGGGATTTTTAGTGTTGAAATCAGCATGCCATTTGTGCGATTCTGACCCACAATCCAGTGCGCACCGGAAGTGACGTCACATCGATGTAGCCTCCGTATGGAAACAACTGGATGTGAAGGATATAAAAGCTAGAGGCAAGATCAAGGCACAATGTTATGATGAAATAAATAAGTAAAAGTATGTCCAAATTGTATGCCTACTACATGCTAATTAGATTATTTTTATGGTCAGATGTAGTATGTAGAATAGAAAAAAGAAAGAGTATGCGATCTGGAACGCAGTTATTATGTGCAGACTTCACTGCAAAGCCCTGTCCAAAACGAAGGCCAAAGTGCTTTGAATTGTGATAAAAGAACAATATGACCAAATCCATTTAAAATACAAATTTGGAAGAAGGTAAAACGTGTTTGTTAGGTCTAAATGTGGAATTATTTTCCCACGTAAAGTGTATTGATAAAATATGCATGGCTAAACACTGTCAGCTGGCTTGTTTGGAAGTGAACGACAGTCAAATCAGCAACATTAATTGGCATTTTATATTAAAAGACAGGGACAACTTACACACATGCAGGCGTCTCCTCTAGTATCAGGAAGCGACATGTGCCATGGAAGCAGAAATGGCGATGGGAGTCTGGACAGTCATCAAAATGAAACCGAACAGCCGCTGCCACAAACTCTGCAAGGTCGTACAACAAGATACGGTTGACATTTCCAGGGGACTTACATATATAAAAGGACCATGAATCACAGATATATTCTACTGAAACCGATGCAAATTAAATAATTTAAGCTGTGCAGCCAGTTAGTTGGGAGGAGGAGTGAGAGAAAGCTTCTACCAATATGTTAGTGAGTTACTTGAAACAATGGTGCAGATCCTTAATTTGTCAAGGGCATGAATTCTATTCTCAATATGTATCACATATTATTAGGGCCCTTATTCAGAAAACACACCCTGAGACAGGTGAAAATCGTTAATCTAAATATAGACAAAGCCTGAGGAGACCTGAAACAACAACATGTACTAAATACTAAAGTCGACACCCACGCCACCAACGCCACCAACGCCACACTGAAGCCTTTTGTTAGCAGTTGCGTGTGGATTTGTGGTGGCTTACAATGTACCTGGGAGGGACAATTAGAGGTAAGAAGAGTGAGACGCTGCAAACAAAAACCTCTCACTTAATCGACATTAACACTTAGGTGAGAGCCCATCCCTGCTGCAACCATAGTTCTTTAGCAGAAATGAAAGCCTTTTAATACTATTTTTTTCTCTCATCTCAGATTTCACTCGGGAACAAAATATCGGATCAATGAATGGCCTGGGAAAAAGGGACATTTCTTACAGTCAGACAAATTCCCAACATACTGATTCAAACAAAAGTCAGTGTTTCCCCCGAGAAGCAGAAGCACAGTGTGGCATTCAGGGTGGGAAGGAGAATCAACATCCAGACAGATAGCTGCCTCCGTCACACACTCCATTCCAACCGTAAATGGGCTTTTGGATTGCAGCCTACATTATTTGTCTCCCTCTTTCAGTCTCTGTGAAAGCCCTCTCTTCTCCCTGAGGTATCTGCCTACCAAACCTCTCTCTTTCCATGTGTTTTTGGCACCCGGACAAGAGCAAACACTCAGACAGTGAACCAGCCTTTAGGGCATGTGAGGTGCTATTCAGACAACAATTCAATACCCTATTGTAAGACGGCTGAATATGCTGCTCATATTTACTGATTGTTATCTTTAAATTATAGTACAATTGCAGCCCTCACTCATGCTAAGAGGATCAATTATCAGTGAGCGCCACACTGTCTACTCTTCATGAGCTGATGCATTGCAGCTCGATGGGAAGATTTACAGTGTTGAGAACATCCGGCTGCAATAGCAACGTTGCTATTGGCAAATATTTTACTAGATATGGCTTAACAACAGGAATTCAACCCTTAAACTGCATCCGGACACAAGATGTCTGCACTTTAACTTACTTTTAACTGGAGGGATCTTGGTTGTAGGAAGAGCAGTAGGAAGAGTTGTGCTTCTACTGCTGGTGGTTAAAGAGCTGCTTGTCGAGGTGTTTGGAGCAGCAGAGGAGTTTGTATCGATGGATATACTGGCCTCAAAAATAGTTGAATTGCTCTGCCCTGCTCCAAAGGTAAAAAGGGAACCTGCAGAAGCGGACACAAGACCACTGTTAACATATGATAAAGTCGTGATGTGAAGAAATTTGGAAGAAAGAAGCGAATCCCTGCAGGAATATAATACCAAAAAGTTTACCGTAAACTCACCATTGAATACCACAGACATACTAAAAGTACCTATAGGAATATAAAAAAATATATATTACTGTATTGTGATTTTGAAAACATCAAACTATGACAAGCAACCTAAAGGCATAGTAATCTGCTTCTGTAGTACAGCTAAGATCATGCAACCACGTGATATCGATGCTTCTTTGACTTACTGGTACCCAACAATAGTAACAGGGTCAAGCATCCACTAAAAGGATGAGACCAAAGCACTATAAATACAGTGGGTCCTGTGAAGACATGCACAGAATCACAACTAGAAACAGAGACCATGCAGCTCCTATACACGGGGAGGGTGGTTTGTTGTGCAAGAAAGCTGACAGAAACGTAAACTTAATAAGAAATGGTCATTTTTACCACTTTTTCAAATTATGAAAATGCATAACACAGAAATCCATAAAAAATAATACACCTTCTTAAGTCTATTTATATAATGGAGGATATTTAATCAAAGAAGGCCAAATGAAGAACAGTAAGCACAGAATGTTGAATATGCAATATATAGGCCTAGTGACAAAGATAAAACCCTTTGACATTTCTATAGAATGGAACTCATTTGTAGTTACAAGTCATACAGTGATCCAGTGGATTCATGGTACACAACAGTATCAATCTCTCATTCAACTCTGTTACATTGAATCGTCATGTTTGACATAAAATTACATGCATTGAAATAAATAATACACTCCCCCCCCAAAAAAAAAATCAACTAAATAAAAAATAAAATAAAAATTCGACTCACCGCTTATGAGAAAGATTGTATCCCAGAAAATCCGAGTCATCATGACGACCTTAAATCCAAACTATGGCCAATTCTCGGGCAGTTCCACTGAAATGCGGGCTTGTGTCAGGAAATCACATTAGTCATTAGTGTTGCAGGCTGCGGGGCGAGCAGCGGCAGCAGCAAAGGAGCCCATCAGCACAGCAAACATTTTATCCCCCAATCACAGCGCAAGACCTGTCGGCTGGTGTCATTCACTCACACACACACACACACACACAAACACACACACGTCTGATCAGATCTGAACGGTCGCCTTCAGATGAACCGTGGCCGAGTATTCTTCCTCCTGAGGGATGTCCGGGCGTTTAACTTCACTGTGCTCAATTGAGGAAACTCGTGGGAATCCCGTCGGAGGCTTACCAATTAGAGTCGGAGTGGGAGGAGGGGGGATCTCAATCTCAACGCGTCACATTGAGGTCTCAATAGGACTTCAATGTGACGCGTTGCTTGGATAATTGTTTTCGTCAGGTGCACCTTAGCCTGCAGGTTATTAGGCTACTTCAAGTATTATTAATTTAAAAACTAGTTTTACTTTCATCTGAATTGAATTTCATCTGGAAGAACGTTTGAGTCCTGCTTTTTTCTTTGCCGTTTGCCTCCTGCCAAATACAACATTAGTTTTAAATTAAATAGGCTCATTTGATCAAGGTCAAGGTCACTTTTATTTATATAGCACCTTATAAGAACCTAAATTCACCAAAGTGCTTTACATAAAATACATAAATTAAAATACAACAGCACACATTACAAAACACTTACAGAAATGACACAAAACAATTCATTAAAACGTAAAAGCCTGTGACAAAAGGTGAGTTTTAAGAGTGGACTTGAAGGTTTCCAGAGACTCAGATGAGCGAATATGGTGTGGTAAGCTGTTCCAAAGTTTCGGGGCAACCACGGAGAATGCACGATCGCCTTTAGTTTTAAGCCTGCTGTTTGGCACATCCATAGATCAACTAAATAAATGGCTAATAGTAATTTAGGATAAATAATCATTAGTGCAGCAGTGTGAAACACTGCACACTTTCCTTTTCACTTGCCCTCAGTTATAGAGGTCGTCCTCATATAGTCCCAAAGCTTCCACCCTTTCTTTTATGTGTGTCCCGGTGTTGCACCGAAAGCTGTGACCTGTCAGAATGTGTGACCCAAGAGGGCGCTGTTCTTATTGATTAACCCAGTCTCATGGTGAAATATAGGCTATGTAAAAACTTTGGTCCATTGCATAAATCGTATAAGTTTCTCAAAATTGGCACTGAAATGGTCAGATTGTTTTTTTTGTTTTAAAGGTGAATAACCAACCTAGTTACCCATCACAGTGAAATGTGTAGGCTATACTTTTTCCACTGCGCAATCATTTTAAATTGGAAGCAAACAACTTAATAATCTCTCGATTGCAGGGCTGTTTTTGTGAAACTATGTTTTCAGCTGTGGACCAACATAAGTATTACAACATTTCACTGTGAGACTGGGTTGTTTTTTGTCACACACTTCTGATAAGCTCCCCATTGAAGATGCTGAGATGCACAATATAAGCAGCAGAAAAAGAACAATGGTGAGCAACATTGCAACAAAACCAGCTCCATCTGCTGGACATAAAAAAAATTGATGAACAGACATTTCCTTGAGCCATAATGATAATAAGATATCGATTATTGTCTCTTCATAATGAGACCATGTGTCTCAATGAGATAACCTGTCTAAATAAAGTTTATGATAACACTGAAACACTACATATAGTCTATAGGCTGTAGTGTACAGAGGAAGAGACTATATCAACATATACTTTAAAGATGCATGTTATCCAAAAATATTCATATCAATAGGTTTTGGTAAATTGATTAACTTCAAATGTGTTAAATGTATACATCAGTTAATGCATGCCCTGCCATTTTACCTGCATGCTGTGGTCCTCCCTGCAATCCTGTGTCCAAATCTAGATTTAAGATTTTTGCTATTTTAGTTTGCGTTCACATGCAGCATATTTCAAAATAAAATTGTGTTTAATCACATTCCCACAAAGTGACACAGATATTATTGGGGCCAGACAATGGGGCCAGAATTCTGCAGGTATGTGTATATAATGCATAGTAGGCGTTTACTGGGCTTGTAATTTATCTATGCTGCCTGTATTCAAAGAACAGTATTTTGAATGCGTATGCTTCTATTAATTTATATTTTGTGAAAGGTCGAACTTAGACTAAATAAAAAAATAAAACTTGAATGGTGGCGAAAAATATATTTCATTGTTATTTTCATGAAATACACATTGATGGAGGTAGTCTACATAAGGAGAGAAATGTTATTCAGTATTCTAGACAATTTGAACTGCACGTGTCATAGCCTATTTAAGATGGTGAGAGACAGACACTACTGATTTATGAAATGCGACCTCACGTCTGGGTACCACCTGAATATCACTCCTCTGTGGTTGATGAAACACCTCACTAACCTCTGCATGCACGGTTGCTCTTACAGTTTTTTTCGATTGCTAAATCACAGTGGGCACAACTGGAGCGACATGTGCAAAACTCTAACAACAGCGGTTCATGTGGACCAAACACTAGATCGTTTTTCATTGCTTAAACACAATTTTCAAAACTCTACACACCTATATCATGGCTTAACCACAGCCTGCACAACACTGTGGATTTCCAGCACTTTTTTTCAAATGCTAACACACTGCTGCCACAACTGTAAACCACACATTCAAAACAGAATAGATATCAGCCTAGTGCATTTCAAACACTGCGGATTGCAATTTCAACTGAAACACTAAGATGTCTTGTTTTAGACTTGTTAGTGTTAGTGAACATATACAGTATAAAGGGAAAGCTCAAAAATACATTTTTTTTTTGGAAATGGACCAATGAAGACAGGTTGTTGGAGGGAGAAGAGTGGCAGTGAGAGTGTGGATGTGTGGAGGAAGACCTAGAAGACATAGAGCTGTAATGTCTGATGAAATACAGTAATGGCTACACTGAAAACCCTGTTGTGAATCATGGTCTCGCATTGAGAGAGGCAGGGTTGAGGGTGCAACCCAATCTGCAAAAATCTAAAGTTGCATCTGTAATACGAATTTTCCAGCAAACAAACAGCTTAGGTTTGCGTCCTTACAGTAAATGACAACAGCAGGAATTGATTTCAGTACTACAATTATAGAATATTTACACAGATAAATACTACATTTGGAAATGTTTTCAGTAAAATATTCAAAATGTGTATTGAAGCAAACTTCTGATTTTAATTTATTTTTGTTTACCTAAAAAAACTGTTATGTTATAATATAAACAATTTCATGTGAAATAATTTCACCCTTTCACCAAAGAAAATATTACGTAATTTGTGTGAAATAACTCAAATTATTCAAACTGTAAAGATTAAAAGTTTGTAATTTGTGTATTGGGGTTTGATGCTAGTGTTTGTACTCTGAGCATGTTTCTAGTGACAGTGAGTGTTATCTCAATGAGGCTGGTTCATAGTGTTTGCTGTACTGAGCCTATTTTGCAGGTGAAGTGACCTGTTCAGCTCCAGTGACTGTTGGTAGTGCAGACTGTAGTTAGAGTTTTGCACATTGAGCTACAGTTGTGCCCACTGTGGTTTAGCGATCGAAAATAACTGTAATAACTCGCGAAAACCTGCGTATGATATTGTTACATGGATAAATCATTGATGTGGAAATATAAGAGCTTCGGTAAGACATCAGCCCAGTACTTGGCCGCTCGTGCGTCAACCTTCCGCACCAACTGCAAGAGCCAATCACAAGAGTCTGTGAAGCTTTGCGCGTGCTGTAAAGTATCCATACTTCGGAGTTGGTTTCACCTTGTCGTGGCTGGCTATTGGACTTCATCAAGTTACTTTACTAACATCTGACCACGAAATTCGAGAAATATGTCACGTGCTGGTGCACAGAAGGTAAATTAGTGAAATATACTTTGCATTAAGTTGACCTAATTCTTGCATTGAAGCTAAATTCCTTTGAGGCTGTGTAGTTCACGACCATGTGTTGTTCTTGTCATTGTTGTTGTTGTAACAACATAGAAAAGTATGAACCTGTAAAAAACTTGTGCCCAACAACTAAAGTTGCAGAAGAATCAGGCAGTATTTGAAGGTGTCATGTATTGTAGGTGCATGTGATTGTTGTACAGTTGTTTACATGTTGGATTATAGATTGACATTCAATACAAACATGTTGATCTATCTATCTATCTATCTATCTATCTATCTATCTATCTATCTATCTATCTATCTATCTATCTATCTATCTATCTATCTATCTATCTATCTATCTATCTATCTATCTATCTATCTATCTATCTATCTATCTATCTATCTATCTATCTATCTATCTATCTATTCTGTCGGTGTCTGCATTATCAGGGGAGTCCTGTGACATTGATGCTAATGGTTGCTTCTGCAGCCATTGGAGGAACTCTTCAATATGGCTACAACCTTGCCATTATGAATGCTCCCACAACTGTGAGTTTTTCAGTCTGAGCTGCCATAGTATTTTTGTTTGTGTGTGCGTGTGTGTGCGTGTGTGTGTGTGTGTGTGTGTGTGTGTGTGTGTGTGTGTGTGTTTTCCCTGTGTGGATCGGCATTGTTGTTATTTCAATCACAATCCCGTTTAATCGTGCTGTAGAAATGCAAATCATGAATGCAGGATCTTTCCTCTGGCAACGTCTTTGACCGTTGCTCTGTTAACAATAATGCATGTGAGTATCAGGTTAACTCGGTGAGGCTTTAACCGACGACTGTGTTATCCTTTCTTACAGTTCATTCAAACCTTCATCAATGATACGTTCCTGGAGCGCTGGGACATCCAGTTGGAGGATTACCTGGTGACTCTGATCTGGACAATTATTGTCTCTATCTTCTCGTTGGGGGGCTTTGCAGGGGCTCTTATCGCAGGACCTATGACCATTCGTTTCGGGAGGTAATCATTACACAGCTGTATAAACATGTGTGAATATATTCAAATAAACTGTAAAATAAAACAGTTTTAGTTTAATTATTTCCCGAAGCAGCTGAAAAGTTAATGTTTTAGCATGCGTTATTCATAAAGAAATGAAACCTCTATTTGTTAAATACTTTTTTTAGTGGCACATTTGGTGCTGAAATGAAGTTTTTGCAGTGGCAACATGTTATGTGGAGTGAAGAATCACCCTTTTCTATTTAGCAGTATGATGGAGGGCGTTACCTGTCTGACTGTAGTGTGCCAATTGTAAAGTTTGGTGGTGGAGGGATAATGCTATGGGGCTGATTTAGGGTCTTTTGTTCCAGTCAAGGATAATCGTAATGCTTCAGCTTACCAATACATTTTGGATCTATACTTCCAACAGTTTGGGGAAGCCCCTTTTCTGTTCCAGCATGACTGTATGACAGTGCCCCAGTGCACAAATCAAGGTCCATAATGGCATTGGATGAGCTTGGTGTAGAAGAACTTGACTGCACATAATAATAATAATAATAATAATAATAATAATAATAATAATAATAATAATAATAATAATAATAATAATAATAATAATAATAATAATGATGGTGATGATGATGATGATGATGATGATGATGATGATAACATTAATAATAATAAACTACTTTATTTGTATATAGTGTAATCAACCTTTAATGGCCTAAAGGACAGTCCATGAGTCCATGTTTTTTTAAGACTTAAACTCTCATTGACCACCAAATATTAGCCATTTTCTCATTCTGTCTTCCTTCTCCTTCCAAAGGAAGAAATGCATGTTGTTAAACAACATTTTCCTCCTGACTGGTTCACTCTTAGCTCTGACAAGTAGAGCTGCCAAGTCTTTTGAGATGATCATCATCTCACGCGTCCTGGTTGGGATCAATGCCGGTATGCCATTTATGACGGTACTATACAGTATACAGTATATTTCTGTTTGCCTTCAATACTATCAAATGTTTCTTACTGTAAATTCATAATTGGCATTAAATATTTAATAATGCCATGGAAACAAAAAAGGTAAAAAAGGTTTTAACAGTGATTTAATTAATGTCACAGACTGTGTTTTGCAGGGATCAGCATGAATGTTCAGCCCATGTATTTTGGAGAAAGTGCACCAAAGCACTTACGAGGGGCCATCTCACTATCATCCGCTGTTTTCACAGCTTTTGGTGTTGTGTTAGGACAAGTGGTCGGACTCAGGTATGGACACCATCTAATAATTCTTTGTCAAATTATGCCAATGTTTTAATAAAAAATATGTGCAATGTGCAAAGATATCCAAAAAAACACTCTATTTATTTATATATAGAGAGATTTTGGGCAGTGAGCCGTGTTGGCAGTATCTTCTTGCAAGTAATGCCATTCCTGGCCTCATTCAGCTCCTTACCCTGCCATGGTTCCCAGAGAGCCCCAGATACCTGCTCATCGACAAGGGGGATAAGGAGGCTTGTATTAACGGTGGGCACTGTAAAATGTCAACCAGTAAATATTATGTACTCTACTCTAAGTATTTTCATTTCATCTAGGCCTACTTTATACTTTTTTATACTACATTTGACAAAAAAAATTATACTTGGAGCACCTTGTCATGTTTCAGATGCTAAGGAAGTGTAAGCAGTTCCACCAAAACAAAGATTTTCCCTCTAAAAACCTTATGTAGTTTGATGATGATCAGAACCCCAACAAAATAAAATTAATATATAAGTCACAACAACAACAAAAAATTCTAAAAAATGAACAAACGTATTTAATCTTTTTTATATCATCATGCGCTTTATCTTGTGACCCTCTGACACCCAGGTTGCCACAAAACTAAATTAGTGAACTCTGTTTAAAGTGGGAAAAGTTTGCTTAACCTCAACGATCTGAAAAATGAAAATTTCTAAGTATTGTTGAAAATGAAATGGTGTCATATAGAATAACAGATCACCTTTTTTTCATTTGTACGAAACACAAAAAAATTAAGTAATAGCCAGAGAATGACCGACAAACGTTTTTTGTTTTCCTCGCCAGCCTTGAGACGTTTGCGGGGCTGTGAAGTCCAGAGCAGTGAGCTGGATGAGATCCTTCAGGAACAGGCCGAAGCCAAAGGCATGAGGCCCCGGCGGCCCTGGGAACTTTTCGCTGATCGCTCGGTGCGCTGGCAGCTCATCTCTGTGATGATCATCAGCAGTGCCATGCAGCTCTGTGGCAATGACTCGGTAAGAAGAGCTGGCATGGCAGAATGGCATCAATGTCATTGTCAAGAAAGGTTTTTCACTGTACCCTTTGTGTATCTGAGAGTGTGGTAGGCTGTCTCCATAGCAAATATTGTTATATAACCCATGAGGAGCAGTGTCCCTGATATCTGAGCTAAAGTAACAGTGTCTGATGTCCTCTCGGCCCGCTGCTATGTCACAAGGTTAATTCGAAATTTGAGAAGATCCATCAGCATGTTTGTTTCACGTCTTGGTTTCTCAATGTACCTGCAGCCAGGGCATATCAATAATGCAAGCTGTTGATGCATCATGCAGTAAGGTATGTTTGAAGACAGCTTATCCTTTTGAATATGCATTAAACACTAAAAGTTGTTTCTTTGTATTTTTACCTCACTTGTTTGTGTTAGAGTTAATAACGAGTCTAAACCGACTTTCAGTACCGAAACAAGTTGCCCTCTCATCAGAAAATTCGGACTAAAAATTCCTGTGCTTCAAGGCTTTTCACCACATGCTTGGCAGCTTTTACTGAAGGGACAGGGTATTAACATAGTTTCTCCATATTTTTGTCCAAAAGGCTGGCTTAATCAGCTTATAATAGCTGAAGTGTTCATAATGATGCTCTGGCAACACTCAGATATCTTCTTATGTTCTTTGTCTTTCAGATTTACTTCTATGCATCATATGTGTTCAAAGAGGCCGGAGTATCTCCTGATAAAATCCAATATATTACAATTGGGACTGGTGCATGTGAATTCACAGCCTGTATAATGTGTGTAAGTATCCCTCCTTAAAACACGTTATATAACCGGTTGGAAGTAAAGAGGCTGCTGCTTGCATTCCTTTTAAAGCTTTAACACAGACTCAGGGCTGAGAACAGCCCATTGTACTGAATGTACTATAGCTAAATACATTTTCACTTCACAGTTGAGAACACAGACATATTATGTTACAATAAGATACGGAAAATACCTGAGTCGCTGTAGGATCAAAATAATATTTGGATGAACTCACTAACTGACACATTATAACGTATTTATATCTGTACAAAACTGAATTGTAAAAAGCGGGAGTCAAAAAGGAAGTTACTGTACGAGAAATGGTCTGGCACATACCCCCGGTTACAGTTTTTCTCAGTTGCTTTGGTGCTTTTCTCAGATCAGAATGAAAATTCTCATAACTATTAGTTCAACCTCCGCAACATTTAGTCATTTGAGCACATCATAGTAGCAATTTCTCCTTCCTCTGAACAAATTGCAAATGCTTTTGGACATGTATCAGTTGCTTTCATACAATTCTCTGCTGTTTTATAATATTGTGCTTTGCAAATGTCATGTCAGTCAAAATGAACTACACTTATGGATGCTGAATAGTCGTTCCCAATAAAACTAATAGTCTTCATTTCATTGCTTGAGTCATTACATACAAAATTGTTGAACTAGTTATCAAATTCTGTCTAGCAAATGTTATACCTTTTCTTTATCATAGATACTTTCCTCGCTGCATTGCAAGGGATAGTATCCGTTGTGATGTAGATGAAAATTTGTGGCCAGACAGACAGGAACGTCTGGATGTGCCAGAATTATTTGCCTATATATGTTCAGTTACAATATGTCCTGTTATATTGTTCACATTTGTGCACAGCTCTACCAAAAGGGTGTTTTTTTATGTTTGTTCTAAATAAGTGACTGAAGTGTATTTTTCTTTTGCACAATGCTGTAGAATTGCAAAGAGCATATACAGTAAAAATGTGAAACATACGTATTCAGTGTCTTGTACTCACTTACTCCCCTAACTACAGCAATGTGTAACTTTACTGTAGTTTTCAAATGGCTGTACAAGTAGTGTATAGTGCTGTCTTGAGCATTTTCAGGTAGTGTCACCGAGTTCTGACCTTTTTTTTTGCATTGGAAAACACTGAGAGAATAAACTGTCATAATGAAAACATGACAAAGCCATTTGACTATCTTGTTCATAAACGATGGTGTCAAGACTTCTCATTTTGATGACACTGGCAGTTTCATTGACATGAATACTTGCTTTTGAGGAATATACTATCCATTTTGAGCAAGTGACGTACTTTTGCAGGTTATCCACTAGGTTTTGCAGTTTGCACTAATTGTTTTGAGAAATGCACTAACTGCTGTGCAAATGTCAATAGTGATGTGAGAAAAGCACCAAAGCGACTGAGAAAAACTGTAACTCTTAATTTTTACCCTTTAGCTTTTTGTACAAATTAAACATTAAAGATGTAATGTGGAAATTAATTAGCGTTAGAAGTGTTGGTGAATAGATTATGTTACCCTTGGACAGAGCAAGGCTTCCTGTTTCCCCTGTTTCAAGTATTTATGCTAAGCTAAGCTAACTTGCTGCTATGAGCACAATTTTCCCAAATGTCAAACAATTTCGAGGCTAGATAGATAGATAATTAGATAGACCACCACCAGTATGACTGTGTGTGAATGAATGGAACCTGGAACCCTGTAAAGCGCTTTGAGTCACAGAGAAATAAAGCGCTATATAAATCTAATCCATTATTATTATAGATAGATAGATAGATAGATAGATAGATAGATAGATAGATAGATAGATAGATAGATAGATAGATAGATAGATAGATAGATAGATAGATAGATAGATAGATAGATAGATAGATAGATAGATAGATAGATAGATAGATAGATAGATAGATAGATAGATAGATAGATAGATAGATAGATAGATAGATAGATAGATAGATAGGCAAGGCAAGTTTATTTATATAGCACAATTCAGACACAAGGCCACTCAAAGTGCTTTACAGGGGCAAGATTAGAATACATAAAACACATTATAAAACATTTAAAAGCTAATAAAAGAAGCAAATAAAATGAAAACTCGATTTAAAAACATTTAAAAGCAAATAAAAGAAGCAAATAAAATAAAAATTGCAGGTTAAAATGGAAACAAAAAAGTCTTCAGACTCGATTTAAAAGAACTGAGAGTTGCAGCAGACCTCAAGTTCTCTGGGAGTTTGTTCCAGATTGTTGGTGCTTAATAACTAAAAGCTGCTTCTCCTTGTTTAGTCCTAACTCTAGGGACTGTAAGTAGACCTGTCCCAGACGACCTAAGGGCTCTGGACGGTTCATAACGTATCAGCATATCAGTAATGTATTTTGGCCCTAAACCATTTAGTGCTTTATAAACCAACATCAGTATTTTGAAATCAATTCTTTGAGTGACTGGAAGCCAGTGTAAAGACCTCAGAACTGGGGTAATGTGATCTACTTTTTTGGTCCTAGTGAGGACTCAAGCAGCAGCGTTCTGAATTAGCTGAATCTGTCTGATAGATTTTTTTGGAAGGCCAGCAAGGACACTGTTACAGTAGTCAAGTCTACTAAAGATAAATGCATGGACAAGTTTTTCTAAATCTTGCTGAGACATAAGCCCTTTAATTCTTGATATGTTTTTTTAGGTGGTAGTAGGCTGATTTATTAATTGATTGTATGTGTTTCTTGAAATTCAAGTCGGAGTCTACAACAACACCAAGATTTCTGGCTTGGGGTGATAGATAGATAGATAGATAGATAGATAGATAGATAGATAGATAGATAGATAGATAGATAGATAGATAGATAGATAGATAGATAGATAGATAGATAGATAGATAGATAGATAGATAGATAGATAGATAGATAGATAGATAGATAGATAGATAGATAGATAGATAGATAGATAGATAGATAGATAGATAGATAGATAGATAGATAGATAGATAGATATTAGTTGAACTTTATGAACATAATTAATATTAATATTTTGAATTACATATAACAAGAACAAAATCATGATGTAGATGTTTTGATGATTTCAGAACCTGCTGATCGAGCGTAAAGGTCGGAGGATCATGCTGATGGGAGGGTACATCCTCATGACCATCTGGGCTGTTGTATTTACTATCGCTCTGTCGTTTGAGGTAATAAAAACGCTTACCTTTATAATCACCAACTTATCTGACCACCAACTCCAATGTTCACATAAATGCTGGGAATGTATTAAAACCTGTAATAAGTATGTGAGTAGGATAATAATATTTTAATATATTTTGTGATTTTTTTTAAATCTTTTCTTGACCAAACTATGCCAAACTTGACAATGACTGTTTAAAAATTGTTCAAATATTTCTATTGAATCATCATTATTAATAGCTAACATATTTTGCCAGACTGACTGAATGTATTTAAAACATTTAAGCACTTAAATAATTCAATCCGTCAGTCCACTAGGAGGCCTCGTGAGTCAACATCCAAGCTTTAGGGGGAACAAAATATACAGTAGACTGAGAATTGAAGAATAATGAAGATAATTCACAAGATTTGCAAGTTTAGAGTTTGAGGAGTGTATCATTTAAGTTAGTGATGCTTATTTAAAGACTTATCACAAATCTATTATATATGAAGGAGTCAGAATGCTTGAACTGGTTTATTTGCTAACTACTTCTTATTCTTCACTTCCACACATGCAAACAGCACATTATATCCTGGATGCCGTACATGAGCATGGGCTGCATCTTCACCTACATCCTCAGCTTTGGCATGGGACCAGGTCAGTTCAACATGTTTGTAGGAGGGTTTGTTTTATTTCTATTTAGTTTCACATGAACCAGTCACATTAATGTTGTCTCAAGAGTCTTCTTCTTTATCTCAGTTCATCAAGATGAACCACTTAAATCCATTATTAGAAATGATGATTCATGATTCCTTTCACATTTCCTTCTACACATTTCAGTGTTACATCAACCATTTAATCCAGTTGTAATCATTTTCTCACCCTCTAGACTTTGCTGAATGTATAAATGTTTAATAAAGCTACTTATTGCTTATTATTTTTGAACAAACACTATCATATTGACAATGTGAACATTTCATGTCATGATCATCCTGTCCAAAATTATTGTGATTCATGATTAATATTATCTGGATAATCAAATTGAACTAAATCAGTAAATCAATGTAGGTTTTTACATTAGCGAGCTAGACAGCTTTTCCATTCACACGTGACAATTTTTGGTTGTTTTTGGGGTTTTTTCCAGCTGGAGTGACCGGCATTCTGCCCACAGAGCTATTCAATCAGACCGCTCGGCCAGCGGCCTACATGATCGCTGGCTCCATGATGTGGCTCAACCTTTTCATCATTGGAATGATCTTCCCTTTTCTAGTGGTCAGTTGCTGTCACTGCATTCATCCATCCATCCGAGGCTAACAAACATGCTCTGACAATAAACGAGTATACATACAAAGAAAAAGAACCTTGCCCTCTAATGATAAATGCAACATGTATTGGGGCACTATTTAAAACACAGATTCATGCGTCTCATTCTGGTAGGGGACTACCCACCAGAGTTCAGAGTGTCAAACTCGGGATTCATACATATATGCAAGTAAACAGAGACAGGCTTTGAGTTAGTTAAGCTTTTTCACACAATTAGACATTTTAGAAGTCATTAATTTGTCTCACATCTCTGTTTCTTTCACAGAGTGAGTTGAGCGAGTACTGCTTCGTGCCTTTCGGGGCTGTCTGCCTGTTGTCTGCGCTGTACGTCGGCCTGTTTCTGCCCGAGACCAAGGGGAAGTCTCTGTCGGCCATCACCAGTGAATTTCACAAGCTCAACTTCAAAGGCCAGGAAAATGCCGGAGTGTTGGAAACCCAGGCTCAGTATCAGCTGGGTGAAGTGTGTCACTCCACGGCCTTGTAGACAGACCTTTTATCTCATGACACACACACGGGACTCAAACTTGCGTCCCCTGTATTGCCTCAATATGAGTTCATGTGATGGAGCTGGAGGACGTCAAGCACAGTCTGAAAGGAAAAGGGTGGGGGGAATGTTAAAGGTGCTGTAAGCGGAATGGTTCTTTTAGCTAACTTCCTGTCCGTTACTGCAGTTAGCAGTCCCCTCGCTCGTCCCTACGTCACCACATTAACATAAGTTATCTAGCATCATCTCAGATCCATGAGTGTGATAAAACATGATAAAAAACCATCAAAACAGACATTGGGAAGGATTTTTACCTGCTCCGTCATTGTAGGCGCATACACATTCACCCATCTGTTGCTCTGGCGTGCACCGGCAGTGAGACCATGGAGTGTATAACTATATATGAGTGAGACCAATGTCGGTTTGTAGCGTTCTCTCTTCTGATTGGATAAAAATGTCGGGATACTCCAATACGTTTATTTGTCGATTACATGCAAAGCAGCTGACTGAGAGATCGGCTTTATGAAACACGCACATTATGTAAGTGATCACTGTATGAATAAAGAGCGATTTTACACTTATATTAATATTACTTCACCTTTAACTTTCATGTCACTCACAAGCAACTTCGTATTCTATAAGTCATATCTGGACTATGTTTTCTTTGAGGAGTGTTTAAAGTAACTTTCTGTATGTGAATACACTTGTGTTTTGCTACACTGTGTCACTGATTGATATGAGAATTTTTTAAAATTAAAACTGCTGTTTATTTCGGATATTTGTTGCAGAAAAGAAATGATCTGCGAAGGTATTTTACAGTTGTTCTTGTTTAATGGGACAAAGAACACAGTCATCCATGTTACCAGCAGAGTTTTTTATTTCTATGTCCTTTCTTTATTCTCTTATTCGGGAGGAAGTGAACAGGCCTTCCAGTTAAAATACCTACCAAAAGTCTTTGCTGTGTGAACCATATCCAAGAGAATGCATTTAGATGGAATATATTAACATAAACTGTAACAGTTGTTGAGCATTGGTGCTGTTAAGACAAATTGTGAAATTGCATTTTTTTACACAAGTGGAGTATGTCCAATTGTTAATATTGAATATTCAGTTATTCTTTAATGATTTTACCCTGAGCCAATACAAGTATCTTGTCATCAATTTAATGTTTCAATGAGATCAGTAATAAAGTCACATCATATTAAAAAGAGTTTGGTGTCAAAAGACAGACGGAAAAGTTTTTTAAATTTTTGATTCACCCACTGTTTGGTTTGCTCAGTACAAATGCTCCTTTTGACCCCCGCACCAATTCACGCTCACTACTACCACAACAATGATTAATCTTTATAGTATATATTTTTTTTTCTTTTTTTATATGCCGATATTTAGCCTTAACATCAAGGAAAATGTTACTTCTGTATTTAAAAAAACAAAATCAGCAGACTTCTGTGTCCTCTGGTTGTTGGTTTTATAGTTATTATTGTACAGTAAAATGTGTAGATAAAATTGGGACACGTTATCGCTGTGCCAGATCCACTGATGGGTCCAACCTTTAAAAAATAATGCAGCAGAGCCATGTTCTTTATAGACTTTATAGTCTTAACTCCGAGGGAGAGTGTCAGGAACAACTTGTAGTAAATGTGTCATATCTCGTCAATATAATTATGGACCAAACAAATACAATCTGAAGCAATATCCTCATACATCCAAGCTGGGATCTAACACTTGTTGGTTGAGCTTGGCCTGAAACAGAAGAACTAAACTTTTAAAGGGCAATCCAGCAATTTCAATATCACAGTTCCTTTAAGTTCAAGTAGGCAACTTGCACGAAACTACGACAGAGTATAAGGAACATGTTGAGAAAAAAATTAACAAAAGGATTTACGAGAATAAAAGTTGTTAAATTACGAGAATAAAGGTCATGATTTTAGGAGAATAAAAGTCTTAATATTATGAGAATGAAGGGGTAGTTTGAGGCTATGTGTTATTTAGAGAAGGAATATCATTAGAGTCCTTCACCCTGCATTCTAATGAGGAACGTGGAGCATCTTGTGAAGTAGTTGTAATTCAGTACAGATTTCACAAATAAGTAAATACTTATCTTCTGGCCCATCAGCACCACGTTATCATACGTAACATGATTTTGAAAAGAATATGCAAGGAAATGTGTCTGTTCAGAACAAAGAATCACTATGAGGAAATGAAATAGTCTCTTTTGTGGTGGAAGAGGGTTGTTTTGCTGAATTATGTTTTCCCCCCTAAAACTAGCCTACGACTTTATTCACGTAATATTTACATTTTTTCTCATAATATTTCGAGTATTGAGAATAAAATATTGTATTTTCGTAATTCTGCAAGATTAAAAGTCGCAATTTTACAGGTAAAAACATTGGTATGGCAAGGCAAGCCAAGTTTATTTATACAGCACAATTCGGACACAAGGCCATTCAAAGGGGCATACAATTCATATAAGACATATATATAAGACAAGATAAGACATTTGAAATTGCGTTTAAGAAATAATAAAAACAAAGAAAATACACAAGATTAGTTTACTTTAGATATCATGTTGGCGGATCACGTGTCTGTTCGGACTGAAGTCTCTTTCGCCAAATTCGAGTGTAGATGAGAGTTGGCAATTAAATACCATTTGACACAATATACAAGTTTTCAAGTAGGTGTGTCCCAAACACTTAACTCTTTGTGTGTCCCAACAGCATTAAAGCTGGGGTGGAGGATTTGGGGAGAAAATTAACAGAGAATCGGAGCCTCGCTCTGATTGGTCAAAGTGTACAGCTCATGTTAAGCTTTAATAGACTTGTCAGCTCTTTTGCAAGTTTTTCAAATTAGGCCTTTTTCAATTAGGCTACTTACCTGCAACATTGTGTCCTCATCTATTGAGTTAGATTACTGCGCGCAATTTATCAAAGTGTATTAGTACAAAACAGCATACAAATAACCTGAATGTACCTGTGAAGATACACTCAAAATCCCCTATTCAGAGACAACCAGTTCGACAGAACAGACATGTGATGTTTTAGCTTTACAGGGGCATAGAATACATCAAGATTAAAAAAGCGAATAAAAAATGAATAAGAAAATAAATAAATAAATAAAAATGGCAGGTTAAAAGGGAAACAGAAAAGTATTTTCACAAAAGTGACAATGTCCTCCAAGCCTGGTGATTTTTTTTTTTTCTGAACAGACACAGTTTCTTGAATATTATTTTTCAAAATCCTGTTACGTATGATAACGTGGTGCTGATGGGCCAAAAGATTTAGTGTTTCCTAATTTGTGAAACCTATATTGAAGAACAGCTTCACATAATGCTCCAGGTTTCTCAAAGGACTCTTCCTCAATCAACACACAGCCTAAAACTATGAGTTTTGTTCTCATGAAATAACGAATTATTTTCATGGCCCTAATACTCCGTTGTAGGAAACAGATTAAAGAAAATTATCACAATCTGAGCAGTAGTGGGAGTCAGCCCTCCCCTCTCTGTAGCTCTGTTACATAATGCAGTTTTTTCCACCCACACAGGATCAGTTGTGCCTGAATCAATGAGCCACCTGATTACTCATTTGTAAAATAAATGTGATTTCCTCTTTATTTTGTGCATGTAGGCCTACTGGTGTGGGTTTTTGTGCATACTTCTAAGAATTACAGGAATTAACCAGATGGACCAGGTTAGATTTAGTGCACCATTTGGTCATCTCTTTCACGCACGTCAGAACATGACGATCTTGCTCTAACAACATGAATGGACAACTAAAGTCTATTGATGAATAACGTCAGGCAGGCATCCTTCATATATAGGCTGGTCCCCGGCTCCTTCTGCATCCAGGGGGGGAAAATGCTTGGTGCATCAGGAAAGGTAGGTGAACTCTGTCACATTACAGTCGGTTTGTGTTTTATATTGTTTCTGAATACTTTTACTGTTGATTTAAAAACCTCCACATATCCAATAAACATTTTGCGGAACACTAACTTGCGGAATAATTGATCAAAATGATTATCTTTTTAAAGTATTTGATTGATTTATTAGATAAACTCATCAGAAAATCTACAATTCTTATATCCATATTAATTGTGCAGTTTTTTATTAAAGAGGACCTATGATGCTTTTTGACTTTTATGACCTATAAACGTTGTTATGATGATTCATAGTCATGCTTAACCATACTAAATTATCAAATAATGACTTACATGCATTTCGACGTATTCCCTGCTGACCGTCTGGGGTGTCTGTGCCGAGCACTAAACACTATTCTAGCCAGTCGAGAAGTCACGTCTTCAAAGCGGTCTACCCTTTCATAATTCGTGACGTCGCATAAAACTTCGTGAAGTCCCCACGCGGATGTTTCCATGTATGGTAATGCTGTCACTTCCCTGTTCGCGTCTGCCTCGCGTCTGCCTCGCGCCCTTATAGGTCCATGCTCGCGCTTCCCGCCACTGAAAGTGTTCCGGAAGGAAGGTAACCAATCACAACGGAGTGGGGTTTGCAGGAGGGGGGGGGGAGGGTAGCGGAGATGGCCGATGCACAGGCGGAGGGAGCGGAGATTGCCGAAGCACACACACTCAAGTGTTGACAGGACGTGCTGGATCGCCAAAATAAGAGAAAGAGCTTCCCGAAAATCTACATAGTTTTTTGTGATGTGATTCGTGTCAGGTTGCTCTATAGCAGTGTAAAACAAGAAATTAAGACCAGAAAAGTAGTATAATAGGTCCTCTTTAATCAAACTTGATTTGATTAGCACATTTCGTATGGGTATGAACCGAGACATAAAATATATTTCATTATAGAGTTATGGAATGTATTTATAGTTTTACTATTTTTAGAGGATCAATTCACCCAATCCCAAAAGGATATATATGAGAAATCCCCCTCTGGCACCCCTGCCATACCAAGTGAAATTTAGTTCAAAGGAATTTGTTTGGACTGTTTTCTCACTTAAAGGAGAAGTAAGTGATATTGTTTTGTTAATATACATACAGCAAGCACTTAAACAGTGTGTGCAGTTCATAACACAGGTCTCCCAGTCATTCAGCTTTGCAGTAATTGCCAGATCAAATTTTGAGTATCCCACTAGTTTTTATCCATTCAGGAGACAGAGTGCTATAAAGAGGCGGGTCTCTGTGCCCGTGAACGATGACTCGCTGCTCTCCATTGCGGTACTATCTGACAAAGACGGGTGTGCGTTCATGTGGTGGTGACGTAGGGATGAGGGAGGGGATTGCCAGCTGTCGTCACTGACAGGAAGTTAGCTAAACCGACCGTATCGCTTGCTTAAGAAGGTTAAGGTTAAACAGAGAGGAACAAGAGGGATGTGTTGGCTACACGTGTTGTACTGTTGTCCTTTTTTATTGTACATTTGTAATCATTAAACAAATGTTTGGGGCCTGTATCGGCAAAACATTGAATGAATCATCACACATTATCTTCCTATCTCTAATTAAAATACCTGTGCAAGTTCTCCTTACCAATTTACAGCAACAAATTAAAATAAATACCTTCATATCCAAATGTAGACATATTATATTAAATCTGCCGAACTCTACCTTTAATTATATGCTATATTGTACTGTCTTTCGCCCATTTAATTTTATTTCAGCCATTCTACATCGCTGTCTAAATGTTGCAATTGTTTTGTCTCTTTATGAGCTTGTTGTTAATTTGATGTATTTGCATTGTATATTGGGTATATATTTTTGTTTTTGCTTTGCACTTGTTTGACTGGACATCATTGCAAATGAGGGTCACCTCTCTATTGATCTCTCGAGTATGAATAAATGTTAAATGAAAAATAATTATGTCAACTTTACATTTTAGCTGCAGTACTGGAGGCTTTATCTGCTGTCGCTGGTGTTGGGGATTGGGGGCTCGTTTCAGTATGGGATTCAAGTCTCTGTCATGGCTTCTCCAGCAGTAGTAAGTTTTCAGGAAAATAATCCCTTCTTCATTAATCCCTGCGGTGTGTGCAAACAGGTCTTATTTTCTTCCCTTCATTAGAAGATATGTGCAGTCATTGCTGAAAACAGGATGAATCTGGATAAAGTGTCTGTGAGGAACTAATTCCTTGGAAACATACAGTCTTTTACTTTACTTTCTCCAGATTTATATCTCCTTCTTTAGAGTTTTATTTTAATGCTGATATTCTCAGTTGATTTATATTTCAAATTATATACTGTATATATATATATATATATATATATATATATATATATATATATATATATATATGTATATATATATATATATATATATATATATACAGTATATACATGTATATATATATATATATATATATATATATATATATATATATATATATATATATATATATATAAGTAAACATTTTCCAGAGTCTCTGACTCCACCTTTATACCTCCACAAGTAAATCTTTCTAAGATTATTGAACATTAGCTTACAGGCGCTAAAAGCTAGAGATCCAAGAAGTAAGTCTAAACCAATATTTGAATTTTAGCCAAATTGCTTTATGTGATGATGACTACATTGGTATTATACTTACTATATAACGTTTGGTCATGATTCAACTTAAAATCTCAGCTGTCAAAGTTTCCTTGAGCAATGAAGAAACTTTTTTAATTTGGTTATAGAGAACTCAAACCATTATCAGCAACTTTTTCAAAACAACACGGGCCGACCCTGATAAGGCATGAACGCCACTGGCCACTTTGACCAACCATTTGACCTCTGTGTCCCTTCTGCAGCACATTCAGAACTTTGTGAACCAGACATGGATGTCAAGGTATGGAGCTCCAGTGGACGAGTCTACCAACCAGCTCATCTGGTCCTTCATCGTGGCTGTGCTAAGTCTTGGAGCCTGGGCCGGGGCTGTTCACAGCGGCAGCCTTCCTGTCACCTACGGCAGGTTGGACACACACACACACACACGCTTGGCTTCTTCCGTCTCCCTTCGGACAACACAAAGTATGATGTATGAATATTTGCAAGAGAAAATTGTGTATTGTGTGGAATTGTCCGAAAGAATAATAAATAAATAAATAAATAAATAGTACTTAAAAACACATATGTGGGGTTAGACACTCAACAATTACTTGCTGGCTGTCTGATCACGTAAATGTTTACCTTAAAGACCTACTTCACCGGTTAGAATATGAAGGTGTATTAAACTCTGAGATCCTATGTAGTATAAATGTGCAAAAATGTTAGAAATCGGTTCATCCTAGCCTGAGAAAAGGCAGAAAGAGTGTTATGGTCGCACTACATTTTCCCATGTGTGACATCATACATGGGAAAATGTAGGGTTAGGATTAAGGGGACAGCTGGGCCAAGGGAAGACCGAGGGAAGACTGAGGAAAGAAAAACCTCATTCATTATATTAAAATAGCGATTTTATAATGATAGAACGCCGGTTCGGTATGGGTGAAATATGCCTTTCACTGGGACAACAATCTGGTCTATTCTGGTTTGCAACTTTTTTGTATATCTATACCATAGACCATAATTACGGGAGCTTTCTTTAGCTACAAAGGTTAGGACAGGGTGTAATAAGGGAAAAAGGGAATTGCATAAACAACTATTACTAGTAGTATATACTGTATATGGTAATCAATATAAATAATTAACCCTATATTTCAGATTTTTGCATCAGTGCCTCAAAAAAGAGGAGAGAAATGACATTAACCAGTGAGATTTTATATTTGATTTTCAAGTATTCAATCCAGAACAGCAATTATCTACTGAATATACATACAAACTATTCATTCCAGCATGTCCTCTAAGGCTAAGCATCCAATACTTGTAAATATTAATTATTTAAAGCAATCATTTAGCATTTTAGGAAATACACTTCTTTGCTCTCTGACATCACTTTCATGGAGATGCTTAACTTAGCTTACATGCAGCTTAGCTTTGGTGTTTCTTTCTTGCAGGAAAAAAGCTTTACTGTTCAACGATGTCGTGGCGATTGTCGCCGCTCTTCTCATGCTCTTCAGTCGCATGGCCGGGTCTTTTGAGATGATCTTGTTGGGAAGGTTTCTCTATGGATACAATGTTGGTATGTTATGATGTGACTGTGTGTTTTTTTGTGTGACTGTGTTTACTTTTTTTCTTAGTTTTTGTCTTACTTTTGGGGTTTAATTTGTAATTGTTCTATTCATTCATATTGTCTTTCTCCATAGGTCTTGGCCTGAGTGTGCACCTCATGTACCTCGGGGAGAGTTCTCCAAAGAAATTAAGAGGTTTTCTGACCCTCACGGCTTCCATCTTTATCGGATATGGAAAAGTCATGGGTCAAATAATTGGCATCAAGTAAGAATTTACTGCTGAGACTTTCGAGCATTTATTCAGCAATATTTCGCCCCAAAGCATTTTACTATGCAGAAAAGTCTTAATCTTTTAGGTACCAACATTCTTCTGCCAGCTGTCCATTCATTTATTTACTGTCAGAATCAAATACTTGTTATTGTTACCAACTAAAGTACAAGACCTTTTAACCCATCCTAGTTACACAGAATGACAAAGACTAAGTAAATACCCTGGATAATGTATTAAGCTGCCTTCATTATTTTATTATAGAGCTACAGTCTTTCTCATTTTTACTACTACTAATCTGATTGTCTTTGTTTTACACTCTGCTCAGGGAGTTGATGGGTTCAGAAGAAATGTGGCCTTACCTCTTAGCCGTCAGCGGTATTCCTGCCATCCTGCAGTTTGTGATGCTGCTTTTCTTCCCTGAGGCACCTCGATACCTTTACATCGACAAAGGGGACACTGAAGGCACCATAAAAGGTGAGTGGACATGGCGGACTCTGTTTCTCATTTCCCACTGGGTTTGAGTTCACACAGACATATTTGAATGTTTAGAAGACTTTTTTTTTGAAAGAGGAGACTTGAGGAGAGGTTGTTTAAAGGTGCAGTGTGTGAAAGAAAATTTGAGTTTTTCAGAACAGACTGGGTCGGTAGAAATGGATTATAGTCTTCACAAGGGTGTTTTAATGAGTGTGAAATCGCTTGAAAATAAAACTGTTTTTTACCCTTGAAATAAGCATTTCACATAGGAGACCTCAAGGAGGCTGCCATGTGTGTTGCACTGCCATGTTTCTATTGTAGCAAAGAACGGACAAACTTCACTGCCAGCGTGGTTTTATTTGAAGTGGGTGTCCGCCGGAAATGCACCTGTTGGAAGACAAAGAATAAGTACTGTAGAATAAATAACTATTGTAGAAAGACTTGACACATTGTTGGATGGTGCCATCTTTAGTAACTAGCTGAGTATTGTCTCTAATAATGGCGGCTTGTGCATAAGTCTTTGTGTGTGTTGTGTGTGTGTGTGTGTGTGTGTGTGTGTGTGTGTGTGTGTGTGTGTGTGTGTGTGTGTGTGTGTGTGTGTGTGTGTGTGTGTGTGTGTGTGTGTGTGTGTGTGTTTGTGTTAAAGCCTTGCAGTGGCTGTGGCAGGAGGACGAGTTAAAGCAGGAGCTGGACGACATGAAGAAAGAGAAAGAGAGCACACAGGGACAGAAGGCAAAGACTGTGAAGGATGTCCTCACCTCTCGCTGTGTGAGGTGGCAGCTACTGACTCTGGCCATCCCTTGTGCTGCTGTTCAGTTCTGTGGCATCAATGCTGTACGTTAGTCTCAGCTTCCCCCTCCGTGAAAACAAACTTCTCTACATTATCACGTCCAGTTCAATTAACTTTTTTCTCTTCCACTCTCTCATCCAGCTGTATTTCTACGCCTTTGACATCTTCAGTGAGTCAGGAGTGCCAAAGGACCAGATGCATTACTTGGCTATTGGCATTGGAGCAACAGAGCTCATCGCAGTAACACTGTGTGTAAGTGTCTCTGCACTTACACCAGAAGGAAGATATTAATGGAACACAACTTAGAGATGAGGAGACTGAATTTTGGGTATGGATGAAAAAAGAAATTAAATTAAAAATATTAAAAAAAATCAATTATATCACAGAGCGCATGGACCATTTTCCACTGCGCATGAGGTGGCTATGATAAAATAATATTCAATACTTAAATTTGGGTGGGGAGAATTAATAATTTTTGGAAAGAAATCCCAAAGTAGAGAGCCAAAGAAGACCCAGAAAGAGGTAAAAAGGAAACAATTCCTATTTTTCCAATGGATAACACTAATTGGGACCCTACTTTGAACTTGGAAAGTTCCATAAATTACCTTATAAAAGAAAGACGAAATAGCTAAAAATAGTTGGTGATGGTTCATCAGTTAGATGTACTCACTATAGAATGTCAAATAACCAAACAAGCAGACTTTATTTGACACATCTTTTCATCTCTATGTCGCTGTTTTCAGTCTTTTGTGATAGATCGTGCCGGTAGGAAGAAGCTGATGGGCTACGGCTATTTACTGATGGGTGTCACCATGTCCATCCTGACCGTTATGCTGTACATCAAGGTAAATACGCTCCAACAGTGCACGTTTTTTTCCCATACCCAGTGCCATAGAAAACCAACTATAAAATGTTCCTTTTGTTTTCATTAACAGAATCTTTACACATGGATTCCGTACGTGAACATTGGCCTGATCTTTTGTGTCATCTTCATTTATGGACTTGGGCCTTGTGAGTTTATTGCAGCTTTTTCACCTCACAAGAGAAATAGTTTACTGGCCTTTTTATTAATTCAAATTCTTTCCCTTTTTTTAATCTTTCAGCTGGAGTGTCCATGGCTCTCCCAGCTGACCTCTTCCTACAAGCCTGGCGTCCTTCCGCTTACGTGATCAGTGGGACCATCAACTGGCTGAGCATGTTCCTCGTGGGGCTGTTGTTTGGCTACATTGTGGTGAGTTAGCAATACTGGGGAAAGCTTGTTGTAAAATCTCTTTTTGTCAAAATCAGTGTGTATCACCTCACTATCTGCTGCTTGTGTGTGCTCTGAAATGGTGTTAATACACAGCCTATCCTCTGTGAATGGGTATGTTAACAGTGGGTATGTACACAAAGGGGTCCATGGCTCATTTACTGAGTTTAGGATGTGTATTAACACTGTATTTGTTTTTATCTTACACACAGTACGGACAGGTAGTAGATTGTGAGGAAATATTCACTGATTTTGACAACAAGAATTCTCCAGAGTCACTGACACCGCCTTTAATCTGTTTTCATGTGTGTCTGTACAGGATGGACTCGGGGAGTTCTGCTTCCTGATCTTCGTGGCTTACTCCATTTTCAGTGCAGCGTTCATGATATTTTTTGTCCCGGAGACAAAAGGAAAGACAAATGTAGAGATTATGGAGGACTTCACCAAACTAAATTACAAGAACAGGGAGAAAGACATGGAAACGAGCAACATTAATCTTGAAACTAAATTTTAAGTACTGTTTACCTATCACACTTTTTCCTTTAACTTTTTGAGTATGAATTTCGGAGTTATACATTATAATAAGCCATATGAAACTATATAAAAAAAACTATAAGAACACACGACTACGCTAGTGTCCTTACACTAAATTCATCTAGGCCTATGACCTTTTAACATAACCATCTAACTATTTTGAGTAACAGATATTTTGAAGATTATATACAATAAATGCTGACACTAAGAACGTGGAGTCTGTAAATATGTTAACACGACAAATAAAACACCTGTCACTGCATCTGAGTATTGCCTTACTTATTTTCCTGTTTCTGATGACCTTTTTATTTTACCTTTATTCTTAGTTTTGCTTTTTTAAATCACACAGTTAGCATTTGAAGAGATATTTTTGAACAGATCTTTTACAGATAAGGTAAAAGTATAAATATCTCAGGGTACCATTACTTCACTAAAAGTAAAACCATTTAATGAAAAGAAGTATCGATAGTAAAAGTACTCTTTACGATTCCCGATTATTAATACACATGCATTAATATTTGTACAGCTGTCTGATAAATGTGGTGGGGTGAAAAGTAATACTTTCCTCTGAATAGTGGAGTAGTAGTATAAAGTCAAATTAACATTAAATTATACTTCAGTAAAGTAATTCAGGAAATGCACTTAGTTCATCCAATGCCATTAAAACATACAACACATGCCATATATGGTGAGGGTCACAACCTCTGGATGGACGAACAGATGCATTGCCTGTTTTGTTACCAGCTCAGGAATAATTAGAGGAAAGTTCGGAGAATTTTCAATTGCAATTTATTTGCTGCTCATCTCTGTACCAACAAGAGAGATGAGATTCAATAACAGAGTACAAAAACAAATATCTATAGAAAAGTATGCTTATACTGAAATATGTCAAAAGACGATATAACAAAACATGTCGCCCACATGTTTCAAGAGCAATCTTGTTGAGTACAATGATAAAATACCAAGTTAACATATTGTACATTTTTCTGTGTGTGTTTTTATACAAAAGTGGCAATGCAAGTCACTCTGTACAATTCTTCTTAACCTTTAGAAAAAGAGGAACTTCTTTTTTTTATATCCACTGCTGTGCACAATCAGTATTTGGAAGGCACTTTGCAACAGACCAAAAGCAGAAAAGAAAAAAACAAATAGAGAAAAAATGTAGGCCCAAGTAATCCTCGAAAAACATTGTTTAAACTCGAGTACCAACGTGAGTGAGACAAATCACATGTCCCAGTGAAGAAAAACACAAAAAGAAAAATTAAAAAAAAGGAACACAATTTTCCTTACAGCATCTTCCACCTGTCTTCAAACAATCCATGTCCAAACAACCCTTTTTACCTTTTGAGGAGTAAATACTAGTGCAGAGTGGATCGGGGAAAAAAAGGACACTTGGTCAAAGAGGAGTCGTGCAGCTGGCAGTGTGAGCGCTACCAGAGCAAGCAGAGTGACAGTCAGTGAGCAGTCAAACTGTTTCTGCCACCAACCAGTGATCAACATTCAGTCCCCAGCTCAGCTCAGCTCAGCTTGCGTGCCAAAACATGCAGTTTACACTTTCAACTTAAAATAGCCATAACTTAACATCTCTTCACATGAAAAATGAAAAGGAAGAAGAAAAAAAGTCTGTATATGTACAGGACCACCATTTACAAACACTGATCATATTGGTTGGTTCATATATATTTTATATATTTTTTTTTTATTTATAGAATGTGTATATGAATGGTATATACATGTGTTACAATCACAACATAACCATAAATAATAGAGGAATGTACTGAATTTAACAGGCTAAATACTCACAAACTCACAAATAATTAAACGGGAAAGCAGGAAACACAGATCAAACACAGACAAGTATACACACACACACTTTTAACCATACACACGCACTGCTAGGTCATACTGTTGGACTGCGTTTGATCGTGCATCGTGATACTACAAAACAAAAAACACCTATGAGAAAGCTGTTAATCAACTGATATGCAAGTTGTGTGAAAGGTCAATATGATACATTAATTAATTTTGGATGCTGACAATTTTTGTATCTATTCCTATTCAGAAATTCTTGTGTTTCGACCACATTTCCTGCAACCCCTTACTGGTGGTGATTACTGATTTTTTAACCCCCCCTGAAAAACTAATTTAACTTTACTAACAGTAGTGATCCTCCCATACAATTTCCTCTAAATCAATAAGATACTTTTTTTTTTTTTTTTTAAACCAATTCAGCGTAATATAACATTTACACTGAAAAAGAAAACAGAGAATTTGATGAAAGGCTCCCACTGGGACTTGATTGAGCAATAAAGCTAATTTCCGCTTCTCAGGAATGTCAAACAATACATTATCACTGTATGACGAACAGATGGACAGCCTCGTCTTAACCTAGGGACCACTAGTGCAAACATGAGACATGTCATCTTATAAGAGCACAAGCAATAAAAAGGGAAGAAACACTGGATAACTTAAGTGATTACTTGGAAGAAAAAGTTGGTCGGCCCAGAGTGTGACTCCATCTTCAAACCCCACTAGCTGTTGCACAACACACACATACACACACACACACATCTCCATTTACATAATTTAAGAGTAAAAAACTAACAAAATGAATAAATCACAAGATTCTCATTTGACAATAATTATTATTATTTGAAAAGAAAAATGTGCACAAAACCGAGGGCATGAATAAGTTAATAAAATATAATCTACATTTCTCAAAATATATAGTGAAAATATACCTGACCTTGGTCCCTGTTTAATGTACGCAATGTACGTGATTGAATACCTAACAAACAAGACTTGGAAACCTTGTCCTTGTAGGGGGGGCCAATACAAAGCTCATTCCTAACAAGCTCAAGGCATGTTTCAAGACAAATCTTACAAGAAAAAGAAAAAATTAAAGTTGTTATCCAGGGAAAATTCATTTTCAAAAAAGTATTCCTGATCACAATTAGAATGGCTTTCCTCTCCTTAGTTCTGCAGTGTTTCTGTATGAATAATTCATCTAACAAATGAAGCATTAAATCAAACAAGAAAATTACTTAGGGCTTTTTTTTTTACATCCAAATGAGCTGTCAGTAGGTTTGCATGCTTCAGAGCACAGTCCTCTGGCCCTCACATCAATGTGCCAACTCTGCTCAAGATTCACAACCGCTCAGGTTAACAATGAGATATTACACTCCTAAAAGGCTTTGTTCATATTCAAAAAGAAGGAAAAGCAGCTAGCGACAAGCCTTTTTAATGACATGGGTCTTAAGAAACAAAAAGAAAACTAAAAATGAGAATACTGCACTTTTGATGGAGCTTTAAATATGTTTTTTCAACTGATATTCTGAATGCATTTGTTATTTCTCACAGGCTGGCTTTCATTTGCGAAATAATTTTGACTTTTTTTCTTTAAATCGGATGAAAATAGCCCAAGAATGAACTTATGTTATGATATACAAAGCATAACGGTGTTTTTTTTCCTATGTGAGGTAGCTTAACTATTTATATTTGTTTTAGCTGAAACAGATTTTTTTGATAGCTTTTTATGGTGTAAGAATTCAGATTAAAAGTTTTATCGATACATATTGAAAAAGTGCTTCTATAAACCAGTCACTAGAAATGCATAAAGGTCCTTGACAGATATCAATGCTGCTCAGTGGCCAGTGACACAGTCTGGATGAAGCCGAAGAAAATGGCGCGTAATAAATGTATTGTAAATATATGCGGTGAGCCTGTTAGGAATGTCTCTTGAAATACTTTAAACAATTAATTCATTAATTTAAAAAAAACTGCTATCAAAACACAAGCCAATTTAAATCCCTGTTTTTAAAGAAAAACTAAATCCTTTTTTTTTTAAATACACAGAGAACAACATAAATACAGATTTCTCAGAACAGACAATAAGTAATAACTTGTTTAAAGGTTGCAGTAAATAATTCATCTCATGTCAAGAAACATTTGTGCAGATAAGAAAGCTAAATAACACAAAAGCCCAAAAGCAAAAAACACAACAAAATTCAACAGATCCACATCAGGTAAAGCAAATCCAACCTTCATGTCGTTTCTCTATAAAGAAAATTCAAACACCGTACACACACTTTTCATAGTCTGAAAAAAGTAGAAAAGGTAGGAATCGTATGGCAGTCTGTGACAAAAATATCGCATACACCATTTAAGCAATGTAACGAACAGAAAATTTAGTCTTGAGGCAAAGTTATTCCCAAATACAGAGCATATTCTGTGGGCAACCCGACTTCGTCTTAAGAATGAGAGGCTTTGCTAGAACCCGAGTGTACGTGTCACTTCCCTCCAAAGTCCATTCCGCTCTGACCCTCCTCGGCATCCACTAGCGAAGAGGCAAACGCGGACTGGACTATCTGAAAGCCGAATGATTCCAGCAGAGACATGTTTTGTTGAGGGGAGAAGGGAGAGGACAGGGAGGGAGACAGCTCATTTAAGCCTGATGACCCCGAGACCGTCTGGGCCTTGTGGGCTTTGTGAACTCTGTGCTGGTGCTTGTTGAGGTAGGACTTGGTGCGGAAGGCCTGGCCGCAGATGTCGCAGGTAAACTTCTTCTCAGGGTCCGTCTTGCCCGATGCCCCTCCCCCTGCCGAGGCTCCGTTGCAGGCTAGAGAGGGCATCTCCAGCTCCGGCCCCTCAGGTTTATCCGGAGATTTAAGCTCATCGCTGTTGGACAGTTCCCCGAACGAAGGATCTGATTCTTCCGATTCCAGGTGAGGACACTTCTCTGCATTTTCTTCCCCGTCTGTGGTAAACGTTGCATGGATAGGAGGAGGGGGGAGGGGGTGGGAAGAAAGGGAGGCATGAATGGGTACATATTTATTACAAGATGGGTTTGACAAAATAAAATAAAAATGTTAAGCCTGTAGCTGGATGGCACCCTGCAAAAACTTCTAAGAGTACAACTTGAAATCTTTAGTGAGAATGCACCAAGCATGAGGAGAAGAGATTATACAGATCGATCCCTTAAATATAGGAATACAAAAAAGGGAAACAAATAAAAGAGACACAAAGCACAATTCCTTCAAAAAGTGGCCACAACAGCTTTACATCATATTTTCTCAGTCCATTTGCCCAGGTGTCCGCCGACAATTCTGCTGTGCTCATCCAACCATCCCCCCATGAAATACCAACCCAGCCACCCCACCCTCCTCCTGGACTATACTGACCTGCAACAGGCCCATGGACGGGGAAGCCCGGCAACCCGCCAGAGCGACACTCCCAGAAATATGGAGCCCCACCTGCATTCCCCATGAGCAGCTCAGACTGCGGGCCCAAGGCAAGAGAGCCGGGCTGGGGGAGAACTGGGTGTCCAGAGAACCCGTGAAAGCGACCCTCTGCCTCAGACGAGGTGAGAAGCAGCTGGCGGCTGGCACACAGGTCTACACCACACACCCAGTCAGGGAGACAGGAAGTAGGAGGACGGAGCAAACATAACAGGCCCGGAGTAAAACCACAGGGACACAATTATCTTCCTTTTCGACACCAGTGTTAAATACTATCTGTTAGCAAAAGAGGCAAGGCAAGTTTACTGGTTTGAATGAATTGAGGAAGTCCCGTCATCACTAGAGCCGTCAGTGATTAATTAATTTACCTTTTCCTCTTTACCTGTCAATCAAGTACCAAAAATCCAGAAAGTGACTCATGTGAATAATCATCATAATAATCAAGTAAAACGTTGTTTTTTGTGACACATATATCCATGTGACTCTCTAGCTACTTTTACCAGGTAAAATGACATCAACTGTGTTCCATTTGCATTCATATCGCTTTCATGTTAACAGGTCGGTGTGAATAAAATACATTCAAAACGACCACAGTTAATATGGGTCGTGGGTGTAAGAATGCTAAGACCCTGCTAGTGTGCAAGCCATCTCACACAGACACACATACATGAACCATCATTGATGTTAGTTTCTTTTTAGTTACACCTGTGCAACAGAATATCCCTGTGAGAAAAGCTCATACTGTTCATCACAAAGTATAATGTACACACACACACACACACACACACACACACACACACACACACACACACACACACACACACACACACACACACACACACACACACACACACACACACACACACACACACACACACACACACACACACACACACACACACACACACACACACACACACACACACACACACACACACACACACACACACACACACCTCGTCTGTCTGAAGGAAGGCACGACACCAAATGAAGACAACAGTAATATAGTGACAGTACACACATGGCCATTTCCAAAGATGAACCACAATTTTAGACTTTGTATCTGATTAGCTTTGTCTCTCATAATTAAGTCATTAAAACCGAATGATTGCCAAATCCTGTGGAGTCTCGACTCACTTAATACATAATAATAATATCTTTGTTTTATATAAAGCATTTCCAGAAACCCAACGATGCTTATTTTAAAATCTCTTTCTGTTTCATTAATTAGCTATACTACTGCTGCTCAGCAGCATCCATCCACTGTCCATAGCGCTGAAGGAAAAACATGTTTATACCACTGTCTACATCTGGGGCCTCATTTATAAAGCCTGCTGCGCACAAAAACCTTGCGTAGACGAGCAGAAATGTGCAGTAAAATGTGCGGTAGCAAACCGGTGGTATTTATAGAAAAATTATTTGCGGAGAAGTGTGCGTAATCCCACGCCAACTTTCGACCATGGGTAGAGCTCCCGCAAGGTTTTCCTGACTCGGGGGAATCAGCGACACTCAATAGCAACACCACGAAATAAAGCTCAGTCATCAGAAAAACACACATTTTACTGTGAAATGCTTGGCACCCAATATATTTAATAAATATATTCGCAACTATATGAATATAAAACAGTTGCGAATATAGGCTACTGTAGTGTATGGCATGCAGTTATGATGTAGGTTGATTTACTTATCAAGTAGCTCTATACATGTTTTGGTTATATTTTTAAATTGAATCTTATAGTGCTACTATATAATAATATCATATACGTCGGGAGGTGTGTCCGTGAGTGGCCAGCGGGAGAGCAAATAGTCTATATTTTAGGCGGTGTGTAAAAGTAGTTTTGTAAAAAGTTAAACAAATTTTCCAGTTAAGCAAATATTAATTAAAACTGTATATTTCGTTAGATAAAATCATGTTATTAATTTAGCAAAGTATTACATGCATCTCTTTCCCATAGCAATTCACCCTGGAAGTTTTAACTATAATCTGACGTTGTTGGAAATGTGTGGATCTCACGGAAGGGAAACAATGCTCTAGAATAGACTACAATGCATTATTTCACTTCTCACAACACATTTTATATAGGCCTACATACAGTATGCTACTACAGGTACGCTAATACGCGATATTGTATACAGTTGGGTGAAACTGCTTTACAAAGACTAATGACTGTGCCAATCATGATATGTGATAAGCGCTTGCGTGTTTGTGTGCCAGTTATACTGCAGCACATGCACGTCACAGGCTTTCTTCCTTCCCAGTCGCCTACTTTGCGGCCGGTTGCATCCCTTTTCTACTCATGTCAGTCAAAATGCCGTGCTTATTACCATCTATGGTAGATTGTGGGATGAAACTGGGAGGTGAAGTGGGAGGACATGGGGAGGAGATCATGTGCGCACAATTCACCACAGGTGGGTAATTATAAAGGGAAGATTGCGTGCAACTGTGCGCCACACAGTTTTATAAATCTCTTTTTTTTTGCGCAGCACATTCTTGGCAATGTTTTTGGATGGTTTCCACGCAAACCTTTATAAATGAGGCCCCTGCTCAAGTAGTGACAATCCTACCAGACGAAAATCGCCAGGGAGTGACCTCACAGCCAATTAGCCGATCCTCTCAAAACTTCAGCAATGCTACTTCTATTAAAAATCTGCATAACATGAGCAAGCAAATAAAAACAATCATGCTGCCCAAAGGACACGCATGAAACAAAACATTTGACATTGCTGATTCTGGATTCACCTCAGAGGAAACCAACACCTTACAAGATTGTCAAGTCTCCACTTGCCAAAGCAGAGGCTTTCCCCCAAAGGTCAATAAGGTGCAGGTGAATTCCCATTTGTGGTATTGACACTGATAATACCACAAGTTAACATGAGGCATGTTCACTTTCATAAAATAACTCATAGCGCTACAAAGGATATTGGCAAATATCTATTAAGGATCATGTGTGTTAATGACACCTGCACCATGTTGCATTTTAGGAGATGTTACCAAGGCAGCTCCAGTGTTTCCCCCAGCGCTTTATAGCTAAGGCGGCCGCCTTAGCAACGGCAGCCCCCCGCCTTGACTACCAACCAACCACCCAAAAAGAAAAAGTAATAATAATAATAATAATAATAATAATAATAAATATATATATATATATATATATATATATATATATATATAGGGGAAGGTGGGGTGATTTGTGCAACTTTTTACTCAAAGTGATTTTAAAGTGAGGCCTTGACAGTTATGTCTCCAACTCAAATATGTACATATATTTCAGGATGTTGTGCATCCCTGGCAATAAAAACTTTGGATCTGGAATAAACTGTTTAAGAAATATAGCTTTCGGAAAAAAAGTTGTCTTGTCGCACAAATCACCCCACTACGTGGGGTGATTTGTGCGTCATTGTGTCACAATGACAAAGTCACCATCATCATCTTTCTGGCCATCTGAACTCTCATCAGTGGTGTCGTTAAGTGGAATTGAGATGTCACTCTCTTCTGAGCTACTGTAGACAATCACTTTCTTTTGGTGACCAGCGTATACAGCCATGCCACTGGCACAACTCTCAGAAATGTACTTTGCACTAGTTGCTCCGTGCTTGTGGAACCAACTGCCACCTGACAAATGTGATTCCCCCTACATTTCTGCCTTTAAATCAAGGCTCAAAACCCATATGTACACCCTGGTGTTTCCTCCCCATTAACTATCTTACCTCTGCACTACTATCTGTGTTTATGTGGATGTATGGGCTTTACGTCTTTTATTTTGGTTATTGTTATTGTACCTTCATTGTTTACCTACTGAATGCACTATGTACAGCACTTTGGACAGTGCAAACTGTCATAAATGTGCTTTTATAAATACATTTTACTTACTTACTTACTTATAACTCACCCAGGCCCTTGCGCACAAATCACCCCATCCCCAGAATTTTGGATAATAGGCATGATGCAGCAATTTAGGGTTGACATTGTGCTAACTATATAGACTCAAAGTGTAGGATACCAAAGCACTAAAACATGTGTCAAATGTTTTCAAACGTGTCTATAATTGTTCAGACACAATAATCAAAAAACCTTGATCATGGAAATTTTACTTTGAAAGGCAAAACACAGTTTTTTGAGCTTAAACGTGCTTATATCTTATTCCTTGTGTCTCCCTTCTTTACAGGATGAGTCAAATGGACGGCTCTTCTTAAATATGTGGTCACATTTCCAATTTCTTCCACGGTTTTCTAGAAACAAGGGGTTTTGCAACTTCCAAAATGCACAAATCACCCCACCTTCCCCTATATATATACAGTATCTCACAAAAGTGAGTACACCCCTCACATTTCTTCAAATATTTCATTATATCTTTTCATGGGACAACACTGAATAAATGACACTTTGATACAATGTAAAGTAGCGTGTGTACAGCTTATATAACAGTGTAAATTTACTGTCCCCTCAAAATAACTCGACACACAGCCATTAATGTCTAAACTGCCGGTTACAAAAGTGAGTACACCCCTGAGTTAAAATGTCCAAATTGGGCCCAAAGTGTCAATATTTTGTGTGGCCACCATTATTTTCCAGTACTACCTTAACCCTCTTGGGCATGGAGTTCACCAGAGCTTCACAGGTTGCCACTGGAATCCTCTTCCCCTCATTCATGACAACATCACGGAGCTGGTGGATACTGGAGACCTTGCGCTCCTCCATCTCCTGTTTTAAGAAGCCCCAAAGATGCTCAATAGGGTTGAGGTCTGGGGACATGCTTGGCCAGTCCATAACCTTTACCCTCAGCTTGTTTAGCAAGCCAGTGGTCGTCTTGGAAGTGTGTTTGGGTTCGTTATCATTTTGCAGTACTGCCCTGCGGCCCAGTTTACGGAGGGAGGGGATCATGTTCTGCTTCAGTATGTCACAGTACATGTTGGTATTCAATGAACTGTAGTTCCCCAGTGCTGGCAGCACTCATGCAGCCCCAGACCATGACACTCCAACCACCATGCTTGACTATAGGCAAGACACACTTGTCTTTGTACTCCTCACCTGGTTGCTGCCCCATACTCTTAACACCATCTGAACCAAATAAGTTTATCTTGGTCTCATCAGACCACAGGACATGGTTGCAGTGATCCATGTCCTTAGTCTGCTTGTCTTCAGCAAACTTTTTGTGGGGTTTCTTGTGCATCATCTTTAGAATAGGTTTCCTTCTGGGACGACAGCCATGCAGAGCAGTATGATGCAAAGTGCGGCGTATGGTCTGAGCACTGACAGGTTGACCCCCCACCACTTCAAGCCCTGCGGCAATGCTGGCAGTATTCATACGTCTATTTTCCAAAGCCAACCTCTCGGTATGACACTGAAAACGTGCACTCAACCTTCTTAAACTGGGCCGCAGGGCAGTATTGCAACATGATAACGACCCCAAACACACCTCCAAGACGACCAGTGGCTTGCTAAAGAAGCTCAGGGTAAAGGTTATGGACTGGCCAAGCATGTCTCCAGCCATAAACCCTATTGAGCATCTTTGGGGCTTCTTAAAACGGGAGATGGAGGAGCGCGAGGTCTCTAATATCGACCAGCTCTGTGATGTCATCATGAATAGGTGGAAGAGGGTTGCAGTGGGAACCTGTGAAGCTCTGGTGAACTCCATGCCCAAGAGGGTTAAGGTAGTGCTGGAAAATAATGGTGGCCACACAAAATATTGACACTTTGGGCCCAATTTGGACATTTTCACTCAGGGGTGTACTCACTTTTGTTGCCTTCAGTTTAGACATTAATGGCTGTGTGTCGAGTTATTTTGAGGCGACAGTAAATTTACACAGTTATATAAGCTGTACACACGCTACTTTACATTGTATCAAAGTGTCATTTCTTCAGTGTTGTCCCATGGAAAGATATAATAAAATATTTGAAGAAATGTGAGGGGTGTACTCACTTTTGTGAGATACTGTATATATATATATATATATATATATATATATATATGTTTTTTGTGCTGCACAATTAATGTTCTAGCAAGCGCGATGTGTGCTTGTGCATGGTCATAACTGCGCGAAAGGCCACGATTTGCGGTAAAAAGCATACGTGTCTCCAAGCGTTTCTCTATCAGCTGCTCTGTGTCTGCGGCTTTGCGCGCGCGCGACCGTACCGCACTGCGCGCGACTACGGCATGCACGCGGGAGAGTTAAATGAGCAGAAGCAAACCGACATTTAACTGGTGGCGATAATAAACGCAGTGCAGTTCTATGGGGATATTTAGCTGAACAGAAAGAAGTGCTCTGCAAAGCTAGAATAGTTTAAGACTCCACATCACAACCTATCTATCAGCTCAGACAGCGCAGAGAAAAGTTTGAAGAATGCATGAGAGTGATGGCCCAGCCAAGTTTCAGTAAGTTTACAGAAGTGCCACACTGTTACTGTCTTTGAAATGCATTTAGTCATTTTAAGTAGAAATTATTATTTCAACTATTGAGTTATTTTTCAAACAACATGCTAGTGTAGGCCAAGAAGATTTATTTTCTGAATTTTCAATGCTGCTTTATTTTTACGTTTTAAATTGGGAAATACATGTTCCAAAACGACCAATAACTTCTGTATTTAAAAATAAATCAAGCAAGTAGGCTCAAAATAACCATTAATGAATTATAGGTTATCACATCACAGTAGGCCTATTGTCCACAATAATCGCACAACAGCGCCCATCCAAAAAGGAACTTTAAAAAGTTGAATTTGCACTTTGATGTGCATACACATGTTAAGTGTATGGTCCATTATTTGTATTTAGTGTGTCTGTATAGTATTGCACCAAAACAGTAGAGGTTTTCTTTAATTGCGCTTTGTACTGTCTGCATGTTTGCACATCATTTGTACCAGCACATAGCAACAAAATTAAACAACTGTAAGGTCAGTGTCTGTTGTATTTTTGTATTAAAATGAACAGTTGTTTATTTCTTTACATGTAGATGCATTGGCATCTTTGAGCAAAATACCCCCAAAATTTTCACCGCGGCGCGTAGCGCCTCCCATGACCAGGGGCAGTGACCACCTTGACTAAGACATTTTCTGGGGGAAACACTGAGCTCTCATTATAATCAATCATTTAGATAGCCAACCTTTGGTTTGGTCTCTAGCCAAACAGAATATTTTGTCTCCGATTAATAATTCATATGCACAAAGTCAGTTACAAGTACAAATCAACACACATATACAGTCAAGTGCGAAAGTTTGTGAACCCCTTGAGCCTTTTGGAATTTTATTTATTTTAACCATTATTAATTCATTTTTATCAATACCAGTATTTTTTATATGAAATAACAGATGTTTGTTTATCAATTCAACATTTTTATTTTCCAGAAATCAATTGTTAAAACAGATAAAACAAATTATTTGACGAATGTTGTATGTGCAAAAGTTTGTGAACCCTGAGCTGCATTGCTTAAATCGAGCAGGTTGACACAATCAGGTTGGCCAAATTGGTTGATGAAATAGACCAATGTAATGAGAGATCTTTAGGAAAGAAATTGGGTGGCACTAGATAAAACAGAGATAAAACCAGGTCAGTTTAGGCTCACCAAAGTGAACCCATACAGGTCAGACATGCTAAAAGGGAAACAAATCTCAGAGGATCTCAGGAATAGAGTTTTGATGTTACACATTTGTCTGGGGACAGTTATAAATTCATAAAAAAAAATTTGAGCTCAATCGGTCCACCGTGAGGCAAATCATCTACAAATGGAGAGCTTTAAGAGTGACTTAACATCTGCCTAGAAGTAAACTTCCTTCAAAAATATCCTCAAGCGCCACAAGAAAAGTGATTTTTCAGGTAAAAGCCAACCCAAACATTACACCTGGAGATTTGCAGACAATTTGAAACCACCATTATTCACTTGGGAGAAGGTTCTCTAGGTGGTAGGCACTAGGCAGAATTGCGTTTTTGCCCAAACATGGCGGTTTTGGTTATGACCAAACAGTTCAATTTTTGACTAATCTGTCCACAGAATAAGACTTCAGGTATCTCCAGGTGCTCTCTGGCAAAGTTGTGACAAGCAGTTTTGTTCTTTTTTGAGAGCAGAGGCTTCTTCAGCAACCATCCCATGAAAGCCATGTTGACTGAGTTTTCTTCTTATTGTGGAACCATGCACATCTGTCCCAGATGCTGCAAGAGAGGTCTGCAAATCACCAGATGTAATGTTTGGGTTGGCTTTTAACTGAAAAATCACTTATCTTGTGGCGCTTGTGGATATTTTTGAAGGAAGTCCACTTCTAGGCAGATGTTCAGTCACTCTTAAAGCTCTTCATTTGTAGATGATTTGCCTCACGGTGGACCGATGGAGCTCAAACTTTTTTTAAAATAATTTATAGCTGTCCCCAGACAAATGCCTGTCTGACCTGTATGGGTTCACTTTGGTGAGCCTAAACTGACCTGGTTTTATCTCTGTTGTATCTAGTGCCGCCCAATTTCTTCCCTAAAGATCTCTCACTACATTGGTCCATTTCATGACTCAATTTGGCCCATCTGATTGTGTTTACCTGCTCCATTTAAGCAATGCAGCTCAGGGTTCACAAACTTTTGCACATACAACATTCGTCAAATAATTTGTTTTATCTGTTTTAACAATTGATTTCTGGAAAAGAAAAATGTTGAATTGATAAACAAACATCTGTTATTTCATATAAAAAATACTGGTATTGATAAAAATGAATTAATGATGGTTACAATAAATAAAATTCCAAAATGTTCAAGGGGTTCACAAACTTTCGCACTTGACTGTACATCTCTCCTCCATATTAGTATTGTTCACCAATTGTGGTTGAGGCTCACAGTTCACTGTGTGCACTGTCTCTTTGCTGCTGCTTCTCCGACAGACATGGACGAATGGGAGTATACGTTAAGACGATCATGCAACAATGGGCATTGCTGGAACAACTGCTGATGAACCAGCCAAGCAGACACAGAGATGGTTACCCATACAATGCCATGGCCATGCTGGACAGACAAACATGTACAAAAAAAGTGACTCGGCAGAAGTAAGAAGTTGAACCATCAACTACGGCGTCTAACTTCTACGTGTTAAATTACTGTATGAGGTTATTTGACATTTAAAAAATATCCACATTCTATTCTTATGTCCAGCCTTATAAAAAGCTATGTCTTCCCTATAAGTGCCGATGTAGTGCTTAATCAGTAGGATAGGCGCACATAGTGTCAGGTGCCCTTACTTGTCATACTACAGATATGGTCGTCATCATATCCAATGTAGTTTCAGTTATGAAGAATGAATGCAGGTAAATGAGTTGTCTGCCTATTGACTTGCATTTATTCTATAATAACAGATGCACCATTTCCTTCAACCATTTATTTAATACTGACCACAGACATGAGCCATTATAACATCTCTAACAAAGTTATTTCCACCATTTCCCCACAATTACTAATGATAAACTACTTAATCTGCAGCTAATACTAAAAATGGTGCAGTATTATTAGAGAACATGTTCTCATAGAGGTGTTCAAATGCCTCCATCTTCTTTCCTTAAAGATATAGTGCAGAACTTTTTCATAATGACTGTCTATTATAGGCAAGCCATCGCCAAAGAAGTTGACAGAGTTGATTAAAAGCCTATTATCAGCTCCAAAAAAAATAATCTGTATTTCTCAGTATGACAGTGGCACCCTCCGACATTGGTACAGGAGTTACAGTTGTTGATTTGACTGTAATACACAGCCCTCTCTGAATACTAGACACACCGACGGTAAGCTAGCAGAAAAGAAGACCAGCACATGAAACAGTACAATAGTTAATGTTTGAGTGAAACAAGCTTGGCAGCAGAGGGTTGATATGCTTGTTGTGTTGTTAAAACACATACACAAGGATGCAGAAGCATGTTTATTCACAAAGCAGCTGTGCGAAAATGAAAGCCAGTAACATGAAAGTCTGGGATGGGGCGGGCGGCTGCTTGCCTTCCACTGAGCACTGGCGTCCCATGTGGTAAGGGTTGCCGTTGTGCATCTGCAGCTCCCCCCTTGGCTCAGGGAAGCTGTGCATTGTGGCAGAGGGGGGCAGTGGAGAGCCATGGTGTGTCTTTATATGCACCTTAAGGTAGGACGCTGTGGAGAAACCTGGGACCAGAAGAACAAAGAACAAGGCAGTTGTTTGACACACTCAGGGCCTTGGCTCCGAGAAGGGGGGGGGGGGGGGGGGGGGCTTGTCCTGTTACGCAATGATAGGCTATCAATATCCACCATATGATAGATACTAAGATTGGTTGGACCAGGATGGAGAAAAAAAGGATTAATTGAGGGCATGTTAAATTTAAATCATCAATCTCTTTGAATTTAAATTCTCAACAGTAATAAGGCAAAATGCTAGGGAAATTATTTGAATCAAAGCGTAATTTCCATATAACAACATACAATGGAGGCCCACTGTGTTGCACAGGAATGATTATTATTGTCTGACAATACGCTTGTGCACAGTGGACACAGACTCTTGTCAGCTATTGTAGGCCATGGTCAAGACACTGTAGCTCTTAGCAGCTCAAGCAATGTGTCAATCAAAACATTCAAAATACCAGCAATCTAGGACAATGCATAATATATTAGAACCAGTCGGTGGGAATTTATGGATGTAATACCGTGTATGACAAAACTTTGTCACAAAGTTATCGATATCAGTGGTTTACTATGAGGCTTCAAAGGTGAGTTGCCTCAACTGTAAAAAGAATGTGTTGGTTGGTCTGACAGAGGCGTTGATTGTACCGGCTTTCCTTATCGTATGTTATAATGGTTCGCATAATTAAAATGACAATAATCTCAGCTTTCCAAATATATTTTGCACAAGTACCCACTTTAACATAGCAGTTGCGTGGACAGCATAGTTGTGTATAAAACACCCTAACTGTTTGAGGGCATATTTTCAGAGTACTAAAAGAAAATCAAAAAATCAAAAGCATCCCTAATATTTTTAAGAAGTGATAACAGAACCTTTATCTGTGATTCAACTGATGCATCTGCAGGTAAACAAGACATTTGCATCTCTACTTGCTAGCTATCCCACCACAAGAAAATTGAGAGGTTTTTAGAGGTCTCTGACTGGTCTGTGCCACTAGCTGACTGCTCTGTGCCAGTAGCTCCATCGCCCCCTGGTGGTGGCACACAGTGGTCTGTGGCAGAGACCATGGTCTGTGTACAGACCACTGAATCGGGTACAACCCCCTGCTGGGTTTTTATGCAAAATAACATCATAGACACCCAAGAACAACTCTTTGTGTAATGATATGATTGATTAGGTTAAGGTGCTGTAAGCGGAATGGTTCTTTTAGCTAACTTCCTGTCAGTTACTGCAGTTAGCAGTCCCCTCGCTCATCCCTACGTCACCACATTAATGCACTGCGGTCTTCAAGCAGCGAGTTATCTAGCATCATCTCAGATCCATAAGTGTGATAAAACAATGATAAAAACCATCAAAACAGACATTGGGAAGGATTTTTACCTGCTCCGCCATTGTAGGCGCACAAACATTCACACATCTGTTGCTCTGGCGTGCACCGGCAGTGAGACCATGAGTGAGACGGGTGTCGCTTTGTAGCGTTCTCTCTTCTGATTGGATAAAAATGTTGGGATCCTCCAATAAGTGTATTTGCCGATTACATGCAGAGCAGCTGACTGAGAGATCGGCTTTATGAAACGCGCGCATTATGTAAGTGATCACTGTATGAATAAAGAGCGATTTAACACTTATATTAACATAAATAAACCGCTTACTTCACCTTTAAGAAAAGACTTGAAGAGCTGCATCAGTAACTTATTTCATGCCATTTGTGTGTGTGGGGAGCCAACAGGAAGCAAAATTCTGGGGAAGCCTGAAAGAGGTGTTCAGGAGGTAGCACCACGACTTTATGTAATGCCTCATTTCCACCGAGTAGAGCGGGTCGGATCGGAGCGGCTCAGAGCGGGACAGCTCACTTTTAAGAATCTCGGTGTTGTTTCCACCGCGGACCCTACCTTTACTGGTAGGGCGGGGTTTATGACCCTACCCTTACTGGTAGGGCGGGGTTTAGGCTGGACTGCGATATCCGCCGCCAGAATATGGGTCAAACTATAGGGTTGTGGAACAACTGTGGTCAAGCAAGCGGTCTCTCGTTTTTGCTTGGTCAAACCAGCCGCTTCTTTATTTATCCCCCCCGTGTTGTTGTGAGCACAGAGACTGCTCGGTGCAACTGATAGACAGTGAGCGAACAGCGCTGGCTACGTGACATCGTAGCAGTGGGACACAGTGTAGCCAACTGATTATTTTAATGACGAGGAAAAACACCACACAATAAACAGTGCCGCGCTCACATTTTCGCCAAAACAAGACTCTCTTCACTCTAGCCGAGGTGACTACACACGGCGGAAATGATTATTTCGACCAACTGTGGTCAAGCCAGCGGTCTCTCGTTTTTGCTTGGTCAAACCAGCCGCTTCTTTATTTATTCCCCCCGTGTTGTGAGCGTGTATTTAGCCTAAAACTATCTAGGCTATGGCGTAAACACACAGAGACGGCTCGGTGCAACTCAGTGAGCAAACAGTGCTGGCTGCGGCAGCTACGTAGCAGTGGGACACGTAACTAAACCAACTGATTATTAATGACGAGGAAAAACACCAAACAATAAACAGTGCTGTGCTCACATTTTCACCAAAACACAGACTCTCTTCACTCTTGCCGAGATGAATACACATGGCGGAAATGATTCTTTCGACCAACCAATCAAATGACGCAGCGTGTAGCTCCGCATTTTCGGTCCGCTTTCAGGCGGCTAGTACCCCTACGGAGGAGTACTGAGATCTGGAGCGGCTCAGAGCGGTTAGGTGCGCTTAAACCGTACCCTACCCAACTTTTTACAAATGAAAAGCCAAACTACCCAGACCGAACCGCTCCGATCCGACCCGCTCTACTCGGTGGAAATGAGGCATAAGAGGACAACCTTTAGACATTTTGCAACATTCAGTGTGTATATTTCATCTTGTCTATGAAATGTGCATTTGAAGCACCATTAAAACAAGGAAGCAAAAGACACTCAAATAGGACAACGCACTTCCCGAACAAGGCTTTTGGATCAGGGGTGTTAATGCTTCCTTCTGTGTCTGGGCAGAAAATAGATGTTTAAATAAAACATATTGCGACGTTGTACACCTCATTTTAATGTTTGTTGAAAAAACTGCACCACTAATGTAAGGACAGTCGGACACACAATAGCACTACATAAAAAAAGGTACGAAAATAAGTCTGTCCCCTCATTCATTTCAATGATACCTCAGCGTTGACACCTTAGGGGCCCCTGGCGAAAAAAGTGGAACTACGCAGAGCCAGCCAAATAGCAAAACCAGATTGGCATAATTCTATAATCAGAATGTCCATGACTTCAATGGCGACTGAATATCCGTCTATGAACATGGGACAGAGTTGTTCAAGTGGAGCTTTTAACAGTCTGGTGCAGTACTGGAAATAATTACCTTTGTTGCATATGCCACAGTAGTTATGCGTTCCTTCACTGTGTTTCTTGAGGTGGTCCGTCATGTAGGCAGCACGCAGGAACTTGCCACAAACTTTGCAGGGGATTTTGTCCTCGTGGCATGCGAGGTGCGACCGGAGACGATCCCGTGTCGCAAAAGAGGCATTACAAATCTGAAATACGGAAATGTTCAACATGTTAACACTTCTTCTTCAGATCATGGTTTAAAACCATTGTTAGCTGTGGGTTTTCATAGTGTACTGAACAGAGTGTGGAGGTTACCTGGCACTTGTGGGGTCTCTCTGTTGTGTGAACCTGTTTGATATGTCCATTCAGGTGGTCTGGTCTGGATATAGGAAAAAATTAACAAATAAAAGCCCATACATGTCTGTCAAGTCCATCTGATCTGATTTAGGTTTTTGTCCTTTGAGAACCATTCAATATCTACCTATATAGGTCTCATAAAATACCACAGGCTGACAGAGACTGAGTGTTCCATATGACATCAGGCAGAAATTAAAAGGCAATAAAATAAGTAGGGCTGTCAAAATTAACGCGTTAACGCAGGGTGATTCATTTCTGGAATTAACGGCGTTAATTTTTTTAAAGCATGCGCATAATGATCCGCCCCGTACATCCAATCGGCTCTGTACTACAGTCATCGTGTTTTAAGTCAGTCAGTCGTGCCGTTTTTTAAACTGCTAACGGTCACGTCTGTGTCGGGGTATAGATAGTATATAAAATCAACTGCCGCGGCTGGCAGTTGATGTCGGCAGCTGTTCAGAGCCCGCGAGGACACACACGTCTGCAGTTTTCAGAGGTATGTGTTATCAGACATCAATATAACGTCGGCTTCCTGGCACACATGAACAGTCCCCTATCTTTCCGTTCATACAACAATATACAGAGAAAATTCTAATTTTTCGGGCATATTTCGAATGGTAAAATTAATCGTGATTAATCCACAGAATCCTGTGATTAATCTGATGAAAAATTTTAATCGTTTGACAGCCCTAAAAATAAGATGAAAATAAGACGGCAGAAATTTTTATTTGGGGTAACTGTAAAATGCACTTATCCTTCTCAGAATGCAAAGGGGCATTATTGTTACAACCGAGCAGCACATATAAAGCTGTAGATGTTATGTGGCATTTTCTTTCACCATTCGGGTACAACGTGCTGAAATAATGAACCCAAAAACACGCTCAGCAGTAACTTTGTTTTTTCCTTGAACATAGCAAACATGAGGGAACTTAGATTTTTTTTTTTTTTAAACACAAATTTACTGATGGCTGGTCATCATCACATTGTTTCATTTTTCTTAGCAGTTAGCATTTATGATATGCATGTATTTTAACCTCCAGAGCAGTAGGTGGGGATGGAGAGCTTGCTACAGGGCCTGAGAAAACAGAGCCTGGGAAATAAAATCTATGTGGGAAATGGGTTTGTGTGGCTTTTGCTCTATTTACAGTCTTTACATGGGCTGAAGCTGAAACCAAAAAGTTAGTGTCAAAATTAACTGATTATTGTGTATGTCTGTGCATTATGTCTGCATTATAAAAAGCTGATTTGACAGCTTTCTGAACTGGAACAGCAGGCCTCACATGAACTGCTTTCTTCAGTTTTTGCTTTGTTGCCATACTCACTAACACCTGCCTGCAGTTTATGTCCTTCAGTCCTTGCACCTACAATCATAATAGGCAACAACACTGCAGGCTGTCCAGGTTGTAGGCTACTGGGAAGTCAGCATTTTGCTTTCTCTTTTACTCAAAAAACCGTAGGAGATTGCCTACTCTCAGTGTGAAGAAAGGGTGTTGTTAACTCACCTAGAAAAGCCTTTCCCACAGCTTTGGCACACGTAGGGTTTACCGACTGAGCCGTCGTGGGACCGCACATGGTACGACATCCTGTCTTTGCGTTTGAACCGGAGCCCGCACACATGGCACGCGTACGGCTTCTCCCCAGAGTGCGAGAGCTTGTGTCGGTTCAGGTGGTAAACGTCACGGAAAACTTTCCCGCAAATGTCACAGCCGACGTGCCGCCTAGTCCTCTCCCGTTTGCGGCCGTTGTCCAGCGTCAGTCCCCCGTGGTGGTGGAGCTGCTGCACGCCGTTCTCCAGCAGACCAGGCGGTGACATTAGAGACAAGCCCGCCGCTGACAGGCTGTCACCCGCTGTGTTGTTGTTTTTTATTGTGCCGCCGATGTTGGCTCCGTGTTGCGCTTCGTGGTTCTTCAACCGGGAAGCCTCGGTGAAAGCTTTCCCGCATGTCCCGCACGGAAACAGCCCATTGTCTTTCTGTGCGCTGTGATTTAAGTGTGTCACCTCCATTACCCCCCCGCCAGACTTCTTTGGTCTCCCCCTGATCCTCTTCGACCCCGGGGAGCCGTCTTCGTGTTGTAACGCGTTTCCTGGTATTTCCGTGGTCGGGGACACGGACAGTCCTTCGACGGGCTCCAATATCGGCATCGTCGACTCTCCGTCTCCTCCTCCTCCGCCGTCCAGCAACACGCCACCGTCCACATGCATGTGTGCGGCGTTAGCAGCGAAGCTCTGTCCGTTCAACAGTAGCATCCCCGTGCCGTTCACCAGATCCTGCGGTGCCACCGGGAAACCCAGCTCCGTGGCGGCGCCCGCGGCCTGGAACAGGCTCGCGTCTCCTCCCCGAGAGGTAGGCACGAGGATCTGCACGTTGGACTGTTTGATCACCTCCTGACATATCTCGATGACCGAGTGCATCAGCAGAAACTTGGCAGCTGTCATCAACTCCGGGAAGCACTCCAGTCGCACCACGATCCTGGAGGTGTAGGCGAAGTCCAAGACGTCCTTAAAAACTTTGGGGCTGATGGTGTGCATCTCGAGCTCCTTGGCGTCGCCGTCACCCTCCGTCTGTCGGCTGAACACCGACTCAAAGTACTCGCTGCACGCGGCCAACACAGCTTTGTGCGCGGGGAAGCTCTCCTCGCCGACGCGAAGGACCACATCGCAGAACCTGCCTCCATCTTCCCTCTGAGTGTTTAGGTTGTGTAGCATCTCCGCACTGTGCTTGCTCACCTGGTAGGTGTACGAAGACGTCCAAGACGGCTCCGCTACCTTCTCCATGCCGAATTCATCCAATAGCACTGGTTGTTATGGACGGCGGTCGGAGAAATGACGGATTTAGTGAAGCGTTATCGATCGGTTGATAGCAGCTAGCTACGGGATCCGAGACCAGCCGCCCCTCCCCGTCCTCTTTAGCATCTACCGTTCAATGCTAGCTGTAACAGAAGGGAAAAATGGCAGCCCCCCAGCTTCCTGTGAACTTTGACACTGGTTCTTGGGTGGGTGGGGGTCTTTCTTGTTTTGTGAAAATGTATCCCGAGGGTTTGATAGTAAATATGTTAATATGTCCATATATATTTATAATTGATAGTCGCTAGGAGGAGTGCCCCGGTACGGCAGGGGTCTCTCGCGTCTTTACGGTGAAATGTGAGCACGCAGGTCTCTTCCTGTGTTGGTCTGTCGGTGAAACACCCTCCCCCAACCGACCAGACACCAGAAACCCATTCCCCCAAGTAGTCTATTAATGAAGACACCAACTTCTTTTATCTGCAGAATTAATTTAACAGCAGATTATCAGTTTGGAGAGTATTGATAAGTAGGCTAGCCTTGTGGCATGTTTAAAGAGGTCCTAGTAGCATATTCAATTTTCTAATCATTTATGTTTTTATAACATGTTATAACATTAGTCAAAAGACCATGTCATCACTACAATTTATTCACTCCTACATGAGCTTGGGCTTGCAAAGACTCTAGGGGGCAGGGCCGAAACATGGAAACGGGTCCCCTCCATGTGAACTAGTAACAAAGTTGCGTGCTGGCCCCATATATTTGGGTAATGTCCGAGTTCACACACAGCTTGAGCGATAGTGAGACTGTACTTGCAACCAAGGGTGTCTTGGTATTCTGTAGTAAGCAGCATTATGGATCACCTATAAACCTTGATTTGAAGTTATTGCCAGCTCACCTTTATCAACAGCAGCAGCCATGGCTGAAAGAAAGACCTCAAAAGTGGCAATCAAATATAAAATATGATTTTGAAGGCACACTTTTCTTACAGTGTGGAACTGTTAAATCGTGTATTTTATCATCCTTGGTTCTTCATAGCCTTACTTACATAGCCTTAACCTGAAAGACTGCACAAAACAGGAGTGATGTCCTGCCCACTGCCAACGACTGAGGGGGGCTGACAGGGCGAGGCTATATGACGCTTATGGAAAAATGGTGAAAAGCTCATGGGCCAGATGAGCTGCTCAAATCCACCCTGCATGACCTTAGGGCAGGTGGAGAAGTCCCACTTGCCAACAGGTTAAAAGCATCGGTTTGAATAAAGATAATTTCAAACTGCACGCCACTGCATAATTTGGGGCAGAATTTTTCAACTATTACCATCGAATAGTACTGCAGGAAACATCAGCAACACATCGCAGGAACGAAATGTGTGTATTTTTAGAGTTTGTGACATCGCAAGTTCACATTTATGCAATGACATGTCAATTATTGGCCCTAGTTCTCAATGCTGTACTATCTACAACAAACCCATACCACCAGATATATTAACCAGACAAATAATCCAATACACAATTAACTCAGTTAAATCTATCAAGGAGCAATTATGTTTGTGCTACCTGCTAATTCTTACATACATGCAATTAGTGGTGGTATATTTTGAGGAAATAAGACAGATCTTTCAATACAACCTTCAGTATTTCTTCTGGCAGGTGCAGCCAACAGAAGAAAATAGACCACTCACCGACTTCAAATTTACACTCAGTGGCCACTTTATTATAAGGATTGCCTGAACACAACAATCTATTTAACTTTGAAGTTTGTAATGTTCTAAACACATAGTTTTTAAATATTCTGCTCTCATGTATGGACCAATATAATACAGTTCAATGTAACGCCGGCATTAAGTACAACCTTAGTATTAGAGGATCTCCTCTTGGACTGTGCAAATAACCAAACATAAGCTTCACAGAATCGTAATACTTTACAATATGGGTAAATTAATTAAGTTGGTTAATGCTTTATAACCATTAGTTAACTAAGCATTAAATAACCATTAAGTGTAAACCGTTAGATAATGCTTAATAAGCATTAAAAGATTTATAGCATAGTCTCTTAACAGTTCATTAATGTACCCTTAATGTAAAGTGTTACCCACAGAATTTATGGCAGAGCTGTTGTATCGGATTGCTTTATGCTGTATAGGTGTCTAATAAATATGCCCCACACACACACTTCAATTAAGCAAATTGTGTTTTACTGAAGATTTTATTTATTAATTCTATTTGTGCTTTTTTATAACTTAATAGCACATACAAACTGAATCCCAAACACCCTCAAAAAATTGACAATGTGAGCATTGCTGCCCCCCTTAGTGACAAGTTGGATGGGAGAGGATACAGTTTAAAAAAGAAAAAAAAAGGCACAACCTGCATCCCCTGGAGTCATCTTTAAATGCTCCAAGCAGTCACATCTACAAAAAAGGGCCACTAGCAATGCCATAAAAAGGGTAGAGTATACACTAATGTTCTCATCGCTCCACCATTTATAACTAGCAGAAGCCCTTTCTCAGTGCACTTCAGGGTGGAAATTAAAGTTGGAAAGACAAAGGAATGCTACCAGCTCTTGGTGACTTTGTCTCGCCGTTTTCAGTTTAACTGCAAGATAATTTCAACTTCCCCATACCAACAACAAAAATCTATATACAGGGAGAATAAGAGTCTTTCCCATGGTCTGTACAATTGGGTCTATACATTATTTACTGCGCAGAACCTAATACAAATAAAAAATAAACGATAAATTCACTCAGCCGGCAAAACAACCCGTCTTCCCATTTCAGCTGACAAGCCTCTTCAAAAACAGTGACTTAAAGTTTGAAGACGAAGCATGGCATGGTTAGACTGTTCAGGTCTGTGCACTCTTCAAATTAAAGTTCACATTTTTATGGTAACAAGTAGGTGGCGATGGGCAAAAAAGAAAAAAAATCTTGCTATCCAGCAGTTCACTTTCTTAGGGCCGGAACTCCAATTCATCTACACTTATGACCTTGGCCGGCATGGAGGGGAGGGGCTGTTCGAGCATGTCTGATCCAAACCACTTGGCGAGACCTAGAGGGGGGCTGCCCCCGTGTTGCTGGGAACCGTTTGTCCGGTGAGGGCCATGGTTCTGTGACTGAGGGCCTGGGATGCTCGGATGCACTGAAAGATGAGACAATAAGACAGTTTAATCCAAGGGCTGAAAACATAACACGAAACGGTTCTTACCCATTTAACTTAGTAAACTCTTTTTTTCCCAATCCTATTTAAATTTATATACAATTTACCAGTTCCATATCTGATGTATTTATTACGCTTTTCTCTGTGGCGCGCAAATACCATAATGATATAAACTATTGTAGTTTTATGTTTTTGGGCAGTACAGTATTTTTCTGATTGGCTCTAGTTACTTTATGCATTTGCTTAAACTACTAATTACCTTCTCCATACATTTCTATATACAGACTCATAAGTATATGGAATTGAATGTAGGACAAGAGATTCATTGTAAAGTTTTGAACGTTAAACAATCCAAAACCATAGAACACAATGCTGCCAATAGCATGTGTTGTGGTAGTTGACATAACTTGCACTCACTTTGTCTCTGTTGCTGAAGTTGCTGCTGCAGTACTGCTAACTGCATCTGAGTATTGGCTCTTGGAGGTAGAAGTGGATGCCCTGTTGCACTTAGAGGGTACAGCGGTTGTCCAAGCAGGGCAGGAGGCAACCCTTGAAGTTGTGCCATGTCAACATGTGGTGGAAATATACCTGGTGGGTAAATTTAAAAGAACTTCCCTCAGAGATCCAGGCTCATTATAGTCAGAGGTTTAACAGTTTACAAAAATCCACAACAGTTAATAATAAAAGTTTTACAAAAATATGTGAGAATGTTAAGGCTACTGCTAACCTGCTTGCACAAGTGCCGGTCCAATTTGCTGGGGCTGTATACCCTGTGCCAGCATTCGTTGAACTACATTAGGATGGAGCTGGGGAGGAGGGCGCACCATAGGCACATGGGATAGCAGCGGCACTGGATAGATGGGCCTTGAGAAAGATGAGGGCGGTCCTGGAGGTATCATGGCAGGTGGATGGTGGTGTCCAGCAGAGCCCGGCCTGAGACGCTCCTGGTGTGGCAAGGTGTGCGAGCCGGCCCTCACTCCCCCAGACCGAGCAGCATTTTCCTGCATCGCTTCCAGGTATAGATTTGGGGAGCTGCGGTCTGTTATGATCACATAAAATCAACCATAACCACATAGCCCAAATGTTTCAGTGTTGTAGTTCTTGAACTGAAGTTGGGATATGAAAAAAAAACAAAAACAAAAACAATGCTCTGTACCGTCTTGAGAGTGTGCGGCTGCCTCCTCCTTTGGCTCCGAACGACCCGAAGGTTCATCTCTGTTTTTCTCTTTTGTCGCATACATTTTGCGGATCACAGATGTTGGTGTAAATGACGGGGACAACTGAAGTAAAAAGAATTAATAAAATGAACATGAAATCTAGCAATATCATGGTGTAGAAATTAATTTTCATATATATACAGACTTTATTGTAGGAACAAAAATAGGTTATCATCTTACTGTTTACATTTACAGCATCCTACACATTAGCAAACAATTAAAATATAAAGAAAATAAAGATAAATAGAAATTGAGAAAAGAAAGAAAAGGACAAATATATACATACACACAAGAAAGAAAAAAATATATCTAAATAATATTTAATACAGACAAAATGTAACAGTCTCACTTTAGGGGCTGTTTATACGACAACACGAAACGGTGCATACGCAAAAATATTTTCGCGGTTGCACTATATCATTTACATGAAAACAGCAAAAGCAGGCCAGTGTTAATTTTGGCAGCAAATTCTGATTTAGTCTTAGTCTTAGTCTTTTGAATATCACACCATTTAGTCTTAGTCCTATTCTAGTCATCTAAAATATTTTAGTCTTAGTCTAGTCTACTAAATATAAGCAGATTTTAGTTTGACTAAATCTACAGCGGACTTCGTCGATTAAGTGTTTTTCTTCATTGAATGGTATTAAGGTTTGAATATGCAATACAGACACAGATTTAATGGTTGTAATACAAAACATGTATTCTATTTCATTAGTAATAATCTCACACAAAATCAGTGTACCTGACTGGATAGGGGGGAGGGGGGGCTTTAAGAGCCTGTGCCTGGGGGTCCATTATCTCATGATCTGTCTATGAACCAACTGGATTCCACAATCTTTTTTCTTTTTGCGGGGAGCATGCACAAGCATTATTTATAAAAAAAAATAAAATAAAGAAAATATTTTAAAAAAGTGGGGGGCCCCACACTAGGTCTTGAAACGGGCCCCGAGATCGTTAAGGCCGCCCCTGGGCAGCAGCAGCACGCAGTTGAGGTGCTGATAAATTTGAGCAACTGACTGCGCCTTCCTTTAAGCAACACTGCTGCCGCTGTGTGTGTTCGGACTTCTTTTGCATCAAAGCCTTTTAGATAATACAATTAGAGGTTTTAATTGAACGCTGTCCATGCGTCGGAGTTGATTGTAACTTAAAAACAGAAACTAACGGACGGAGGCGGCAGTTTCACATGGCTCTGTGTATTCAAACTCGAGACAGAGCCTACTACAAACAGATCGCGGAACTTAGCCGTTCCCCTAGACATCGTTAACGGGCAGGATATCCCTGACTATCATTTTTGTCCATCATACGAGGCCGCCGCTCCCTATACGCAGAGTACGCAGACTGCGTAGGGCACCAAGTTCCTGGGGGGGGCACCCCAAAAAAAAAAAAAAATTATTATAATTTTTTTTTTTTTTTTTTTTAATTAAAAAGGAAAAAGAGATGGTCCGGGGGCCCCCCAAAATAGTTTTTTTTTTTTTAAAAGTTCATGATAATCATTACATTACAAAAAATATATAAATTAGTTATGAACAGGCCCATCGTTGTTTTTTCTTAATTGTGTAACCTATCCAGGGGTGGATTACTGCACAGGCACACCGGGCACAGGCCCAGGGGCCCAAGGGCTCAGGGGGGCCCTTAGCCAGAGATACTGATAGTAACTTTTCATGTTGCATAGTCAAAGAGCTCAGTCACTGATGTCAATAACAGGGTCCAAAAAGGAATAGCCTAAATATAAGTACTCATTAAAATGTAACAAGATAGAAATCATCATGGGCCCCTCAACTAGTAGGGGAGAAATACAAAAGCAAGTTAAAAACAACAGCATTAGTAGCTCTGTCTAAGGGGGTTGAAGGCCCCCTCACACATACACAAATAAACTTTATATGTGTGAATTCTAAATTGTTCATATCCACCCTTTATCTGTTGAAATGGGCCTCTCCATCATAGAACATGGGTCTGCAGACCAATCTACTGTTTTTACAGTTGCAGAGTAAAGAGTGCTACCTGTTTAAGAAAAATCTGAAAAATAATGTTCCTTCTGCATCTCAGGATTTGATATCTCTCTAGTCTCTAAAATTTCCTCACAAAGTGCACCAGATTGATAGCCTGGCATTCCCAGACCTGCCACTAGGCGCTGGCAAATTAAATTTGCTGCGCGTGTTGGTCTGGAGACGCTCCGTTGAAGCTTATCAAGACTACCAGAAATCTGGTATAACGTTTCAATTGGTTCTATCTAATATGGGCGCGCCAGAGCCCTTTATATGGTGCTCTGGGGAGGACGTAACCGGATGACGACAGTGATGTGCATGCGACGTCGAAGCTGTGATAGTAAACATCAAATATGGCTGCGGATATGTTGTGTGAGTTTGAGACTGCTTTGGCCTCGACCCTTAACGAATTGGAAGACGGGACTCATAGCTTTCACTAGCAAGTAAGTGGAATGTTCTGTTTTGCCGACCGACAACGGCAAACGTTTAATTGAACAGTTTAACAGCTGTTCGCTAAACGAACGGGGCTTACGTCACTTGTGCATCGCTCTGATTGGTTGTAGTGCTATCCAACTGCGTGCAGTGGCATTTGAAATGCACGAGTAGGAGCCGCCCCTAGAGTTGGAAATTACTATTGATCGTCGCCAGACCCTCTATCGTTCAAGATATCAGGGTCAGGATTTCCAGGCTACCAGATTGATGCATTTTACTTTAAAAAGGTAAAAAAAATTCCACCCACCCCCCCCCCCCCAACAAGGTACAGGGTCCCTCCAACAATACCCCAAGATCCTGTGGGAAACACTGACTTCCTTAATATGTTTTTGCCATTAATTGTATGTATCCGTGTAGAAAATTCAGTGTACCTGACTGGATAGGGACAAGTGGGGGGCCCTTTAAGAGTGTAAGCCCAGGGGCCCATTATCTCATAATCAGTCTATGATCCTATCACTCAATTCCTTTGCAAAGGCAGTTTTTTCACAAGTTAAGCTGTTCTTTCTGTTAGTAAATGCTGGCAAATGTGCCAAAAAGCAGTCGCAGAGATCTTGCAATGGCAAAAAAATTTCGCTCGCGCCCTGCGGACGCGAGCTTCTGGGTGTTTTTTTTTGGGGGGCGGGCATCACTGACAATTTCTGCTTAGGGCACCCAAAAGCGTAGCAGCGCCCCTGATCATACCGCAGAGTTTTTCAGCACAGCGGCTCACTCCACCCGCTCACACCTGCGCGGTCTCCCTATATGGTCCAGATGCAGCCGCGACACAGGGTTGCATTCGCTGCTTTGCACTGATTGGATTTCTTCCCAACTTGTCCCACAAAAAGAGTAGTTCTGATTGGATCTCTTCTCCATTCGTCCCGCCCTAACAGTTTCGTCTAGTTCCTATTCGTAGACTATAGTGTCAGTTAAATTAGTCTCAGTCTTCGTCATCACATCTGCCTTTTTATTTAGTTTTTATTTAGTTTACGTCCGTGAAAAAGGTTCGTAGACGAATATTTTTTGTCATAGTCTTAGTCTACGAAATTAACACTGGCAGGCATGAAACCGCAAGTTTTTGAGATCAACTCCCTGGGAGGATTTTTTGGAAAACAACGGTTTTGGTTTCTTGTAAACACCGAAACCATTTTCCCTGGTAACGCTGACGTCACGGCTCCACTTCACGTATGTGTAGTCTATAACATTTGCTGTCAAAATACCCACACGCGAGTTATAAAGTTAGAAGACAACATAACATGAAAGGTGTCTCCGCGGCACCATCACTGTGATCAGCGGAGAGTGACGTGCAGGGCTCAAATATAACACTCACCAATTTAGTCTAAAGTTATTGAGAATACCCGCCACTTTGTCTGGGGAAAGATTTGTGCTCTGCCGGTTTTACTAGCAAAATAAACGTGTGTAGCTTCTATATGCCAGGGACACGGCTCTCTCTACATTAAAAAACACTATCCATAGTTCAGCGCGCAGCGGTTAAGTTACTGTTCAACAAAAGGAGCATTAAGGCTACGGCTTCACAGTAAAAGCATTTCACTGGACAAATGTGAGTCGACTTTTATTTTGAAGTACGTCTAACAGGAAAGTAGCCGCTCACAAAGCCCCTTCACTATCAGCATGTCTTCTGTTTTCACAAGTTCAATGCGGTGAAATATGAGGACAGAAAGCTTGTTATTTACAATACTTGTAACCCCAAGCTTACACCAACCGCTTTATGAACGTTAATGGCATGAATTTTCAGTTACAGTAAGGTTTTATGCATCAAATTGTACCGGAAAAGCTATCTACTAGGCTAAGTGTCACCGCTGACTATTGGCTTGGCATGCCTACTACAGCGATTTCGGCCCGTTTCCTCTGAAAACATGTGTACGAGTGAATATTTCAAATAAATTAAAAAAAAAAAAAAAAAAAAAAAAAAAAAGGAAAACTGTCACGTTTTCACCGTGTAAAGTGCCCCTTAGAGCACAATCTAGAAAAAAAAAACACACACACACAATTAAGAATATGTTTTGGCTACATCCTCTATCAACAATAAAACATTTTCTGTGCTGTTTTGGTTTCTTATAAGAATTATTAAAAAAAAATCCCAATATGAGCCTGTTCTATGATAGGCAGATTTAACCCACTGTCAGGTGGCTGGTTGCATAAAAAGAAAAAACACTATCAGCATTGGTTGTAATCAGGGGTGTAAAGTAGCGAATTACATTTACTCGCGTTCCTGTAATCGAGTAGTTTTTTCGTGTACTTGTAGTTTTTTTAAGTGATTTTTAAAACCTATACTTTTACTTTGAGTATGTTTATTGTGAAGTATTGTACTTCGCTACATTTTATATCACCTGCGTTACAGAGTAAAAACATAGATAGGGAAAGGAGAGAAAAGAAAAGAAATATCGCGGGGGGCTTTTATTTTTACGGCACAATACCGGAAACTAATACAGTGAATGATCGACAGGAGGAGTTAACACATTGCGACTACATGATAACAACAAACATTGCTTCCCTTTATCGTTAAAACAAAATAATCCTAGTTAAACTATCATTGTACCGCACGTGAAGACGTGAAGGCTTTTAAATGCAGCAAACCTATCATCCAGCCGTGCGATCGGCCCCTCCCTCACCTGATAGTTTAGCTTTCAGTTTAACAGTGCAGAGTAGGATGGAGACGGTGCGTGTTGCCAGGGCTGCTGTACAGGGCTTCAGTGAGCCTCTCGCGGTGCACAGCGTTTAGTATATCGTCCCTCTCCAACATATGAGGGTTGCGTCTTTAACATGGTTCTGCTTGTGTGTTAGTTAACTCCATGCTTTGGCTGATTACTCTGTGTTTTCTCCACCTCAGAGACAATAGTTAGTTTAAGTTTGAATCTCGCTGCGCTAGCATTAGCAATATCAGTAAACGTCATTATACTAGTCTGTGATTGGCTGATTCCTCTGCCGCTAAGGCTTTGATTGGCTGGTTGTTCTGACTCAAAGACCTCTGATTGGCTGTCTGCAGAGCCTTCTCTTTTCTAAGGCTGTGACAGTCAGCAGACCGCAGAACATTGGAGAGAATAGTTAAAAAGAGGTCGAGGGGTTAGAAACATGAAAAGTTAAAATAGGCTGTTTATTTCAGGTAACCTATTTTTGCAGTCAAAAGATTTATAAGGTTTTTAAGAAAGTTTAAAATATATTTATAAAAAAAAAAAAAAAAGCTCTCGTGTCCCAGCCTGGTCCCAGCGCCCCCCTAGGTTGTACGAACGCCCCCCAGGGGGCGGTACCGCCCCCGTTGAGAAACCCTGATCTAGAACAACAAATGGTAAGGTTTATGCTCACCATGCTGGTGACAGCATTGCCAGGAGAGTTTCTTCCAGCAGGCTGAGGGCCTGGAACAGGGGAGCGGTTTCCACGCTGCACTCTGAGGATCACAAGCACATCAGACGTATGCAACTAGCAAATGCTTACTAATCGGTCCTCAGATTAGCTAAGAGGCATTAATCACCTTCAAACACACATTGTGCAGAATTCAAACAAGTATTGTAAAACCAACCTATTTCGATAAGACTTGTCAAGTGGTAGCTTGTATCCAGATTGGAATGCGTGGTGGGCATGTAGAGCAAGGTCCTGCTGGAATGCCAGGGCTTCCAGCTCTGCATGGTCCACTGGCATAGAGAGCACCCTCATCTGGACACAAAAAAAAAAAAAAAAAAAAAACACAACTCAAAAGATGCCTAACAAATGTATTACCTTCCTTAGATACTATCTTTAGTTATCAAACAAGCAATAAAGCAACTAATTTTAGTTCAACATGTCCAAACATTGATGTTACCTGGTGGTGATGTGCCGCAGATCCAGGGCTGATAGACCGGTGTACATCAGCAAACTGCTCTGGCAGCATGTGCTGAGGACCAACAGGGAAACCTTGAGGTAAACAGGGAGGCAAAACTATTAAATCATCCAGCTTGGGAGAGCAACACCACCTTGTGTTTGTGTAACATTATCCAGCTGTGGCCATGATGTTGATAGGCTGTGGCTAACGCTGATGCTAACTTTAGTTGAAATTAGGGATCCATCCTCCATTTAGAATTTTTTTGGACCGACAACCGACACTCATTAAAAGGTGAAGTAAGCATTTTATTTATGTTAATATAAGTGTTAAATCGCTATTTATTCATACAGTGATGACTTGCATAATGTGCGCGTTTCATAGAGCCAATCAGCTGCTCTGCATGTAATCGGCAAATAAACTTTGTCGTATCCCGAAATTAATATCGAATCACAAGAGAGAACACTACAAACTGAAACCCGTCTTTTTTTTTTTTTTTTTTTTTTTTTTAACCTTTATTTATACAGGTATATCCCATTGAGTCCGAAGACTCTTTTGCAAGGGAGACAAACTGAAACCCGTCTCACTCATGGTCTCACTGCCAGTGCACGCCAGAGGACAGATGGGTGAATGTTTATGCGCCTACAATGGCGGAGCAGGTACAAATCCTTCCCAATGTCTGTTTTAATGGTTTTTAATCATGTTTTATCACAATTACTTATCCGAGATGGTGCTAGGTAACTCGCCGTTTGAAGACCGCAGTGCATTAATGTGGTGACGTAGGGACGAGCGAGGGGAATGCTAACTGCAGTAACTGACAGGAAGTTAGCTAGAAGAACCATTCCGCTTACAGCACCTTTAACTGATTATTAACCGACAGGTGAAATGTAGACTATTTATAGTGAGGCGCAAAGAAAAGAAGAATGTATACATGATGCGTTCTGGTATGACGAACAGGCAATGTTTCTTTTGACATATTGCATGTAAGGACGCTGCAGGCTTACACTAGCCTGGCATTCCCAGACCTGCCACTAGGCGCTGACAAATAAAATTTGCTGCACCTGTTGGTCTGGACACTCTCCATTGAAGCTTTTTCAGAAAGTCCAGAAATCCAGACTCGCGTTTCAATTGGTTCTATCTAATATGGGTGCGCCAGAGCCCTTTGTATGGTGCGCTGGGGCGGACGTAACCGGATGACGACAGTGACGTGCATGCGACGTCGAAGCCGTGATAGTAAACAAAGATGGCTGCGGATATGTTGTGTGAGTTTGAGACCACTTTGGCCTCGACCCTTTACGATTGGAAGACGGCACTCAAATCTTTCATTAGCAAGTAAGTGGAATGTTCTGTTTTGCCGACCGACCACGGCAAACGTTTAATTTAACAGTTTAACAGCTGTTCGCTAAACGAACGGGGAATACGTCACCTTGTGGATCGCTCTGATTGGTTGTAGTTAGGGATGTTAGACGACTCATTATTTGCGTGTCGACGTGTCGGAGGCATGAATCGACAAATCGATCGATTTACTGTGCCACTAAAAAAAGAAAAGGCAGTGTGCCTTTTTTTGCGGCAGCGGCACGAAGTTGTGGTGCTGATAAACTGCGCTTTCCTTTAAAAAACACTAGTGCCGCTCGCTGTGTGTTCAGACTTCATCTGCATAAAGCCTTTTTGATAATAAAATGAGCCTTTAATTTTAAAAACGCTGTCCATGCGTCGGAGGTGAATGTAACTTACTCGGCTGAAAACAGAAACTAACGGAGGAGAGCGGCTCACTGTACAGTCCCTTCAGTCGCGCTGTCAGCTTGCCGACATGCCTCTGTGTAGCCTATTTAGACTTGAGACATACAAACAGGCTGCAACTTTCCAATTTACTTACCAGCTGAAGGTTGCAACCGGCTGTTGAAGTAGTCGGGTGAAGGTGCTCTCTGTGGAAATAGAGGGGGAGACGGACCCTTGTGTAGTAAGCCATGAAGAGGGGCAGAGGTTGTTGGGCCCTCTGAGCTGCCCAAAAGATTGCCAAGTAGCGTCGGAGAGCCACTACGAGCAGGACCTCCCAACAGCTCCTACAATACAAACATACATGTACATTTAAGTTCCGGTCATTTTAATTTTATTGGTCTAGCAGAATCACATCAATGCCATAGTATCATTCATTAAAATGTGGGATAAAGTACTCTCTTCCCCTTTTAATGTCAACCTGGTAATTTCAATACTTGGAACTAGCAAAAAACTGTTCTAGAAAAGAAACACTGCTGTATACAGCACACCCAAGGTTACAGTGTTGTTAGATATTTAATCTTTGCGTTTGTCTTAAAAACCTTGACTGCGCCGTAAACAATCTGATGCAGTACATTTAAACAAGTGCATTTACTGTCTCTAAAAATGTCTTCTGTGGACTGTTTTTTGGAGAGATTTTTGCTGCAGGCTCTGCCTTTAGCTTCCATATAATATTCATCATATAATGCCTCTTAATAATAATTATAAAAGGTGAATATTGACTTTGAGATTTAATTTCTCTTCAGCAGCAGTGTACAGGGGCCTTATGCGTTATCTCTGCAGGCTGCCAGATTCCTGAACTTTGTATTTTTCTTACAGTCTACAGAAAGCTAGCATTGAAGGGCTAGCAAGACTTCCCTTAGCAGTGCATATACAGTGGCTTGCAAAAGTATTCATACCCTTTGAAATTGTCCACATTTTGTCACGTTACAACCACATACGTTAATGTATTTTATTGGGATTTTATGTGATAACACAAAGTTGCACATCATTGTGAAGTGGAATTAAAATGAAACTTGGTTAATTTTTTTTATAAATAAAAAGCTGAAAAGTGTGGCATGCAAAAGTATTCAGCCCCCTGAAGCAATGCTTTGTAGAACCACCTTTTGCTGCAATTACAGCAGCAAGTCTATTTGGGTATCTACAGACTGATATTTTTTGCAAAATAGCTCGAGCTTCAGATTCAGCATCAGATTGGATGGAGAGCGTCTGTCAACAGCAATTTACAAGTATCTCAATATTCTCAATTGTTTTTAGGTCTGGCCTTTGACTGGGCCAGTCTAACAGATGACTATGCTTTGATTTTAACCATTTCATAGTAGATCTGGCTGTATGTTTAGGGTAGTTATCCTTCTGGAAGGTGAACCTCTGCCCCAGTCTAAAGTATTTTGCAGACTAACAGATTGTCTGCCCTGTATTTGGCTTCATCCATCTTCCCCTCAACTCTGACCAGCTTCCCTGTCCCTGCTGAAGAAAATAATCTCCACAGCATGATGCTGGATGGTGTGTATAGGGTGATGTATAGTGTTAGTTTCCACCACACATTGCATTTTGCATTCAGGCCAAAAACTTCAAGTTTGGTCTCATCTGACTATGCTGTGCCTCCCACATGGCTTGTGGCAAGGGTTGTAGGAAGGTGCTAAGTTCAGATGAGATCAAAACAGGAGTTTTTGGCCTCAAGCAAAATGCAATGTATGGCGGAAAACTAACACTGCACATCACCCTGAACACACACCATCCCCACCATGAAACATTGTGGTGGCAGCATCATGCTGTGGGGATGCTTTTCTTCAGCAGGGACAGGGAAGCAGGTCAGAGTTGATGGGAAGAAGGATGGAGCCAAATACAGGGCAGTCAACCTGTAAAGGCTCATTTATGCTCCAATTCCGTGCGTAAGTAGAGAAGTACGTTTACAACGTTATATCCGTCACTGCACTCATGCTTCCATGCGTCCTTTATGTTGGAATCGACATTTAACAAATCAACCATTAGTGGGCAGCAGCGTCGCTCAGAGTAAAAAGTTACTCAAATAGGAAGAAGAAGAGTCAAACAGTGAATCAACTGTAATAAATATTTTATAATAGGTCCATGGAAGAAACAGCTTTAGCGATATAGCCTTCTACCGTAGCGATGGAAGAGGCTAAACTAGAGGCTGTATTATAGACAGCGGGGGTCTGTGAGGACATCACTTCTCTATTGCTGCCGTCAGCCTCCCGTCTAGCTGACATTCTTCCCCGTACGATCCCCGCTCATGCTGCTCTGTTGTAGTTGTATGTCCATGTGCCCCGGCCGTGTAACTTCATAGATAGATAAATAATTTAAATGTGTATGTAATTTCGTACCAACTCACAAAAACCTCTCCTCAAAAGTTAAGACATTTTCTAAAGTATTATGTCTTTCGTTTGCGTTTGTAAACAAATGTACAGTAAGTGAAAGTGAACTGTTGGCTATGCACCCCCCGTGATCTTCGGTAGTAATGCTACGTTCTGTCCGCAAGCTTGCAGGATACGTGCAGAAATACGGACGTAATGTACGCAGAGTACGGACAGAAGGCTCCATCCGTATCCGTATGTAACGTAGAGCATAAATGAGCCTATAGAGTCTGCAAAAGACTTGATACTGGGGCAGAGGTTCACCTTCCAGCAGGACAACTACTCTTAACATACAGCCATATGTACTATGGAATGGTTTAGATCAAAGCATATGTCATGTGTTAGAATGGCCCAGTCAATGTCCAGACATGAATACAATTGAGACTGGAAAGACTTGAACATTGCTTTTGACAGATGCTCTTCATCCAATCTGATGCTGAATCTGAAGCTCGAGCTATTTTTCAAAGAAGGGGAAAAAATGTAAGTCTGTAGATGTTCAAAGCTGGTAGAGACATACCCCAATAGATTTGCAGCTGTAATTGCAGCGATAGGTTGTTCTACAACGCATTGACTCAGGGGGCTGAATACTTTTGTACTCCACACTTTTCAGTTTAAAAAAAAAAAAATTAAAACCACATTTAATTTTCATTGCACTTCACAATTATGCACCACTTTGTGATGGTAAATCACATAAAATCCCAATAAAATAAATATACGTGTGTGGTTGTAACGTGACAAAATGTGGAAAATGTCAAGGTGTATGAATACTGAATACCACTGTTATGATCTATGAGTGTACCATCATTGTTGGAGCCATTATGCCACTCTTTTGTTTGTTTTATTTTGTGACCTGTAGTTCAGTGTTTTGACCACTGGGTGGAGCTTTGGGCTCTAAAAAAGGCATAAAGGTAATCACCTGGCACGGCCAGGTGTGTGTACTTTGGGAAGAGCAAACAGTTTTGTACCGTGTCAGCGTCACCATACTTGTTTGATCTGTACTAAAATGATGGAAGTTACTGAACTATACCTTACCTGAATGAAACTGGAATATGTGCTACGGTGAGAATGCACCGACAACACAAATAAATGGGTCACAGCACTCAAAGAGAAGTTTGTATCGGACATTGATTATTGGCACTACAGAACACGCGTATGGCCGAGTTCTCCCACACCACACCAAACAAACCTAATGCAGAGCCGGTTAAAAGGCTCTACATTAAAGCTGAGAAAAAAAAAAAACTCAACCTTTGAAATTCTATAAAAAGACCGAATGTGAAAAGGACCAGAGAACAGTCAGAACTGGTCAGACATCGCATTTTGAAGCATTTTCGAAAAAGACAGAACACAAATACTGGCAGCAAAATGATTGGTCATAAAACAATGTGCAGCTGCTGTCAAAAGACAATATAAATTTCCCCTGCATTTCAGTACACAGTCCATCTGCTGCTATTAAAAACAATCAGCGTCCAATATTTATGTCTCACCACCTGATCAAAAACCAGGAAACCTGTAGTAGAACAGGACCCTAATACCTACAGAATAGTAGATAACTGATTTGTGTCAAAGCAGGAGACCCTTATACTTTATAAATAAGGACTTTCAGTTAAATAGTTGCCACCTGCAAATAGCATACTTTTCTACAGATATTTACCACTGGGGAGAAAATACTGCCTGACTGAATCAGTGTATCAGCTTCAGTGTTTTGGCCAAAGGTTGCATCTTGTGATTTCTAAATCTTTCAGACTGAGCTGATTTTAAAAGAAAAAGATAGCTGATAAAATTGCAATATCTTTAAGATTATTACTTTACAAAACATCTGTAAGCGTTGGCCTTAGAGGAAAGTCAACACACACACACACACCTGAAATATGTTTTTCTGCTGCTGAGCAGGCGCGGAAGCCTCAGACATCATCACCACAGCTGGATCTGAATGCTGCTGTATTGTACAGGGAGAAAGAATGTGGGTGAGATGACACAAAATATTTCTTTGTGAAAATCCATCCCAGTCAGAAATGTAGTGTGTGGTAGGCATTTTGAATCCTGTCAAAACTGTCAGTGATCACATGATATGCAAATTTTGACTTGGTAACAGATATAGAATTTGGTGAAACCTCTTCAAACTGCAACTCCTCTGGGATGGATTTGAACATATTAAAATCACAATAAAAGTGTCCCCCTCATGCATCCATTTATTTAGTGAATGAGTAAACCTGGGGCCTATTGCATAAAACTAGGATAAGGGATTAACCTAGGATTTTTCGGTTATCCTGGCTTGCGTTAGCCATGATCCGGTTGCATAAAAGCGGAGGGACATAAGTTACCCTGGAGATTTATCCTTTACGTTTAGCCTGGTCCCGACCAGGCTAAACGTAAAGGATAAACTTATTCTGTTGCCTGACTGGCTCAGTCAGCTGTCACTCCGATCTGAAGGTGTTTAACAGTTATTCCATGATCTTCTGTGTAATGCTTAAGTTTCAATAACCTTGTTTTAAAGTACCATATAAAAGACTGCATTGTCATTTAGTTAAATAGTTATTTTTTTATTATTTAACCCAAACCATTTATAATTAACTTAATTATAATTACATTAAGATGAAATTATATAAATTATAATAATTTATGTGATAGTCTGTTCATATTGCGGGCTATATTTATACAATTGATTATCGATGGTAGATGACGTTGCAAATGTGGGTCAAATAAATTCACTTTGTACTTATAACTATATCGAGGTGCATCTAAAACAAAATTAAATATCAATGAAAGTTTCCTTTTTTCTGTAATTTAATTCAAAAAGTGAAACTTAAATATGTTAAGTGAAATTAATCTAGAATAAACATACTTTTCAGAAGGTCGACATTTCTGATTGGTTGTATGCAATATTCTAATATTTTGAGATACTGGATTTTTTAATCCATGATCAATCAATCATCCAAAAAGAAGGCCTGACATATTTCACTTTGTGTAATGAAAGTTTAACTTTTTGAATGGACTTTCCATGATATTCTATTTTTTAAATGCACCTGCAGACTGCTCACTGTCAACTATTTTATCATAAAACAATGCAGGGACATCAAGATTAGTTGGCAGAGATGACATCACCTGTATAAAATGAACTGCCCCCTGATTTACGGTTTAAACTAGCAAGGCATTGTGGGAAAATGGGCCGTCTTTTAAATTTTTACATCAGTAAATCTGTGTTCGATCTCTGGGTCTACTTCTGAAAGCTGTGGGCTGGCACTTAACAGAATGACTTACACCTGGCTTGACAAAGCGGCCCCTTTACATCCTGGATTGGCGTTTATGCAACTGACTAATCCAAAGTGCCCAGGCTAGACTTTGTCAAGGCTGGCTTTATCAATCATCCTGGATATCTTAATACCACTTTTATGCAATAGGCCCCTGGTCCCTGTCTCAGTACAAAAATAAACCACATCACCAATTCAGGAAGTGAAACTCTGCAGCTTTCATACATCACACATTTAAATGACCTCCAAAACGGTTAACCAAATGTATGCCCATCTTTTTTTTAGTCAGTTCATGAAATTTAAAAAGCTTGAATGCAGCATCACACGGACTGATTTGTTTGAACAATTCTGGTTGAATTGCAAAATATACAATGTAAGTGTTACTTATCCCACGCAAGCCTGGGTCAATACAAATTAAAAATATATGTACATAAAATTACTTACATTGTTCGTGTTGGTTTTGGGGATAGTTGGCAGTGTTCCACTTGCCTTCATGCTGCTGACCAGTTTATTAAAGGCCGACATATCAGAGTCACGTGAGTGGGGACGGGCGCCGGAGCCACCAGTTAAAGCCTCTTCTAAATGTTCAGCCATGAATGGTGTGCCATTTCCTCTCTGTGGAGGCGGTGCCCTTCGCACCTGTGGACCTGAGCCCAGCCTCATCCCCTTCATCCCGCCCTCCACTTCCTCCAGTGAGAGCACTGCTCCACAGTTAGCTGAGAACAGATAGACATATGTATACTTAATATTAAACTTTATTCATTACATGAATTAATTGAAAACAAAAGCGCCATCAAGCAGTTCAAGGGGAATATTCAGGGGAATATTCTTTTAATTACAAATCACCTTTGGTACAATGGAACTAGGGTTATGCACTATGGCAACAAAAGAGACAAGATTTGTCAACACAGGTTTGAATACACAGGTAGCTCTTCTACAAAAATATCTGTAAATTGGAAAAATTTCAAGTCAAGGCAGGTGTATTGCAATTAAATTGAAATTAGTTTTGCATTGATGTGATGAGTATCTCTTCTAAGATATTAATTTCAGTGGATTAGTGCAAAATATTCATAATTTCGTTATTACACCACCAAATGTGCTCCCAATTGAATTCTGAAAGTGGCGGTATATCTGTGTTTTTTTTTATACCGCAAAATTGTTGAAAAGCGGAAACAAGACTTTGTATGAGTTGACCGGTGCTTGTGATGTGTACTCTGTTGAGAGGGGGACCCTTTTAACTGCTGCACCGCTGGCTGCAGCTTCAAACTGTGCCAGCAGTAGAAGTTTAACACCCAACAGCTGAATTGTCAGAAAAGTTTCTCAATGTTTGACATTTGGCTCTGTACTTCTTGTACATAAAGTATGAGAAACGTCGACATTAGTGCCACAAGCTAGCGATGCTAATGTAAGCACCGCAACATTGTGTCCGAGCTGGGACTTATGCTATGTTTCAGATCAGTCGGATGTGGAAAGTTGTTACCGTATTTTCCGCACTATAAGCCGCACTGGACTATAAGCCGCAGGTGTTATAATGTTTAATTACCATATGTAAGAGTTTGTGCACAGAGGGGATTGTCGGGAAAGAGATGGCTGCTTGAGGAAGCTCCCATTTATTAACATTTCAACAAACAAGTTGTATATTTGCGTAACGTATTCAAGTGTTACCATTTAGAGCAATAGTACATACTAGGGATGGGCACGAGTGTTTTCGCTACTCGTGTGATCGCTTGCATTCCTCGAGGATCAATCGATTCCTCATTCCACGAGGGCAGTCGCATACTCTGTTCCCTCCCGAAACCCTTATCTTTCCTGCTCTGCTCTCTCCTGTCTTGTGCTGTCTCTGTCTAACCTCCGAGTGTCTCTCTGCATATTCCTCCGAAAAACCTAAATTATGGATCTGATCAGCTGGGGTCTTTCTGCAATTGACCAAATTTTCTCGACGAGAAAAGGGGGCAAAGGAGAAGCCTCCTGTCCGGATGGAACCTTTACTGTTGGATACACCTGGGACGGGTGGAGTGGTTGGAACCAGATGTGTCTAGCAATACTCTCCATTGAGGACGCCGAAGACATCTACATCATTGGGCTCATGGTATCAGGTTTCCTGCTGTTTGGAGTTGGCGGATTCCTGATTTACCGCAACGGTAATAAGGCGTTGGCAGCACATCAGGCCATTGAGAAGCTGCCCGTCTTTGAGGGTTTGTGCCGGGCCGTTAATGCACAGACTCAAGTGATAAGCGAGGTGAATCGCAAGCTGGAAGTGATTCCTGGACTTATTCGAAAAGTGGATTCGATCATGGCTGCCATTAACCGGCCGTAGGCACTTGGAAAAGGCCACTGGATTTCGGATTATTAGACGGAAACCAGTGACTGTAAGACAGGCTTCATTCCAGCGCCTAGTCTCAACCAAAACAAAATCACAATCTCTCGATTCGGCTCCCTACACCGTCCTTGGCGCGGTGCTATCTCTTCTCTCTCCGGGATGTTTACGTGGAGAGACGCTCTACCCCCACCCTCCCATCACCTACTTCTCCTGTGAACTCTATCTGTGACCGGGCCCGAGGCCGTCTCCACGGCTGTCTCATAACACCTGGCGCCTGTAGACTCCCACTACGTCTGGACAGAGATAGCTTCATGGAACACACACACACACACACACACGTAAACACATAGCACACAGTAACCCTGACTAATCAAGCCCTCTTGAATCCGTCCCCCTCTCCCTCCCTCGTTGCGGACCGGAAGCTGCGGGCGGGGCGCCTGCCGGCTGCGTACGCCCCCTGGTGCCTGGGCTGTGACACCTACCTTCCCATAAAGCCCTAACCCGTTCCTTTAATGTGCATTGTCTACGAGTCTTATTGTCTGTGGTGTTTATCATGTTGCTTATTTGTGCTAAGGTGGTTTTTCACTGATCACGCACTGCGCTCCCATAAGGAACGTAGTTCGACATTTGCATTTTTTTGACCTATCTTTCCTGTTGTTCTCCTTTTCCTCCTATGAAAGAGGGGCGCGGCACTGCTGCGACCCTGCAGTTACACTATCTCCTGTCCACCCATGTTATTGTCACTGTCTTGTATGTTTCTTGGAGAGGTGTGTACTGAAAAGGCAAATTTCATTGTGCTGTAACGGTGCATATGACAATAAAGCTATCTATCTATCTATCTATCTATCTATCTTAAACTTTTTTCTATTTTTAGAACGCAACACATCTGTTTGCAGAACAACGGTTCACCGCAATAAAGCGCTCAATGCTTCTTGTCAAACAGTCACAGTTGCCATATAATATTAAGGATTTTTTTCCACAAGTTAAAACGCATTTTCCTCACTGAAAGTAATTAAATAGACGGGCCACAATTTAAACCGATCGAGTCTGCGGTGCGGAGAAAAAAAAGCATGGGCTGTAGTTGTAACAAAAAAATTTGCCTAAGTCACCATTTATAAGAAGGGCAGCAAATAATATAAAATGATTGTCCTACAATTTAAATACATATAAATGTTACTAGAATTTAATTTGCCTTATGATTGTATAATATTTTAATGCTCAATACATGCTTTCTGCCTGTTGAACTTTGTCCCAGTAAACTTACAGAACTCCAAAGTGTTTTTGCTACAACTGTTGTTTAGCCTTGAAGAAGAAAACTGCCTAATAAGATTTTGGCACATACAGAGGTATGACGCATTCATGTGCACAGTGGTTGGAGAAAAATGACTCCCATATTCTGTTATCAGACATTGTATGAAGGATAACACCAGCTGAGATGAATTTCTGGGAATATCTACCTAATTAAAAACATTTCTGCTTTCGCCAGCAAAACAAGGGCTGGACACACCAAACCTAGTGTGTTTGCGCACACACCACCTTCTCTTGCATATAATCCCATGTACACTGTTCATTTCTTTGTATTCAACCATGTACCACCCAGATACATTGTTGATTCCCTTGCTGCTGTCCGCAAGTAAATTTCACCTGCTCTGAAGCCTGCCTTGACTCAAATTCTTTTATTACAAACACTTGGTTATTAATAATTCCTTTAACAAATGGTCCTTCGAATCGCCGGATCCAATATCCTCATCCTCTGGACGAGAAGAGCCTGCACCGTGAACGGGGGAGTCCAAGATCTCTCGACAAAAGACCTCCAGTAAACAGAGCTACAAAAGAGGCTGTCTGCAGACTCTACTTGGACGGAGGAGGGGTGACGGAATCCAGAGCCAAAACTGAGCGAGTCGAGGCTTTCTTCGAATCAGGTGAATATAAACAGCTGATTTTGTTTTGTTTTGTTTAGGAATTCCTTTGTTTTATGTATTAGATAGATAAACTAGTTTATGAAGTGGTGTTTTCCATCTTGGTTTTACCATCTACGGGGGAATAACTCATTGTAGTCATTTTCTATCTTGGTATTGTCCATCTACGGGAGAATTCCTGGTAGTAGTGTTTGGGAAGATGCACTAAAGAGAAACCTATCTCAACCTGAAGTGTTTGAGGAAATACACTCACAACAAATAAAGTCTCAAGTAAAATGATCATTATCGTGGGGTCCAGAGTTTTCCCTTATATTCAGACAGGTGATATCTGAAAAAACCACGTCTGGCAGTTATATTTTGTTTCATGACACTAGGAAGTTAGAATAAAACTGAGAGTTTAATTTATGAAAACAATTGGTTGCGGCTGAAAAAGCTACTGTAAGACATCATATTAGTGTTTATGAAGTTTCACTGTTTAGGAAGGACAAAAAGCTGTGATTAGTGTTAAGGTGGGTCACTAAGTATACAAAACTTGTCACAATTTTTACTAGTGTTTTTGAGATCTTAACACTAACCAAGAATAAGTCTCACCTATTTGTTTTGTTTGTCGATAGTCTACATCTGCTGAGTAGACTTATTTGTTTTGTTTAGAATACATCACATAGGGTGTTCTAGTTTTAAATTGGTGAATTTTGTTAATCAATTGGAGGGAATAGGGGTCTCCACCCTGTTAAATTGATTACTGGGTAATTTGATATTAGATTTTACATTTTAAAAATTAAATTAGTTGTAAAATGGATACATTTGATATAAAAATAAGCAAAGACCAGCTTAAAAGCCTCCTTAAGACAAGTGAAGAACTAACATCTCAACTCCGGCAGCTGATTACAGCCTGTGAGGAGGTTGTAATTAACAATGAGGTCATTCTCCTGACAGCTGAAAGAGGCAGAGAAAAAGAGTTTAATAGAAAGCAATGGAAAGGTGGGAAAGACAGAAAGGCCAAAGAGGGAAAAAAGCGAACTGGGTGTTTTAATTGCGGCCAGGAAGATCACTGGTATCGCGAGTGCCCCCACCCCAGAGAAGAAAGAACTAATCAGAGAAAGGTGGTGGCAAAAGAGATGAATAAGAGTGAAAAGCCAGTTAAAGCAACTGCCCCTCTTACATATGATCAAATATCTGACCACATTGATAAATGCCTTGCAAAGTTTAGAGCTGAATATCTCGCCAATCCAAGCCCCATAGTCAACCTTAAAGATTAAAGGTGCAGTCAGTCATTTGAAGTCCCAGCATAAACTTAAAAACAAGCGTCCTTTTGTGTTCTTTTTATATGAAAATGTTCACTGACAAGAATTGCAATGCTTTTGATTTGAATTACAAGTTAAGGGGATTTTTATGCTAAAATTTGATCATAATGTGTATTATTGATATAAATTGATTCAAACTACATTAACTTTGTAAAGATTGATGTGAGTATCTTGCTCATAGATGGATGTTATAAAGAAAGAAAAAGTATGTAGGGGAAGGGAGATAAAAGAAGGTTTTAGTAAGTGTGCCTTGTGTACATGGAGACAGGGGAAGGGGCAGATGCCTCAGTGATAAAACATTTTTAATTGAGCTACCCGACACAGAAAAAAAATGTGAACTCAAGAATGAAATCAAAACTATCCTAAAATGTTGTTATGCGTCATTGTGACATCTAGAGCAAGCAATGCGGATAGGATGATATTTTAGAAGCTGTTTACCCAGGCAGAATGAGGAGCATTTGTTTTGAAATACATGATACTGCTCCATATTCATTCTGCTTTCAGGTGCAAGGAGAAGACGACGTTGACATGCTTCAATAAGGACATTGGACACTGAGGAACAATCTGGATGGGTTATGGTAGTATCAGATACATAACTATCCCCAGTGACTGTGATATGAAGGACACTTTGCGTCAAAATGCCACAAAGGGACTTGTAGACCATCAAGACGACCTAGGTTCCTGTTCCCTGGCTTCTGCAAAAGACTGTCCTCTCTGAAACTGTAATTAGACGTTTTGCACCAGTACACAGACTTGCAATTTCACAACTGTAATGTTGAAAGTACTTGATATTCTGCTTGAATGAAACGCATTTACTCATTTGCTTAAATTCTATGCTTGCATAGATGTTGCATTAAATATTATACAAAAGGGTGGAATGTTACTAGAATTTAATTTGCCTTATGATTGTATAATATTTTAATGCTCAATACATGCTTTCTGCCTGTTGAACTTTGTCCCAGTAAACTTAAAGAACTCCAAAGTGTTTTTGCTACAACTGTTGTTTAGCCTTGAAGAAGAAAACTGCCTAATAAGATTTTGGCACATACAGAGGTATGACGCATTCATGTGCACAGTGGTTGGAGAGAAATGACTCCCATATTCTGTTATCAGACATTGTATGAAGGATAACACCAGCTGAGATGAATTTCTGGGAATATCTACCTAATTAAAAACATTTCTGCTTTCGCCAGCAAAACAAGGGCTGGACACACCAAACCTAGTGTGTTTGCGCACACACCACCTTCTCTTGCATATAATCCCATGTACACTGTTCATTTCTTTGTATTGAACCATGTACCACCCAGATACATTGTTGATTCCCTTGCTGCTGTCCGCAAGTAAATTTCACCTGCTCTGAAGCCTGCCTTGACTCAAATTCTTTTATTACAAACACTTGGTTATTAATAATTCCTTTAACAATAAATAACTCACCAAAGCAGATAGTTTTATATCTAACCGCGTAATGCTCATTCCGTGTCCGTGAATAATTACCGCGACTAATTCCTCATTAACGGAACGTTACACCGGTCGGTTTTTGAATCTTATCCCCATATTCCCTATTGAAGGCTTCTTAACTGTTGGCTCGGAGCGAATGTGCCTGAAGTAAGCCTTGCTTCTTCTTTACTTTTATTTCCAAGCGGAGAGAACCTTGCATGCTCACCTGAAGTCTACTCATTACCAACTGAGAGTAACAGGTGTCATCTCCACCTTATTATAAACGTAACTTTATCATCTGCTTTGAAATAATTGGACAGTTATATTCCTGAACATTTTCTGGAGGAAGGAGAGACCGTGTTCAGCTCCGCGGTGCCGTGAAGAACACAGGCTGCGCTGCAAGGGCACGGAGGTGGCAGTTATTTGCAGTTGCTGTTTGACACAACTGCTCAGTTTATTGTACTTGCATCAAAATATTTTTTTTTGTTAAACTATATTTTATCCGTTTTGTACACGTATATAACATTTTAAAATAGGGGCGGCCCGCCAGCCTAAAGTCTACAGACACTTAAAAAAAAAAGAAAAAAAAAAAAGATTTTCCTCATCCACCAATCGAGTTCATTTGAAACGAGGAGTACTCGAGTACTCGAGTACTCGATTACTAACGCCCATCCCTAGTAGCTACAGAACATATACTGTGCTGTGTAATATCAGGGTCGAAAAATGGGGAAAAAAGTCGCGGCTTATAGTCCGAAAATTACGGTAATTGTAATTTCCGACATCCGACCTCAAAGTCGTGGTAGATGGATATGCTCCGAGATTACGAGTAGGAACTCCGACTTTAAAGCGAGCACCGCTCAGCACAGTGGACTACAATCGAAGTATGCATTGCCATTATTAGGAACAGAAAATACATCAAATTAATGTCATTGTATTATTCGTCAGTACAAATGTTTGTGAACTGACACTCACTGTTTTCCCGTAGCCGAGCTTTGTTGACAGACAGGGTGGAAAGAAGAGGCTTCAGGTCTATTTTGGCATTGTGCAGCAGCTCCAGGATGTCCACCTTCTCCTTGCACTCCGATGACTGAATAGGTGTGAAATACGGGGCAGGGCCGTGGCTGGGGGACGTACCGTGTGGATCAAGCCCTTCACAAGAGCAAAGAGTCCAAGATTTAGGACATCCATCACAGATATTTGACTATTTTGTGGGTATGAACATTACGAAGCAGTAATGTTATAGAATAGCTAGCATTATTGAGAAGCAGTTGGAGCTGGAAAAGTTTTAAGCACCTTTTCCCATCACAACCCAATAAAGAAGATTTGTTATCTATTATCTAGAAGTTTTTTAATACCCAAGACTGCCTTAAAACTTGACAATGGACGTTATCCTGAAACTTCATTTAACCCACCAAGAACAGGCCTCAGCTGTTAAGGTTTTCATACAGCTACAACAAGGTGTTCTGTCTGGTTTTAAGTTGCATGAAGCTCTTTGGTGAAATCAAATCAGTTACCTGCAAGTTTTTCCAGCTCCTCATGGGGAGTTGACCTCAGACTGCTGGACCGGCTGCCTGAAGGGCTTAGGTTAGTGGAGAACCACTGACTGAAGCGGCTCGCCGAAACAGGGCCTTCCCCTAGAACGTCCTCTATCATCTGCGTGATAGATAGACAAAGGCACCAGTCAGACACATTCCGAAACAAAAACATCGGCAGATGGCAGGGTACAAGGTAAAAGGTAGAACTTACGTTTAAGGACGTTTTCCACGACTTAGCACAAATTGTGCAAAATGATTGAGGGCAGTGTCATGATTGCACTACTGATTGAGCTTGTGTTGATATAATTCCACAAAACAGTCAGTAGACAACTGTTTTGTTTGCAGACTGGTTCATTAAGTTCTCCAATTTAGAAACAGGTCTAAAGTAACTATTATGATGGGCATCCATTTGGACTGTGATACCTTTTTAAACCTCCCTTAAATTTCATGCATTACCCTACTGACAAAACAAATTAGAAAGTACACAGTTCAGTGACAATACCCAACACCACAGAGCAAATCCAGAAAGACAGAAGAGGTAATGAAGTAGTAAGTACTTAAGTATTTGCCAAACATAATACTTGGCTTAAAAACAGGGTATATATATAAAGTGAAAATGGGGAGTCTGTAATAAGTCAGATCAAAACTGTCAATGTAGCCTCTAAAATGTTCATGACTATATAAACTCATGAAAATAAAAAAAATTACCTGCAAGTGTGGTTTAGGGGCAGTTACACTTGAAAACCTCTACTGTTACGCTTATAGCGATTAGAATACTACATGAAAAACGGAGATGTAAATGCCTTCCAGTTTGTGAAGAAATACCAACCAAACCATGCAGTGCACCCCAGTACTTACAGAGGCCAGTCCTGGCATGGTCTTCTCCAGATTGAAGAACTCGTTGAAGTCAAAGTCGCCAGTCGTCTGCTCAGGCAGAACATCAGGGTGAGGAACCTCCTGATCAGCAGAAGACTGCAAACCCACACCTTCTGCCTGTCCACCATTACATTCCACTGCTAAGAACAAACATTGCAATCTTAAGTAATCCTAATGTGATAGCATTCACACTAAGCTAGTTAATGAATCAATGGGTAAACTGAATTGCAGTGCTATTCATCTGAGAAAAAGATTTTGACATGCCTTCTTTAACAGTCTCTGGCCGCTTTCTGGACCGCTTAGATCTGCGCTTATCATCTTCAAGAATTTTGTCATCGAACCCGATGAGTTCAATCGTCTCAGACTGGCTGGTGGGACCCCCAGAGAACCACTCCGGCTCCTCCTCTGCATAAGAGTCATTCCTTCTCCTTTCACTAAACACACGTTTGTCACCAAAATCTCTCTGCAAATGATGAAACAAAAACATACCACTATTTGTACTTCCCATCCGGCCAAAAATTTGAATAAGTAAAAGATCAGTCTTGAAATATAGAAGTATGTACTAATATGAAAAAAAATAAATGTAGTCCAATAAGCACCTTTCTAAATGTACTAAGTGAACACCGTTTAGTATTAGCTAGATTTAAGTCAAATTCACTTGAAAAACTCAAAATGCTTTTATTTAAGATGCACATTTTCCTGCGAGCACTGTAATGTAAAAAAATAAAAACGTTTCTCCAAAAGAGTTGTGAAACAAACCGAAGGGAATATGCTCCTTGGATTCTGCAGAACAACTTTTTTGGCAACCCTACTTAAATTAGGATTGCACAGAAATACCAACCTCAATACGCTGAATGTATTACTTTCTGATTACTAAGGTAAATGCATTATTATGAATAAAGTGCAATGAAAACCAACCCTGAATCTTTTATCCTTAAAGTCTCTTTCGCGCTCCCTCTCTTTCTCCACACGGGCTTCTCTCTCAAAGGCTCGGGCGGCAATTATGCGACCGCTGCCAATCCTGCGTGCCCCTCCTAGACGGAGACTCTCATTCTCCTTATTTTCCAGCGGGCTGATTGGGCGACGGGTGTGGGGTGCAAGTGCAGCATTGCCTACACATCCACCTCCAAAGCTGCGTCGCTGTGGGCTCAGTATGACATCCAGATCATCCTCCTTTAACCGCTCACGCGGATCTGAATACAATGCAATGAATAGGCTGGGTTTAATGGTACAACACGCACGTTCACATTACTACTACCAACAATCCAGTGAAAGGATAGACTAAGGTTCTTTCAATTTCTCACAATACATTTAATTTATTTTATTTAACCCAATTTATATTTTCTTATCCGTCAAGGCAATACTATGAAGTTCAAATATTTGTTTAATCATAATCCAGAGCTGCTGAACATTTAGGGGTTGTGAGCATTACATAAACCTTTTCTAAATAACATTGATATTACTTGATGAATTTGAAAAACATCATTGCATTTGTGGCTTTGGATCTTTTACCTGGGATTCTGCGTTTTAAAGGAACTCTATCGTCCACATAGTCCTTCTTAAAACCTTCCACCGGAGAGCTGCGCTCTGAAGTGGGATACAGTGAGGCATGCCACTTCTCAGGGTCCCAGACACCATCACTGCATCAAAACACCATGCAAACACTCAGTTAAGACAAACTAGTTAACAGATTAAAATTAGGACTAAATTACAAAAACAACACAAACCACAAAAACAAAAACTAATTCCAGGCTTGTAAAAGCCCATAATGTAACAACAACGACCCATAATGTACTTTTTTTTTTTAGGGGGGGGGGGGGGCATGAGCTCGCTACATAATGTTACGAATGATCTAAAATTGTTACATTGAAGTCTCTCTGCAAATGATGATTGCGTGCGATTGCGTGAGAACGCGACGCAGCCTCCTCCTCTTCGGAGCGTGCAACACTAATACCCGTCACTGGCAGGTATTAACGAGCTTTCCGTTTTATCATAGTCTCTAGACCTCCCTGAGCTGCTTTGAGTTTGATTTGATCAAAGTGTGTAGGATGTGTAGTTAAATAACCAACATGTAGTATTTACATTGTCCAGCAGGTGGCACTCTCTTCCTACTTGTAATGTAATACTGCCATCTAGTGGGCCTGATAATAAGTAGAGAAAAGTTGAAAGATAGCAGACATTCTGTGGATAGAGGTGACAACAGGAAAATGATTTTATTTGTAATTGTACAGACTCTATATAAGCATATATTGTGTTATAATATTTTAACTTGCTGCAATGCTTCATAATTTAAAAGGTGTAGTTTATCCTAGAGTGTTGTTAAAGAAGAATGAGTATAGTGGAGTTAGAGTGTCTTCCTGTTTTGTGGCAAAGAAACCAAGTTATGGCGAAAGCATCTCAGCCGATTGAACCAGCTTCCCGTGTTATCATGGTGGCTGTCCAGACCTCCCTGAGCTGCTCTGAGGTTGATTTGATCAAGTGTGTAGGACGTGGAGGTAAATAAGTAGCATGCAATATTTACTTGACCCAGCAGTAGGCGCTGTCACTTTTTCTTAATATTATTGTGTGGGCTTACTCAGGCCTTGGGTCTCATTAAGCATATCAAATGGTGAGAAGATCAGACTGAGTATAGTGGAGTTACAGCTACTTCCTGTTTACTGGCGAAGACGCCAAGCTACGGCGACGGCGTTTTGACAGGTGGCGCTCTCACTTTCTATGAATATTAGTGTTTGGGCTTCCTCAGGCCTTGGGTATCATTAACCATAATACATTTGGAGAAGATGAGAGAGTGGTGGAGTTAACTTCCTGTTTTTTTGGCGAATATTTCAAATTAAAAGTCTTCCTGTTGATTTTGGGGTGGGGCTTCAAGAGGCTTTTTTGTTTGTCCTGGGATTATACATTGCTGTATAAAATATTGTGCATCTAGGTGTAACACAGCCTGAGTTATGATCAATTAAAGGGTTCATGAGGTCTGTTTTTGATGTTTTTTGGCGAATGACGCGTCGGTGATGCAAGACGGTGGTTCCGATTAAAACGAGCTTTCGGGTATATCATCTCCCATGTCGGAGGACATACCCTATCATATTTTTTTTTGCACAAAAAGTTGTTATGTGTGCACTTTACTCTGCAATCCTGCAGAGTAATGTGGAGTTATGACATATGACGGAATTGGAGAATATCGGCCTCCATCTCGTCATAGTTATTCGGAATCAAACATTTTTTTGGTATATCTTCCATGTCTGATGAGTGTCCCTAGAGTTTTCGTTTTGCTAAATATGTTCCTGCTAGGAGTTATTAATTTTTTAACATTGTGATGATTTTCGAGTCAGAAATTCACATATTTCAAATTAAAAGACTTCCTGTTGATTTTGGGGCGCGACTTCAAGAGGCTTTTTTGTGGGGCTTGCAAAGATACATTTGGGGTTTAAATTTGGTGCAGCTAGGTATAACAGCCCGAGTTATGATGAATTAAAGTTTCATGAGGTTCGTTATTTATGATGTTTACATCAACTTTGACCCCCATTAGCTCCCTGGTACTATTGTGATTTTGAAATCTTTTCGCAATTTACCATCGGGCAAGCGTCTTGAGTATTTGAGAAGTGGTTCGACGTTCCTGGTGTAAAAACTCTGGGACGAGTTCGTCGATATGTGAAAATTTGTAATATGGCGATTTTAGGCACTGAATCCAAAATGGCCGACTTCCTGTTGATTTTGGCCCTAGACATAAAATTGCATTTATGCGCGCCTTGGGCCATTACATGTAGTCCTAAAATTTCAGGCTTCTAGCATTTCCTGAAAAAGTGTTTGTGGCCATAGGGGGTGCCATTTTTTAGATCAAATCCTGAACCACTGATACATTGCAATTTTTTGCAGGTTTGATGGGTACGCAAGGTTTTTCAAGTTATGCATGACGGGAAGGGGGTGAAAAGTGCCAAAAATGACTAAAAATAATAAAGAAGAATAATCCTGGCAGTTTCAATAGGGCTTTGCACCGGTCGGTGCTCGGGCCCTAATTAAATCAAAGTAATCTTTAAAGTAGCTACGAGGAACTTTGAGTTTCTGTTGATTCTAGCAGGACCTTTGGACAAAAGCAGTAGTTTTTTTTACGACACCAGCTTTTAAGCATGCATATTTGTTTAGGAAGCAAGTGAAAACACTTGACCACCACAGGGTGCAACGAAATGTGATAAATCATTAAGATGTAACTACGTAAGATTAATTACGTTAATATGACGATGGTGAAGAAGATTAAACTTGATTTAGAACAGAAAAACCAACACTTTTCTGGTCTGCCTGACATATATGGTTTTCAAAGTTCTGGGGAAAAGACAGACCCGTGCATTAATATATATAGAAACAGTGTTCTAATCGCTGTTGTTCTCGTTTGCCTTTATAGGTCATTAATGATCAGAGAAAAATTACACCGGTTCATTAACATTCTTAAGTTCCTTGTTGGAGGTTTAAATAAAAACTCTGGATCCCACACACTTCGATACTCAATCAGGAGACAAAGGCTTATTTGATACATTTTGCATATTTTGATCTCTATGCTTGGGTGTGGTCTGAATTTAAGGGTCATGTGAGGAAATTATGCTCTGTCCAATACGCCATCAAACACGATCTCCGTCTTTCATGTTTTAGCCCAGAAAATTCAACATATCCTCGAAGGAAAGAAGCCAAAAAAGGTATTAAGGAATAGTTCAACATTTTTAGCTTTGTGCCTCACACTCTGGTTCAAGAAAAGGTGACAAACCGTTCCTGTAACTTTGCGTGCATATTTGATATAGAAATGGGAAAATGTCACTCATCCAGGTTAGCTTAGCTCAAAGTGGTCAAGGGGAGCAGGTCAAAATATAAACTTTACAACATCACAAAACGTTCCTGTGTATTTGTTGGGACTTGTTTATTTATCACGTTATGTTGAGCTCTATATTTTTACACGTCATGTAATTTTAGAATCAAATACATACGTGACCGTCACTGGCACTTCCTGGTTTCGTTCCAGTATGTATTCCATTTTTAAATGACAATTTAAAAATATAGAGTGGTAAATAAACAAGTCCCAACAAGCACACAGTAGCGTTTAGTGATGTTGTAAAGTGTATCTTTTGACCTGATCCCCTTGAATAACAGCGTTTGAGCTAAGCTAAACTGGATGAGGGACCTTTGCCAATTTCTTTTGTAGCATGTTTCTATAACCACAGCCAATGAAAGCCAGACACATACAGGTGAAATTCATATTATTAGAATATCATGGAAAAATCTAATTTAATTCAAAAAGTGAAAGTTCCATATATTCTAGATGTGGTGATATATTTTAGGCATATTTTTGTTTAACTTTTCAGGATTCCAGCTTACAGCTCATGAAAATCAAAAATCCAGCATCTCAATATTAGAATATTCCATAAGGCCAATCAAAAAATATGTATAATACAGAAATTTTTAATTATTTTCATTCATCTACTATATACTTGGTCTGGGATCTTATTCTGCATGAATTATTGCATTAATGGGGCATGGCATGGTGACAATCAGTCTGTGGCACTGCTGAGGTGTAATGAAGCCCAGGTTGCTTTGATAGTGGCCTTCAGCTCGTCTGTATTGTTGGGTCTGGTGTGTCTCATCCTCCTCTTGACAATAGCCCAAAGATTCTCTATGGGGTTCAGGTCAGGAGAGTTGTATGGCCAATCAAGTACAGTAATACCATGGTCAGTCAACAAGTTACTAGTAGTTTCTGGCACTGTGGACAGGTGCCAAATCTTGCTGGAAAAGGATATTGTCAACTCCATAAAGCTTGTCAGCCGACAGAAGCTGAAGTGCTCTAAAATCTTCTGGTAGACAGCTGTGTTGACTTTGGACTTCATAACACAGTGGACCAAAACCAGCAGATGACATGGTGCCACAAACTGATCCAAATTAAATGTTTCTTTTCATTTAGAAATCAAGGTCCCAGAGTCTAGAGGAAGAGTGGAGGGGCACAAAATCCAAGTTGCTTGAAGACCACTGTCAAGTTTCAACAGTCAGCAATTATTTGGGGCACCATGTCGTCGGCTGGTTTTGGTCCACTATGTTTTCAAGTCCAAAGTCAACACAGCTGTCTAACAGGAGATTCTAGTGCATTTCATGCTTCTGTCTGTTGACAAGCTTTATGGAGATGCAGATTTCCTTTTCCAGCAAGACTTGACACCTGTCTACAGTGCCAATACCAATAGTAACTGGCTGACTGACCATTGTATTACTGTACTTGATTGGCCATACAAGTCTCCTGACCTGAACCCCATAGAGAAACTATGGGCTATTGTCAAGAGGAAGATGAGACACACAAGACCCAACAATACAGACGAGCTGAAGGACACTATGCATGATTAAACTTTCTAGAGGGCCGACATTTCTGTATTGAAAATCCCTTTTTTATTGATTTGATGTAATATTCTAATTTTCTATTATTAGATATTTTGAATGTGGGGTTTTCATAAGCTGAAGGATTGACATATCTAACTTTGCATGTAATGAGTCTATATAATAAATTAGTGTCACCTTTTTAAGTTGAATTACTGAAATAAATGAATTATGCATATCCACACTTTATGGTGTGGATATCTTACCTGTCATATTTCTCAGAGAGACAGTCGGGCCTGTCATTGGAGACCGGCAGTTCTTTTATTTCCAGAAGCTCCTCCTGTATAATATTCAATAATGGTTAAATGTTGTTAGGTTGGACTAGGGACACCAAATTAAAAACTGTATCACATTTCTCCTTCACCTTGGTGTATCTGAAAGGAGATGTGGTCGATGGCTGTTTAACTTCGTCCACAGCAGCTTCAACATCCTTCTGCTCTACACAAGCATCATTATCCATGACTGATTGTAGGACACAACAGCTTCAAGCCCAAAAATTACTCTGCTCCTGTTGGGAGTTAATGTTTCAAGCAAAGTTAAATCAAGCACAACAGAAGTTGCTCCATTGTATTAATCCGTCAGGTTAAATGACTGCTTTCATTAGATGATGATCATTGGGGTCCATCAATGAAAGCATTTTTCGTTTGTTTCAAGTCGAAGCAACACAGCGTCACTTTTGAGTTGAGACAGCAAAAGAAACAATAATGACATTCGAAACTTGTATGCAAGGAGAAAAACAAGGCAAATAAAAAGTTACCCGGTATCAAACACTACCAAACAGCAGAACCACCCATTTGTATTATCAAATAAACCATAAACTTGACCTAACGTCGAACAAATTGACACGGGAACAGTTATAACAAGCGCTGCTCGCCAATTAGCAACTTAATTGACAACAGCCGCTGACAGACCGAGACATGTCAATTACAACGATTAGTGTTAATTGATAAATTGCCTCTATTGTCTAGGCAGTAAACGAAGCTGTTTTAAAAGAAAATCTCCTGCCAGTGCGGAGCGTTGGCGTTAATTGATAATGTTGCTAAATCAACATTTCTTTACCGAGTTTCAAAGAAACCAAACGCGAACAGTTAGCCTAGACATTGCTAAGCTGGCGTCCAATAGAGTTAACTCTAACCCTCATTCCTGGTATACAATGTATACAAATAAATTGACTGATGGGTACATTTAGAAACATACAAACGGCCAACTCACCAAGTATGAATGTTTCGTGGAGACTAACGGCCAAGCAGCAGCGGTTCGCGTTAGTTAGCTAGCTAGCCAAGCTAGCACCTTTAGCTAGCTAGCTAGCTAACTAGCTAGCTGGGGAATGGGGATAATACCCACCCAGCGACCACCAAATACTGAGCCGGTCGAGTTGTTGCAGTGTTTTCAGCTAAGGGAAACTGTACTGGGGTTTCTAAACACAATAGCAGAGGTCAACAAACAAATTCGTTCACTCGGAGACTGTGCAATCACAAAATTATTGACTGCTCTTTCTCTGTTTTCTAAGTCGTAGCAGCGATTTTCCTCTCATCACCGCTTTAAGAAGGTCCTAGGAAAGATTACACCGTGCCCGTGGCGCCTTTGTAGAATTTGAAGTGGTCTGTTTGTTTCGGCGGTGTTGCATTTTAAAATGTAAAACTCAATATGTAACCTTACATTTGGACTATATAACCGTGGCAAACATATAACTTGCTTTATATGAGTGTATAATACATTCGACTTAAAACATTAAACAGGCACTATTTTGGGCAGCTGCTCATTGTCTTGGAGTGTGCTCGATTTGTCTCTCTTTCTTAGCCGCCCTCTTGCGCTTCTTTGTGTAAACCCGAGACCCCGCCTTCTCTGACTTTCCAGGACTGACATTTCGAGCAGCCGTCACTCTGAAATGGACTTTAGTTGCGTTCCCGACCCTGGCTTTTAGTATGTTACTACTACTCTGCAACCCACAGTGAGAATATATATGTCACAATTTAAACGTTTATATTGAGGATAAGCTCTTACAGCCATTCCAGTTTGAAAAGATGATTAAAAAGTGTTAAAACGCCAGAGAGAAACATTTCAAGTCAAGCAAGCGAGAGAATCGGCGCTGCTTGTTGCCATTGACAACAGTGACTCGAACGGACCCGAGTTTCAAAGCCGCGTTCACGTGACAAGGAAAAACAAACGCGCGGCACCTAGTATAGTTGACTATAGCCTACACATGCAAATGCTTGTTCACGATAATGAAGATGTAATTTATTCGGTAAAGTGTTGCTTTTTTCCTACTTTTATTTCAATTGTGGTGTAGTTTTTCTTAAGTTCTGTAAACTATTGTTATAATGCAAAATAACGCCACGAAGCCAGATTCACACAGACCCCGACCGAGCATTGTCAGTTCTAAAGGTGACACAAAACAAGTCCGCAAAGTTCATACCAGAAAGATTCCTTACAGAGTTGGATATAGCTGGAATAAAGGTGGAAGACTCAAGGAGCTCAGAATAAGGTTTACTATATACACTTTAATGTTTTTCAGCTTCACTACTTTTATCATTTATGTGTCAGTCTAACTTTTTTTTTAACCACTGCAGGCACTTGGCCAGGAAGTTCCTGAAGATATGGATGCGGAATACCTTTGGCCCAATCCTTCCTCACAAAGCCAAGTAACAAGTCACACTGATTGTTGTCTTCAAATCTAGGATCAGCACTTTCAAATGTAATTTAACCTGAGCCTAATCCAAGGGAGCATTGCACGTTGCAGGTCCCACTATACCAGTGTGGTCTTGAGAAGAGCCTTTGAAGGATGGAAGGACGAGTGGTGGACGTCCAGGAGGGAGTGGACTCTCACAATGCGGGCAGAGTGCCACCACAGGTACAAGATACAGACCTGTTCATTCAGTCAGCTTTTCACATGTGGTTTGTGTCTGTTAATTATGTGTTTTGTGTTTCAGGTATTATCTGTGTCACTTGGCATTCCACAGCTGGCGAACGTTTATGTCACGACAGAAGGAAAAGAAGAGCAAACTGGAAAAAGCTCAATCATTTGGTATGATCTCTCCACATACAATACAAGTTTATCCAACCTTAAAGGCTCAATATGTTGTCCTTAATCACTGTGTTTCCTGAACTAGCTGACAGGCAGCGGATGCGCCTGGTTTGGGAGCACTGGGAGGTTTTCACAGAGATGAGGCAAATGAAGAAGAAGATGCTTCAATCTGCCCTCGAGCAGAACAGACTGGCAACTCTGCGGTAAGATCGTTGCATTTACAAATCAGACCTACAATTATGACGCTTAGCATATTATTGGTTAAAATGTTGTTGTTGTCTGTCCCCACCTGCACAGTTCAGCATGGAGCTTGTGGCAAACCATGGTGCAGCAGCATCAAGGCTTCTACGCTTTACAGGACCAAGCCCTGAAACAGAGGGCGCTAACTTTACAGAGCACGGTAAAAGACACAATCCAACTACCCATGTATTGCCAATGTTGTCTGTAGTGAATGCTGATCTCCGTCCTTTTTGCTTTGTGCAATATATTTTTTGTATTTTTCAAAGACGTGGCATCAATGGAAGAAAATGCACAAAGTTGCTTGTTGCCAGAAAGAGAAAGAATCCAATGCGGCACTTCACTTCATTCTCAGGCTGAAAAGTAAAACGTTACATCGTTGGAAAAGTTATGTGTCTCATCTCCAAACCAAGGAAGAGTCACAAGGTCATTATATAATAATCTCAAGCTCATTTACACTTACACCTCTCATGTACAGTATATTGAACCACTTGATTGACATTTTTAACGTTGAATAACAATTGTCTTTTCTTTCTAGCTGTTGCTCAGCATGCCCGCTCCCTCCACCTGCTCACAGTGTGTTGGTCTAAATGGAGCAGCGCGTTGCATCTCAGACGGAGCGAGGAGGACCGCCTGATAGCTGCAGGGCATTTGGCCGTACAGAGCGTCCAGCGCAGAGCACTGCAGCGCTGGAAAGCTTGTATCCTAATACCTAACATAAAATAAGACATGCTGATTTCATCATCACAAGTAGCTCACAGAGGTATAACAAGGACTTATAATAGTCAGTGCACTTGTTTCATTTCCTGAGCTTGTCAGCAGATGTGAGTTTGTGCAGAGAAGACATTGAAAGAAACAGGATGGCAAGTCATCATCATCGGCATCATCTGCTGGTAAGAAGATCCCCCAATAAAAGAAGCAACTGCTTTTAAGAGAGGGTGATCACTTACTTTGTGTGTGTTTTTGTTGCAGCGTGCAGGATTGCAGGGACTTTCTCTGGGCGTCACATGGAACAAAACACACCGGCTGAACAACAACATGGCTGTCCAACATCGTCATCAAACTGTAACTGATAAGCACTCTATGATCATCAGTGTCAGTTACCTTCTTTGATAAATGTTTTTAATTTTTTTTACAGCTTTTCATTTGTGCTTTTCATAGATGACAAGAAAGTATTGGAAGCTGTGGCAGGACCGTCTGGAGGAGGCTGAAGACAAGAGTTTTCAACCCTTGACAGAAATGGCTCTGACTAAGCACAGGTTCTTTGATTTACATTTCACATTCCTTACTAGTAGCTGTGTTTGCCCTAAACTCGTTTCATATAAAGATATTCCCGTTTGCATGATTTTGATTGAAATTATGACTTCACTTGTTTATTTTTTTCTCTTTTACAGCTCATCCCTGTTGAGCAGCTGTTTCAACCACTGGAGAGAGGAACTTGCGGAACGGAGACACATGCAGGTATCTGTAGTTTCAAAACATGTGCACTACTCACAGAGATGGTGCAGATAAGGACACTAAAGATATTTATATTTATATGTTCATTCATTTTTCAACATGAGAGTCAGTTTTTACATTCTTTCAAAAGTAAAACCAACAGTAACTGTAGGTGAGAATAGTGAGTGAGATCTGTGTGGCTCTAATTCATGCATACGTTTTGATTGCCAACTCACAAACGTGATGTTCTTGTGCAGGAGTTGAGGCATCGTGCAGACATTTGGTTTGCTGAACACACATTGCCTCAGTGTTTCAACTCATGGGTTGAGTTGACTCTGCTGAGGGGACGCCATAAAAAGAGGAGACAAAAGGCAGAAAACTTTAATCAGTGAGTAACACCCTCCCACCCCCGTGCTGTCATTTTATTCCTAATTAAGCAGAGATGACCTGTCTGTTGTGTTCACACAATTTCTTTGACATCTGTGTTGTCAGGCAGCGTCAATACATGTGGGTCTTTTACACCTGGTGGGCACGATCAGAGAAGCACAGGGAGCAGACGCTTTCTGAGCGGATGGTACGCTACTATGACAGCTGTAAATGTAAACATTATTTAAGAGCACTGCTTTGTATCAAAAACTGAAGGATAACTCTGCATCTTCAGGCAATCCTACATGAGGAGCGGGGCCACATGCAGAAAGCCCTGGGTCGCTGGAGACAGCGCACAGAGCAGCGGCTCCACGAGCAGGAGAAAAGGGAAGCTTCAGAACGACTTTACCAGCACCGACTGCTCCACAAGACCATGACACAGTGGAGGGACAACAGCACTGAGATACGGCACAGGTGAAGCAAACTTATTGCTGGCGAATTGTTCTGAGCAGAAGGGTGAACTGGCTGGTCTGTTGGCTTATACTTGTTTTCGGAACACGTTTGTTTGCATGTCAGGAGAAACCGAGAGCAGCAGGCTTGTCATCAGGGTGACCTACGCCTCATGAGATGGGCTGTGGAAACCTGGAAAAAGGTCAATCTGTAGTATTTGGTTCTGGTCAATTTGCATCACATCTGCTCACATTATAAGCTGTGTGTGTGTGTGTGTGTGTGTGTGTGTGTGTGTGTGTGTGTGTGTGTGTGTGTGTGTGTGTGTGTGTGTGTGTGTGTGTGTGTGTGTGTGTGTGTGTGTGTGTGTGTGTGTGTGTGTGTGTGTGTGTGTGTGTGTGTGTGTGTGTGTGTGTGTGTGTGTGTGTGTGTGGGTGTGGGTGGGTTTCTTTGCTTTTAAGTGACTCTTGTGTGTTTGGTCAGTTTGTTCAGAGCCAGCAAGTGAAGAAAAGCAGACTGAAGCAGATTCAGCGTTACCACAAAGTGAAACTTCTCAAACACATGTTTCGGGCCTGGAAGGTGACTTTGTAATGATTAAATTAATTAAATCTTTAAGGTAAGAGCAATAAAGATAATATTAAACCTGATACTCTGTGGCCTCCTGTAACCACAGACACACTGCCTGGAGATATCTCAGACCTATGGGCACGCTGAGCAGCTTTACAGACAAAAAGAGCAGAACGTCCTCAGGTACTATACATAAGTATTTATCAAAAATGTATTTGGTTACAAACCATTAAAACACTGACCTACTATCTGTTCCCATTAACTCCATATGAATGATTCATGTCAACTTCCTGCCCTCAGTCTCAGTAATATCTCTCTTCAGGAAGGTTGTGTGTGTTTGGAGGGAGAATGCAGTGATGCTGACTGAGCACAGGCTCCTGGAGCAACGAGCACAAAATCACTTTCAGCATATTCTTCAGATGAAGGTTATAAAGTAGTCTGGTGCCCTTATTTGCAAGACTATAATCAAAGTCATCCCTTTGTCTGAGCCTTTACTCATTGATTTCTCTGCACTTAATCTGTCAAGGTGTTTCTAGCTTGGAGAAAAGCAACAACACATGCAGTGTCAAAGCGTCACCAACAGGGGGAGGCAGTGCGCCAGGCACAGAAGTCCATAAATCAAGGTAGGAGCAGAACTTATTCAAATAAGTCTGTAACACAGGCTGTAATGGAGAGAGGCCCTCACACACAAGGACTCCAAATGATTCAGAACCTAAATTAAGATCAAGAATTATTTTTAAAAGCTGTTTTTAAACATTCCTTAAATCTTGATTATTTTTTTAAAAAAAATATATCCTTCCTTTAAGCGTTTCTTCAATGTCGCAATTCTACTTTTGTCCGTTCTATTCATGTGCTCATAGATTCCACAACCATTTAATTTAATGTCAAAATTTTGTCCAAAAAGTTTGTTTTTTGAACTGGACTCTCTCTTGGTGTTTTAGTGCAGCTGCTGCGTACTTTCAAACAGTGGAGGAAGCAAACCAGGGAGGCTCGCAGGGAGAGGATCAGCATGGAAAAAGCCAGACAGTGCCATGAGTCCAACCAACTTTCGAAAGCACTAAGAGCATGGAAAAATAATCACCGCCAATATAAGAAAAATAGGGTAAATTATCCTTTTATTGTTGTATACAACCATAATGTCTACTTAATAATGACAAATGATTATTTAATTTTTTTTATGTGATTTCACAGGTGATGAAACGACAGGGAATCCTTCTGCTGAGACTGAAAATGTGCCAGACATACTTTGAACAGTGGAGAATTAAGGTTTGTTAATATTCTTTGTTAAACTTCAAAGTCACATTATGAGGAACACTACTCAGCCCAGCTCATAGTTATTTAATGTCGTATTTGGATCTGTAAAGTTTATTTTATGGGATCCACCCACACTGGGGACTAGATGTCAGGATGTCCAAGCCTTTTCTGCTTTTGTTTTGACAATATTCTTTTAAAATGGTCCCTCACGTGTCCCCCAACTTCATTGAAATATAAAATACTAAATCGCTTGAGTAACCATTGGAGATTGATAGCCGCGGGCAGAGAAGGAAATGGAGAGTATTGTCTTTTTTTTTATTGTATGATGTTGTTTCTGTGGTTCCAGTTGTTCATCTTTTTTTTATATGGAGCATCACCACAAGTAGATATCAAAATCAGTCTACCAGACCGATATGTGTGATTTGAATTTTACTGGCTGTGACTTTGGTTTCCTTCCCGCTAACAGCTGCAGCACAGACAGAGAGAAGTTAAGCAGACGGAGCGAGCGCTCTGGCACTGGTCCCTCATGCTTCAGGCCAAGGTAACCACCTGCCTGCACATTCTTCCTCCTCTGCCGTAAAATCCACCAGTGAATTTGGTCTTGGTTTGGATTTCTTGGTTTGGTGGTTCAATCATGTTCCCTACGTGGTTTTGTGAACCTGCTGCAGGTGTTGTATGGATGGAGGCTGTGTGTCGCAGAGCAGCGCAGGAGAGAAGAGCAGGCGGCACAAGCTGCACAGATCTACAGGGATCAGCTGCTGAGGGAGGGTGTGACATGCATCCTCTCGTACGCTGCTCGCATGAACGACCTCACCACAAGCCTGACGCAACACAGCCAAGAGCAGGTGGATATCGCTGTTTTTGTTTATGTGTTTTTAGTCATTTTCACATTGAGCATCATTTCAGCAAGTCTGCCCATTTCCTTGCAGAGGTCACGACATCTCCAGAGGGTGGTGAGACGCTGCGCCATGCGGTGGAAGCAAAGGGCGCTGCATAAACCACGAAGCGACCAAGAGGTCAAAGGGCAACCACCCAAGAAGAGTGTGACCTTTTGTCTGAGCAGATTGAAGACTGGTGCCCCGTCTGACTCGGTGGAGCAGGGAGCTGAAGATGGAGTGCTCGGCCAGCTGTGAGTCTGAGCCCCTGGCAGGCTGTGATAGTTTGTTCAACACATGGACTCAGGCTCACAGAGTTCTTATGTTTCTTTGCAGACATATCAGCTGTGCTCCTCGACGTCAGCCACGTCGCTGCAAAGAACTGTTTGATTCTCCACTGAAAACAAAGTAACACCATTTTTATATACATATATTTATTATTTTTAAAATACTAGATTTCCAATTAGAAATCAGCCTTAAAGGTGGAGTCAGCGATTTAGGAGAAAGCTTGTTGTCAAAATCACTTTTGTCAAAATCAGTGAAATGTCCTCACCTGTCCGTACCGTGTATGGCTTTAAAAAAAATCATGAGTTAATACACAGCCTAGGCTCTGTAAATCGGCTAATTGCTAGCTACTCTGGGCCCCTTTTGTTTACATACCCTTTGTTAACATACCTGTTAACAGTATCACAAGATGGGTACTGTGTGTACTTGTGAGGAGATATTCACTGATTTCGACAAAGTGATTTTGATAACAAGCGTTCTCCAAAATCGCTGACTCAACCTTTTAAATAAAACATCATTGCATTAAAAATATTTCTCCTGTCGACGAAAGCTTTTTCTCTTGTTTTTCTAGCTCCCAACAACAGTGTGCCCTCACCAGTGCTGAAGCAGCCCCAAAACTCCTGCCGCTCCGTTCACATGAAGGCCGCGGTCGTGCAGCGATGTCCTGTCTCCGTCCGGCTAAAGGGCCTGTTATCTCAGCACATCAGAGCGTCATCGTATCCAACGTGTCCCACTCTGAGCCTCATGTGACCACTATGGATTCTCCTCAGGAAAACCAAGACCTTCTTATACCCCCCGCTGCTTTCATGCACACAGTGAATGAAGATGTGGTAATAATCATCTGTTCAACTTCCACTGATGTCTGTATGCATTCAATGGTAAATTAAGTGGCTTGCCTTGGTTACATCATCTGTTTGTGTTTCAAGTTAGGTAAGACGAGCAGCTCAGGTTATGGAGATGCTTCACCTGATCATCCCTTTAAACAACACCTGTCAGCTTATCCTGGTATGATCACAGCAATTTTTCTCATATAATAAAGTTAAATTTAAGCTTTTGTCTTAAAAACCTTTTTTGTTGTTCTTCAAGATGTGCATCTGAGAGCATCCAGTGGAGACACTGTAGAAGATGCGGCAATGGATTCATCTTCAGCTCTGACCAGAGAGCTGCTCAGCATCCAGCTGGACATGAAGACATACCAACAGGACAGGAAGCAGCTCCGGTAGGAAACCTCTGAGAACAGTTGCGGATCTACATGCCTATGTCTACATAGTAACGTTTGATGTGTTTATTTGTGTTAATTGTGTGTGTGTGTGTGTGTGTGTGTGTGTGTGTGTGTGTGTGTGTGTGTGTGTGTGTGTGTGTGTGTGTGTGTGTGTGTGTGTGTGTGTGTGTGTGTGTGTGTGTGTGTGTGTGTGTGTGTGTGTGTGTGTGTGTGTGTGTGTGTGTGTGTGTTTATCTGCTCAGGGCATGGCAAAAACTAAAGGCGGTGTTACAAAGTTGGCTGCAGACCAGTGGAAAGGAGGAACAAAAAGAAAACAATGCTGTTTGTCAAGAGTTGAAGGAGGTAAGAAGAAACCAACAGTAAACAACACACACAAATGTTGCAAGCAGTGCAACCGAACAAGGGCAACATTGTCAGCATTGGCATGGTACTCATATTGCTAGTAGAGTAGGTAATACTTTTGATGTGCAGTTATTTCAAAGTAACTTCCCAAACTTCTTTCTGATGGCTTAGGTTTTGCATGGATTCTTTTGAAGTCTCAACAATAAATCATCAGCTGTGACAAACTCTGCAATCAGAGGTCAAATAAAGGGAAGTGTTATGAAATCTCCTTTGGTGCCAAGTAAAGGTACAAATGTTGTTCAAGTACTTTACTTGAGTGTCTCCATTCAATGCAAACTTTATAATTCTGCTCTGCTTCATATGAGAGACAAATATTGTACTTTTTACTGCCATACATTTCTCTGGCAGCTTTAGTTACTTTTTTTTATTTTTCATGATTTTACATGTCTGTCCATTGAAACCACGCATGTAACTACAAAGTTTGTGATTTTGAATTAATCTAGAGCTGAAGACAGGGCTGTTTTACTTTGTTCTTGAACAGCAGAGTTTACACGCATATAGACATGGTAATATCCTGCTGTTGAAAGAGTATTCTACTATCTTCATGTGTCTAACATTTTATCTGACCTAACCTCAAGTACACTGGTTTCTTTGATATATTTGGATTTGTGTTTAATAACCTTGCTGTTCAGCTCGGTGCAAGAACGGAGCACTCCGTTCTCATGACATGTATCGCCTCAATGTATGAGCTCTGGCTTTTCAGCAGAAATAGATAGGCTCTGTTATTCTGTTTACCACTTTAGTAAATAATACAAAGGCAACGTCTTGTTGAATAATATTTTATTTGTTCACTTCTCTGCAAGGAAATACAAAAACTTCCACCACACAAATTATATGAGAATATTATACAAGATGAAGCATGTATGTAGATTAAACTACCAAACAGTATTTAAAGGAATACAATTATGTACTCAATCATCTTCATCAGTAAAATACTTTTGATACATTTGGTATATTTAGCTGATGATAAGTAAGGGTTTTTAATTCAGGGCCTTAACTTGTCCTATATGTACTTTCACACTGTGGTACTGATACTCTCACTTGGGTAAAGGATCTGAATACTTTTTCTATCACACTTCCGTTTATTTTAGCTGAGTCACATTTGGTGTTTTTGATGTTGACAGTTGGACGAGCGCATCGACAGACTTTCCACCAAACTTGCAAAACGGAAACCGACGATGCTGCTTCACGCGGAGAGGATCCAGCATTTACAGACTGTCCTTCATGATTCAGGAGTTCATCCTCTCCATCAATGGTGAAAAGAAGAGACGGAAACGGAACACTCTGTGTTTACTTTACACCCGCTGATCATTTCGACTTTTGTTTAAATCACATCTCTTGAAAATAGTAATAATACGACTGAAAACTAAATCATCTATATGTTTCTAATATCTTGCTTGTTTTTTTAGATTAAACATTTGTATAGCTACTTCATACAGGGGAACATATCTATCTATCTATCTATCTATCTATCTATCTATCTATCTATCTATCTATCTATCTATCTATCTATCTATCTATCTATCTATCTATCTATCTATCTATCTATCTATCTATCTATCTATCTATCTATCTATCTATCTATCTATCTATCTATCTATCTATCTATAAATCTATCTATCTATCTATCTATCTATCTATCTATCTATCTGAGCAAGTATTGCTATTTATTCTTGTTAGAAAGCAAGGAAAGAATCTTAACATTGAGCACATCCAAACCCAATAAAGCTGCGTTTCTCACAGCTGCACCTACACTTAAAATCTACAAAAACGTTGGCTAGCGGTCGTCACAGATGGTGCTAAATATTTTCCATATGTGTGAAAAAAGTGACTGTTTTCAGAGGAGCCGCTCTTGCGCAATAGGTTTTCTATCTATCCGTTGGTATCAGTGGCTGTAATGCTCTGGAAAATCTATGCAGGAGTATCGGAGATTTCAGACTAAGAGAAAGGGCACTTGTGTGTTGTGCTCTGCAGACTACATGAGACAGATTTGAGCTACAACAGTGCAGAATGCGAGGACTTTATGCTATTTTTCTCTTTTCCATCTTTGCCTTCTGCATCAGGGGTAAGTTCAGTGACTTAACTAGTTTTCTAATTTGCATTGTAAAGTTATTTTCTATTCATATTCAATCCCATTGTGTTGTTGACTGTTCTGACTCCTTATGCTTTTGTAGATGTTTGCTCTTTTTGTTGATGGCAAGATTGTTGCCCTCTTTTTTGGGGGAGATTTTTGTGTACACTATTAAAACTGAGTTAAACCTCATACTTGTTGTAAAATCATTTCGCAGTTTATCTGCATCTTCCCACAGGATGACTTAACTCTGTACAAAATGTGTATTAAAATGATTAACTTGTGTGGGCTGTTTGAACTTTTACTTGTTTGTTAGCTAAGAAGATGCGGTGGTGCACAGTGTCAGATCCTGAGCAGAGGAAGTGCGCAGAGCTGGGTAAAGCTCTGGTGGCCGTGCTGCCGCCGGCTGCTGTGGCAGCTTTTGCCAGACTCTCATGCATACGAGCAGCTAGCACAACTGACTGCATTGAAAGGATCAGGGTGAGCCATCATTCACTTTAAACGCAGTATCATGATTGATCACTGTGTGATGGTTGTATTATAACATCGTATTACAGTTTAAATTCATACAGTTTGAAACTCATAGATGACTTTTCCTGTAGGGACCACAGCTAGACTGATACTGGAATTATCAGACTGATATTGCTATGAAAGAGTTTTAAATAAATCTGGTAACAACTGCCAAGAATTTTCTCAAACCTTTTTTTGACCATTATCCCTGATGTTTGGTATTAAAGAACTGAATGTTCTGTAAGGACATGTTAAAGGAAAACCAACCTCATAGGGTTCCCTTATGAAAGGAAGATACTGTTTTATAACTTTTATAAAGACTTCCATCATAACTGAAATGTTGCTTGGACCGAATCTGAGACATTCGGTCCAAGCAACATTTCAGTTGTTATGGGGCAATTGAAACCCTTCCTTGGTGAAAATAGATTTTGCAAGCATTGGTTATTGTTCAGTAGAACAAACAACCACCAAATCTGAAAACGTGGAGGGCTTTAAATACTTGTTTACTCAATGAATCACTGTGTTGATTCCTGGCTTCAGGCTAACAGGGCTGATATAGTGAACCTAGATGCAGGAGAAGTGTATTCTGCCGTGAAGCAGTTCGGCCTCGTCGCCATCGCCAAGGAGATCTACAGTGATGGTAGGTGTGCTTTCACATTTCTAATACACTTCAGCACTGGTGTCTGAGTTAGCATGCCTGTCTGTGTGTCTGCATCCTGCAGGAGGCTGTATTCTTTCTGTGGCTGTGGTAAGAAACAGCAGTTTGGACATACGATCCCTGCGGGGCCTCAGGAGCTGTCACAGTGGGGTTCGATGGACGGCTGGATGGAGTCTCCCCCTCGGCTTCCTTCTTTCCCGCAACTACCTGAGCTGGTCAAAGGAGCATCCGCTCAGTCAGGGTAATGAGGTCACAATCAGTACAGTGTGGAATAAGTATCTTATTTCTGTTTGGATTTTATCAAGCTCTAGCTTTTGGGGCCTGTTTTTCTCCCCATGCAGACGTCAGTACCTTCTTCAGGGCCAGCTGCGTTCCTGGAGCTGCTTCCATGGCGCCGTCTCTGTGCACTCTGTGCCAAGGCCAGAAATCTTACATTCGCCAGAAGAATTACCACTGCGAGACATCCCACAGCGAGCCTTTCTACAACAGCCAAGGTGCCCTCAGGTCAGGCTCAACAAGCCCTCAACTAATGATGCAGCTTTACTTGGTTTATAACAAACAGACCATCAACCCAATGTAGAAAATTAATTCCTTATTTTGCCTCTTTTGCTCTGTCACAGATGTCTCAGCAGTGGGGCAGGAGATGTTGCATTTGTGGACCATTTAGCTCTTGAAAGTATCGAAGGTGAATACATTTTAAAAGACTTCAACAATGTCTAATTGTTTGATTAATTCTATCACAATTAAAAAACCTTTCTGAGGGTTTTTTTGTTTCAGATCGTACCTAAAAACTCTATCTGAATTTTCTGTCAGCACTTTAGTCTATTTTTTAAAAAATTGTTAGAAAAGAAGAAAAGAAATGCACAGCAGTGTGACCCAAATAGGGCTGTACATGTTCTTCTAGGGTACCTTTAAGAAAGATTGTAAAGCAGCATTCATTTACATACTTATACGTATATTATATTTTAAGGATAATCTTTAGTATATTGATTGTCGAAATAACCAATAAACTACCAGCTAAGCTGACTTCAGAGTTTACCATCAACTAGAGTCATTTGTTACACCTGAACACAATACAAAATAATGAACTAAATAAATAAATTATTGAAATGTCCAGTGTGGTAGTAGAATAGAACAGCTATTTGCACCAATGCAAAACATATCACACCAAGTAGCTATGTCCTGTAGGACATAAAGCCACATTTATGTATATAACATATAATTACAAATCAGTTCAGTGAAACACATTTGAAACGTGAAAGATGGTGTTGATGATGCATTACTTGAGCTCACCTGTCTAACTAAATCCTGAAACCTCTCTTTCAAGGATGGTAACATCAGTTTTTTATTTTTCTCGTTTTGTTTTCTGTTTGTTCTTTCAGATGGTGATAAAGACGGGTTCAGGTTGCTGTGCACAGACGGTACTCAAGCTTCTCTCAGCCACTACCGAAATTGTAATTTAGGACGCGGTCCGGGAGGCGGTACGGTCACTAGATCGAACTTTCGCAAGATCGCTCGCAAATTTCTAGTGACGGCACAGGTAGGCCTACATGCACACACCTCGTCTCCACACTGCCTTTTTTTTGCCTCGATAAAAGACTTGTTATTTTTTAGATGCTCTTTGGCCCACGAGGACGAGAGAGGCAGCGTTTTCAGCTCTTCAACTCGTCTTCTTTTGGAGAAAAAGACCTTCTCTTCAAAGATGCGACAGAGAAAATAGCCGTTCTGCCAGATGACATGGATGTCAGTCAGGTGCTGGGGCTGGATTACGTGGCGCTCCTCAAAGGTCTTGGACATGAAGGTGCTTGCCCACTTTGATGTGTGATTGTTAATTCTCCTATTCAAAACAGACAGTTGTTTTATGACCTCGTTGAACCTGTGCATGTCTGTGCATGTGTGTGTTTGTGTGTGCGTATGTGTGTGTGTGTTGCCTGCACAGGAAGTTCACTGGAGGACAGCTTGGTACGATGGTGCTGTATCAGCCATGCAGAGCAGAAGAAATGTGAGCAGTGGGCTCTCAGTATAAAGTCGGACCCTCTGGTTTGTGTCAGATCGGTCTCGATGCGTGAGTGTATCGAGAAAATTAAGGTAATTTGTTCAAGTATTTATAAAACCCCAGGGTGTCGGGATATTTAAAGTTTTACCACTTTTGAAAAAAAGGCTATTATGTATTCTGCTTGTGTTCTCCAACATCTTCCAACATCCCGGGCACATTACAGAGGGACGAGGTGGACGCCGTCTCGCTGGATGCAACTCACTCTTTCATTGCAGGAAAATGTGGACTGGTCCCTGTAGTCACTGAATATTATGGTGAGATTCTGTTTCTTCTGAGGTCTACTCTCAAAATACATGAACAGAAACCCAAGGCCTCTCCAAAATAAATACAGAGCCTTTTCAACTATATATTTCTTATTTTTCATCATTAGTCGCTATATCTATTATTAGATTCACACCTTTGGCCAGCAAGTTTGATATATGAGTGATCTTTAAATGATCAATGATTTCAATTAATAATTTATGAATTATTGTAAAATAATGATAACCAGATGAATCATTAGCTACAGTCCTATTCTTCATACAGTAAAACAACAACAGAAATATTGATCTGTTTCCACTGTGTTTATCCTGGAGAAAGAAAGAAAATGTGTGCTGGCTGAAGGATCAACCCACTTAGAAACAGACGGTAATAAACATTAAACAACCAATGATATCTGCAGTTAATGCCATTATTGTCTTAACATTAAAACCGTCACTCGCTCTCTCTCCTCAGTGTTGCCCTCTGTGGTGGGAGTGGCAGTGGCAAAGCGCTCCAGCAGGAGCGTATTCATCGGGAACCTCGGAGGCCGTCGCTCTTGTCACGGCCACATGTACAGCCCTGCAGGCTGGCTGCTGCCCTACAGGCACACACTGAGCCTGGAGCACAACAGCAGCTCCCCCTGTGACCCAAACCAAGGTTTAACTGCTTTAACCTATTTACTACATTAACACTGTCAGTCCTTGTTGTAAGATCCTTTTATTGTCTTTTCTGTGACCTCTTGTGATACATGGCTGCTCTAAGCCTCACACACCGTTCAGCCGCTGTTTGCCACTCAGTGTTTTGTCTCAGCGTACAACCAGGTGTTTTGGAAAGGCTGTCTTCCCGGCTCTCAGGGGAATCTGTGTAAAGTGTGTCTGGGAGGCACAGGTGAGGCTGCAACCAAGCGCTGTGCTGACAACCACAATGAGCGTTACTACGGCAACATGGGGGCTTTAAGGTATGCTCGGTGGCTTACTTGAACCAGAGGTTTCTGCTCATCTGTGATTGTGGTTTGGAGTTTTTATGAGAGCTGTAAGGGTGTCCCAAAACAGTAAAGGGGACCTTAAAATAAAAATAATTGATGAGATATGTTAGAGAGAGCCATTATCTGCTTTAAAACTACAACAGCGAAACCTATTTCAAGAAACGTTGTTCCCATTATTGCGGAGTAACCGTGCAAAATACAATAAACTGTCATAGGAACAATTTTTTGGTATAAAGTAGTTTTAGTCTTCCACCTCTATTTTATTTGAGTAGAGTTAAGAATATCTTAGACCTTAGGGTAAATCAGAACTACCTGTGTGGCTGAATTCTGCTGAGGCTAGGTGAGAAGATGTTGTAACGTGAATGGCTGACTTTCAACCTTTACTCACTTATTAAAGGTGTCTGGTTGGAGATCATAGCGGTAAAAGCTACGGCGATGTGGCGTTCCTGGAGCAGCACAACCTTCATGCCAACATTCTCAGTGAGATAAAGCTTTGACACTCACACACACACTGATTCTTACTTACACTGTGTGCTTATTGTGTTACATTGCGTCTTTGTCTGTTGTGCTTCAGGTTTGAGTTCCACAGGGTGGGCAGAGGGGTGGACACCTTCAGATTTTGAGCTGCTGTGTGGTGACGGTCGCCGAGCTCCGTTGTCAGAGTGGGAGAGCTGTAACCTAGGAGTCGTTCCACCGAGCACTGTCATGACTCGGCCAGTGCTCACGTCCCGAGTGTATGATTTCCTCATGAAGTCACAGGTCGGATTATGTGAACAGATTGTTTGAAATCAGGGGTTTCTTATCAACTTTCAATTTTTTTTTTTTTTCATACTCAAGAGTAGCTCAAAGTGCCTTACAACGAATAATAACAACAACAGAAAAATACAGATAAAAACAGCTAATAAAATCAAGAGAAAAGCTTTCTAGAAACTTTGGACGACCCTGCCTCATCAAGAATAGTGAAGGTTTCAAGTTCTCTCACAACAACACCCCTCAAAATTAAAGTAAACCCTTGAAGCTGCAGCTAGACACAAATGAGGTATGAAAGTCTTGAAGATGCCTTTAACTAGGATTTGGCATCATGCACAACTCCATGGTGCTTGCCATTGCATTGAGGGAAGGGTTATTTCAGCTCAAAGTTGAATGATTTTCTCTCTAGAAACATAACCATGTTAGTCTAAAAACAACAATACATTTCTCACATGTTTGAGTTATCAGGACACAAGCACCCTCACAATATACAGTATTTACTTGAGTACTTTGTCTAAAATTAGCAAAATAGCCAGTGTGTGTCTTCTGATGAATACAGATGGAAATCAGAACATGTATATCAGATCAAGTTTTAAGCATTTCAGAAAGGACTGTTTGGTTGATATTTTCTCATGTCAATTTTAAATTTCAAACAGATATTTTTTTTTACCTTTTAGGAAACTTTGGCAGCCAACCCAAGCTCTGAGTTCAAGCTCTTTCAGTCTCATCAATATGGAGAAAGTGATTTGCTGTTCAAAGACGCCACTCAGTGTTTAGTCCACACAAGCCACATGGACTACCGCTCCATCCTCGGAGACAAGTTCTGCAGTCACGCAGAAACTGTCTTCAACTGCACACAATCTGGTACGAATACAATCAAATACAACAAATGCATAATCAAACTATCCCTCTCATGTGTTGGGTAATGCTAATGTTCACGTATATTTTCCTTACAACAGATATCTTGGAGTTTTGTAATCAGGATGTGTGCAGTATTTTCTAATGGACACGCAGAAGGAAACGTTACCCAATTTTAAACCCCTTCATCCACAAAACTTATTTAGTCCAGACTGACATCATCATTGGCATCATCCTGTTTACAATGGAGATTCAAGTCTCAACCCTGATGCCGGAAAAAAGGGTCAGGATACAGTGGTCGACATTTCAACAACTATAGCATTTTTCTTAACTCAGTACTATTGGATTCATCTTTTCAACCACTCTTAGGTCATAAGAATTTGTTTTAGGATCGAGAAAGTCATGACTACACTGTATTTGTTAAATCTCTTGAGACTGTGAATCATACAATTTATGAGGAAGGAAGTTTAATATCATCAATTGATCTTATAGCAGCATCAAAACAATAAATTACCTCAATACTGGAGCCAATACATTTTTGTCACTTATCTTTTACACTTGTTTAAAAAATAGAAATTAAAGTTTTGCTTTGAATAAAGATATCAAAGCTGTGTTGATCTCAGAAAGAAAACTCACACATGTCTTCCTGTAGTATACTTAGTTCTGTAAAGCAATTAAATTGGTAAGTCGTCTTTTTCTTTGTTACCATTACTTTGACCAAATTCAAAATTCAATTATTCAAATAGTAAATTTCAAGAGCATCAAAGGTGTGTGGTCCAAGTTCAAGTTCTTTATTGTCATATGCAAGTACTCGGTCTCTTCTAGGAATTTACTTTGACACTGTTTTGTTTGGTCTCAGATAAAGAGGACTTTCACATAAGTTTAACTAAATGTATTTAAAATCTAAGACATAAGATAGTGCTGCAGATCAAACAGCTCCATAAAAAAATTAAAATAACATATAGGAAGGCAGGCTTTTATTATCTCTATATGATTAATACTATCATTAAAATATATCTATCTTTGGGCTACAATATGTCAATAAATTGTGGCTAGTGTATAAATACACTGAAGTTAAAACTTTTTTATTCGATTTTAGCAGCAATACCGTGGCAATTTTGAGCGTCACATCTTCGACTACAACTCCCAGACATAGATAGTATATAAACTACAGCACGACTGTGGTGTTACGTCAAACTGGGTATTTCCTGTTGCTGTCCAACAAAGGTTCCCATAGGGCTGTTGTGGTTTTTCACATTGTTCTTATGTCCACGGTTGTTCAACCAAGCAGCGTAAACCTGTATCTACTACTACTGTAACTCACTAATAAGGTAAAGTAGCTAACTAACGTTGTGACATTGTACCTGAACCTAGTAGCCAGTAAGTCACCGGTTTACACGTTCACTTTGAGAAAGTACCCGGTGGCTGCTTCAAGGCTTTCTTGATATTTCAATATTTTCCTTCCATGGAGTAAGGTTTGTTGGCTCATGAGGATATTATACGGTTATGTCATTGCATGAATTCGTGTAGCTTTATAATTCCTAGCTGTTAGCTTCCAGTTTAGAGAATGTGAATTGGTCTTGGTTTGGTCGGTGTATTGACATTTTCTCGCTGTAGTATGAGGTTACCACGGCGGACCTTCGCCCTGCACGCGCCCCCGGTGAGGAGGGCTACCTCACTCCATGCCAGTGCGTTGAACTTTGTACCAGCTTGCAGCACCACCGACGCGCGCGCCCGGGACCTGCTGCAGGACTTTGTTGCAGGAGCCAGACGCCTGTTTGTCGTCACTGGAGCCGGACTCTCAACCGAGTCCGGGATCCCAGATTACCGCTCGGAGGGTGTGGGGCTGTACGCTCGCACCGACAGACGACCCATGCAGCACGCAGAGTTTGTCCGCAGCGCAAAGTCCCGTCAGCGCTACTGGGCAAGGAACTTTCTCGGCTGGCCGCAGTTCTCCTCCCATGAGCCAAACTCTGCCCACAGAGTCCTGCAGAGATGGGAGGAGACAGGAAAGCTACACTGGCTGGTTACTCAGAATGTGGATTCGCTGCATTCAAAGGCAGGACAGAAAAAACTTACTGAACTCCATGGCTGTGCCCACAGGTGAGAGAACTATGACACATTTATCCTGAACTTGCTCTTGTAGATTGCTGTCTTCATATTTTAGTTATTTTGTCCAGGATTCATGCAAGCACATGTTGGTTTAGATTAGAATAAGACATTATATTTGGTTTGAACAAAAAGTATAAGCAATGCCAGTAGAAATGATAGGGCCTAGTCGGTAGAAATACAGCCAAATACTGAAAGGAGAAATACACCAATATAACAAAAAACAACATTCCCATCTCTAGTGGTATCAACCTCTTTTATATCGGCCATTATTCAACTACAAGCACTTTGTGTTGAAAGTTTTATAAAATCTAATACGTTATTTTGATAAATTTATTGTTATGTTTTAGTTTCTGTCTCTTCAGTTAACTATTGAAAATTTCAACCAGAAAATGAAATGTTAAAGTTCACACATGTGTCTTCAGGGTGATGTGTTTGGGCTGTGGTGCAGTCTCGGCGAGGAAGGAGCTCCAGAAGAGATTCATCGCCCTGAACCCGCACTGGAGAGCACAGGCTGGCGCCGTGGCACCGGACGGCGATGTTTTCATAGAGGACGAGCAGGTCCTCCATTTCAGGGTCCCCTCCTGCGAAAACTGCGGGGGCATACTGAAGCCTGAGGTCACGTTTTTTGGAGACAGCGTGAACAAAGCAACTGTACAGTTTGTGCACGATAGGCTGGCGGAGTCGGATGCGGTGCTGGTTGTGGGGTCTTCGTTACAGGTAGGTTTTTAAAGAAAAATCCATCAAAAGAACACAAGTTTAAGACCCAGTTCTGCTGGCAGTTTTGTGTTTAACTGGTATGTGCTCTGTGTCATCCTTGAGGTATACTCAGGGTACAGGTTTTTACTGGCGGCCAGTGATAGGAAAATGCCAGTCGCAATCCTGAACATCGGGCCTACGAGGGCGGACCACCTGTCCCAGCTGAAAGTGAGCGGCCGCTGCGGGGAGGTGCTGTCTGTCCTTCAACCTATATGACAGACATATTCTCTATAAAGCTGGTGATGGGGCTTTCTTAAATCTAAACTAAAGCAAAAAAACTTGAGGAGCGCAGCGGTCGTTTGGTAGCCTACTTTTTTTGTGTGTGTAATGTAAAAGGAGCCAGGAGCTTCTATACTGTTACCAGGAGATTTGGCTGCCATTCTCAGTGACACATCTACTCATCTGTTTTATGCAGAAAGGTTGAATGTTAAAATGATAGTTGAATGAGCCACATGGTTTTTCCTTTCCAGGCTCAGTTTGGTGTTGTTCACTGATGCCGCTTCTATTTAAGCCGTCTTGTTTGCGAAAACTAACCTACCAGAAGTTTGTCCAAGTGTAAGCTGTTGCATCAAGGCAAATATCATGTCATAGGTCAGTTACAGTAAGGAAAACGTTTTAATTCAAGAGATTCTAGAAAATATACAGCTGTTTTTTAAAGTGTGGCATTTGTCTCCTGTTTTTTGTTGATGTTGATGAGAATAATATGTATGCATTTTAAATTATCAACAGAATGGACCTTTTCTGTTTTTGTTTTAAACAATGTAACTGTACAAGTGAACATTTGAATGTAAACATGTTTGCGTGGAAATTATGCAAGGTTTTTTCTTTTTTCGTACAACTAAGCGCTCCATTTCCTGTTTCATTGTTAGCCTGAATTTGCAGGAATCATTAATGTTACAATATGACATGTCAAAATGTTTGTAGTGGACCTTTTATCTGTGAACTGTTGGTCGAAAGAACTGTACTTTGATGGCAGAACACATGATGTACAACAACAACTTTACACCTGATTAAAGGATCTAGTTTTGTTTGTGAAACATACATAACACAAATGTATTGATATATAGAGCTTATACTGATATCTAGTTTGAAATGTATGTATTCAGACTGGATTCCAAGTGGGACAATTAAAATGTTCTGTTTTAAATAAAGCCATATAGGCTTAAAGGGATAGTTCAATCTTTTTGAAGTGGGGTTGTATGATGTTCTTAGGCATAGTCCGTGTGTTACTATATGGAAATGGCGATCAGTGCAGTCACTATAAGGAGTTTGGGGAAGATGTTTCTGTAGCACAATTCCCTTGTACTGTTGCAAAGATGGGCCAGAAGTAAAGTGTTCCCCACATATATAAATGCTTACCTAAAACATAAATATCCCATCGATTGTACACTAAATTGAGATTTTTTTTCCACAGCGTTAGTTTGTCACTTTGTTTTCTTGTTTCTTGAATAATCCACAGTCGCTATGAGTCGAGCAGCTGATTGTCAGAGACTGATACAATAATAAACTGCATTCTGGTGGAAAACTAAAGGTGTGGAAGAAATCTGTTTAACGAACTGTTCAACGTAAATTTTGGTTTTAAGCAAGCATTCTATTATATGTGGACAATGGACATGGAGAAAAGTTTTTCTTCTGCCCCCCTCTGCAACAATATAAAGGCTGATTTCTGCTACAGCGAAGTTTCCCCCAAACTCCTTATAGAGACTGCACTGATGACCATCTCCATAGAGGAACAAACTAACTATGCATTGGTACTTCACTTCATACAATCCTACTTCAAAAATACTGAACTATCCCTTTTATCAAGCGCTTTGTGTACAACCACGATTCTCATTGCATTTTACTTGAAGCTCATGATTTTACATTGGTTACTAGTCTATAAACACAAGAAGCTATAGACATTTGTTTAAATGCCAGTATTTAAAATGTCACTACCTGTCATAGTGCAGGCTGTGTGTGCACCGTCTGAACCAGTGATATTGGTAAATCCAGGGTTTGCATACCACTGCACATTCAGCTGTTTTTTGAAACATAGTTTATTGGAGTTATAAATTAATACCAACTTTTTTTTAACAAATGTATGCAAGCGTCACAAACAGACTGAGGGTAGGGTGACTGTGGACTGACAAACTGTTAGATCCTTCAAGGCATGTTGCTGCTGAAATCCTTTTTCTAAATGTAGCCTCCAGTTCTCCAGGTTGGACTGCATCTCTTTCAGCAAAGCGGTGGGGATGCTGAAGGAGTACAGGCAGCATCTGTGACCGGCACCGGCGTACTCCTGCAACGTCACCGATGCTGTGGTCACCATCAGGGGGGTCAGAGGCAGACAGTTTCCAAAGCTCTTGGTGTGGTCGAACCAGTAAGTGACAGGGTAACCCAACAAAAGGCCAAACACTGTGCACAGGTTCCATCCCTCAGACACCTCTCCAACGTAGTGAGGTTTGTCGGCCTCCGTCAGTTGTTCCAGCTCGCTCAGGAGTAGCAGCAAACCGTGCTTCATGCTCTTCAGCTCTCCTCTGAGCGGGTCGGCTAGGGTGGGCTTCTCCAACGAGTGGCAGACATCCATCACGGCCACGCCGCCGTCAACAAACATCTGCTTGACATTTGATCTGGCCGTAACTGGATTAACAATGAGAGTGTTTCCATTCAAATCTAGCGTGACAAGCGATTTAGACACGAGCTGGGAAGCCTGCAGGGAACTCAAATACTGCTGCACCTGATCTGCGCTGGCGCCGTTAGTGTCGAACAACAAAGCTGGTTTCAGTCCTAAATCTACAGCAGAGACCTGAACAGCCAGGTCCAGGCTCTGAGCAACAGACATACGCTTTTTGCCGACGGAAAGACATTTACGAGCCGTTGCAACAAAGAGCTCCTGGGTGGACATAGCTGCAAATATTGCCTGACCCAGGACCAAAATAAAATAACACCTCAGTGACCAGAATGGTTGGAGGATCTAACAATTTAAATGTCAAAATGTATTCAACAAGAACAGTGAGATTGATTTAAGGTAATATTTTCTCCTCAGGCCACACACAATAATAAGGAAAAACAAAAACAAAATTCTACAGAAAAGTAAAGCTAAATAAAGGTCAACATGATGATTTGTTTCAACTGTGTAACTGTGTTAAAGTTTGATGACCATTAATTAACATCCCTGGTTTCTTCTTTGTTGGTCCAAAACACCTAAAGAAAAGAAAAGAAAATATGTTAATTATTTGAATCAAATCATTTTTAATGTTGGCTTCAGTCTATCTGTAAGCATTCATGATAAATAGGGTTGCTATGAAATGGCACATAGATGTGGCCCAAAAGCAGCAACGTAAAATATGCCCTCACCTTCATCCTGGTTTGTGCAGTGATGTATTTGGACAAGGTTATGTGACGGGCTGAGGAGACATCAGGTCAAAGTCTGAAAGGTTTCTTGCAACCCAAACACCCGCTGCAAACAGGCCCAAGTTGACTAGAAGATTCCTGAAAAACACAAATAGATTAAGTATAACTTGAGATACGAATTGTGATTTCTTGACTGCCAGAAAGAAAGAAAATATAGATGTAGTTCTCATAGCTGCCAAGTCTCACTCTTTGGCCGTGAGACAAACGCAAATCAACCCGTTCACACTCTCACACGCCACACCTCAGATTTCTCATGCGGAGAAATTAATCCCCAAAATAACATTTGTTTTGCGGGACTTTTATTTTCAAATTCTCATTTTGAAAAGCTAACAAACATGAGTGCTGTGACTTCCTCTTTCTGAACGTGCATTAACGTTATGCTTTGATGTGCACTGTGCATTCGAAGCGGGAGGCGAGCCCCCTACCTATACCTTCTCTTCTGAGGTGTGTGTTGATAGCCTGCCAAGTTACCGCTGATAAGAATTGTGTCCCCGCTGGCCGCGTGCATCAAACATATTAACCCTTCAAATTCACTCAAGTAAATTCAGAAGATCTTTGAATCATTTTGTATATTGTTTTTTGGTAATTTAGTTTGAAAATTAGGTTTGCAAAGTAACAAATGGCTCATCCGCCAATAAAAATGCTTTTATTCTTCTGTGTAATGAACTGTAGCCTATGTATTGCACATTTATAGCACTTTTCATAACACAAATCAAGGTAGCCTAAGAGGAGGGACCAAGTAACCCAGATGTTTTATTTTAGCCTAGTAGTTTGCATTGGTGTTGAACTGTTCCCTATTTTCTTTGAATAAAGCCTAATGCTGCTAGTAAATGATATAGAATAATTACCTTTATTACAGTTTAACCAAATGTTTTAACAATAGGCTACAAGAGATATTTGAAAGCACTACACATGAATTGAATGCTATTCAATAACATTTGTGTCAGAGAAACCGCGAATGTTCTCTTTTACTTTACATAAAAATGAATGCAGAAAAGGCACACATTGCTTCATAAAAATTCACCAGAATGCAATACAGGAAATTAAGGTTGCGTTCCGAATCGCATACTTTCTACTATATAGTATGTAGAAAAAGGATTTAGGATGTCCCGATTCTTGTGGCCAGATTTAGGATGGTTAGAAGTACCCGGATGTCCTACTTCATGCGGCCAAGATTGTTAGTGTTGAAAAGTGCATCCTATTTGGGCGATTCTGACCCACAATCCAGTGCGCACGTGAAGTGACGTAACATCGACGAAGCCTCCATATGAAAACAAACGGGGATGCGACGGATATAAAAGCAAGAGGCAAGATCAAGGCGCAATGTTATGATGAAATAAGAGAGTAAAGTATGTCCCAATAGTATGCCTACTGCATCCTAACTAGATTCTTTTTATCGTCGGATGTAGTATGTAGAATAGAAAAAAGAAAGAGTATGCGATTCGGAACGCAACCCACGTGTTTAATGCTCTAAATTTTCTGGGGGGACCACCAGACCCCCACTTTGGTGTCCACACCCAATGTTTAATTAAAACCTGTCCTACGACTTTGCAATTCATGAATTAGTTTATTTTAATAAGATTTTTGATGTTTTATCACATTTTCCAATTGTCTTTATTTCTGATTTATTATGAACAATATATACACTTGCAGGACACTAGCAAAAATGATTGGGTGGGAGAGAGGACACGGTTTTGGGTCCCTCGGCCAAAGATCTTACTCCAAACTTTTGGTGAAACTTGGCAGCCCTGAGTTCTGCATCATATTATTACAGAACTGAAATCAGGGATGTATTCAAACTGGATTTCGACACAAGACACTCTGTACATGAGCAAACCCAGATCATAAAACGGGTCCCGCAGGTCATTTCATCGAATGTGTTGTGCAGTTTGCCGTGAAACTCACCAATTAAACTACAATTTAACATACAATTTGTCTTTATTTTTATATGTTTGATAAAAATCCTACTCCCCACGTGTTGACATTGTTAACACTTGGTTGATTAGAAAGGTTGATACAAGACATTTTAATACCAATCTAATTTAGATGATCTTATTCCATGTCTTTAAAGACACTTTCAGGAGATCTAGGAACTATTAAGTAAATAGGGTTGATAGCGACAGAGGGTTTCAGGAACTTCGGAGAGAGACTGGACGAGGCAAGGGCAAATGCTAAACCCCTATGCTAACGTTAGCTGAGCCGCGGCTAATGATAACGCAGTTCAACCTCGTAACGCGTTATTTTCCAACATTAGCTCACCTCCTGAAGTCGTTTCGGTCTGTAGCGAAGTGACAAGCAGAACTGATCCATTCTACCACACCGAAGCCCTTTTTGCCGTCTGATCCGCTCATCTTTCAGCTAGCGTGCAGCAGCAGCAGTAGCGACGTGATTAGATGTAACACGAGTATGGTGTAGGATAAGGCTCAAACCTCAAACGTCATTACCGAGCGCGATTCATTATTCCATTTCCAAAGATGTCTGCCACCAGGTACCGTCGGTTCCTAAAGCTGTGTGAAGAGTGGCCGCGGGACGAGGCCAAAAAAGGCCGTGATTTGGGGACGTTTCTGCGGCAAAGAGTTGCTTTAGCATTCCGCGAGGGTGAAAACACACAGGTACGTCGGTTTAACGAACACAGCACGCAGCTCTCCGTCCCTTAGCTGCACAATACACCGAGCTAGGCTATAGAGATAAAGACGATCATAGGTGTTGTGACCTTGTGTACTCTGATCGATACATAGGAAGCCCATTCACTATTAATATTACACATGCATATCTTAGGCCAGTGCTAAGTTTGTATAAATGTGTACTTTATCACATTACGTAAATTACCTCCTGGGAAAATATTAGGGTTTCATAACAGCCTGTTATGAAACCCTGTTTATATTTTTCCAGATCCTTTTAAATTATGAAGTTTAAATAATTAGGCCTTTCGGTGGTCTTTCAAAATCACTTAAGTCAGTGCTAAGTGCTTGCACATCATTTTGTTCCTGACGTTGAAATTTAAAAACTCCAATTAAAGGTTCAGTAAGCGGAATGGTCAGTTATTCCTGTACTGATTGCAGTTAGCAGTCCCCTCTCACGTCACCACATTAATGCACTGCGGTCTTCAAGCAGCGAGTTATCTAGCATCATCTCAGATAAGTAAGTGTGATAAAACATGATAAAAACCATCAAAACAGTCATTGGGAAGGATGTTTACCTGCTCCGCCATTGTAGGCGCATAAACATTCACCCATCTGTCGCTCTGCGCGTGCACCGGTGTTGCACCGAAAGCTGTGACCTGTCAGAATGTGTGACCCTAGAGGGCGCTGTTCTTATTGATTAACCCAGTCTCATAGTGAAATATAGGCTATGTAAAAATGTTGGTCCATTGCGCAAATCATAGAAGTTTCTCAAAATTGGCACTGAAATGGTCAGATTGTTGTTTTTTTTAAAGGTGAATAACCAACCTAGTTACCCATCACAGTGAAATGTGTATAGGCTGTACTTTTTCCACTGCGCAATCATTTTAAATTGGAAGCAAACAACTTAATAATCTCTCAATTGCAGGGCTGTTTTTGTGAGTCTATGTTTTCAGGTGTGGGCCAACATAATTAATAAAACATTTCACTGTGAGACTGGGTTGTTATTAAGGCCAGGACACACCGGCCCGATAATCGCAGTCGTAGAGTTTCGAGGGGACGGAGACACGAATCTGTTTGGTGTGTGCCGTGAAATCGGTCGTAGTTGATGTCGTCGGGCTTCTTTTGAGCCGATTGAACATGTTCAATCGGCAGCAGACAGTCTTTCAGTTTGAGCAATTTGATTTGTGGAGGGCTAGCGAATCAGTGAAGCCCGGAAGTGAGGCGGGTAGCACAAACAGCTAACAACAGTTAGCCATCGTTTTAATGTGTGTGTTTGTTTGTTTCGTTCAGCGAGTACTCGCATGCATCAACCCTTGTTGACTGCTCGACACCATGCTCGACACTCTTTGCTAAAAATGGTGCTCTTTATGGTCCATAAATATAAATACGTATTTCTATCTATGTTTATGGTCTAGAAAGCCGTCCCATCATTTCTGGCTTCCGTATTTTTTCGGGCCACAATACAGATTAGCGCCGCCTGCTGTTATGGAGACATTACGTCCCGCGCAAGCGCAGAGCGTACGGAAAGGCAACAGTCGGTTTGGTGTGTTCTTTGCACTTTTTCGGCCGCGACGGGAAGACTGGAGCTCCCTGAATCGGCAGTCACCATTTTCGGGTAGTTGGACTGGTGTGTCCTGGCCTTTAGCCTACAGTCTATTGAAATCAGTTAAGAAATAAGAACAGCGCCCTCTAGGGTCACATATTCTGACAGGTCACAGCTTTCGGTGCAACACCGGCAGTGAGGCTCGTGCCGGTTTGTAGTCTTCTCTCTTCTGATTGGATATCAGTTTTGGGAACCTCGAAAAGTTTATTTGCTAATTACATGCAGAGCGGGTGAGTGAGAGATCGGCTTTATGAAATGTGCACACTATGCAAGTGATCACTGTATGAATAAAGACGATTTAACACTTATATCAGTGGTTCTCAATTATTATCTGTCATGCCCCCCCTGGGGGACAGAATTTTTTTCGCGCCCCCCCTAAATTGAAATACTGTTTAGAACCTGCTAATATTTATTTATTTATCTGTACAAAACCACTGTATGAGTTTCTGGCACAATCATTCTGCATACAATCACCTTATTATCAAATTAGATAAAATTTAGCTGAGATAACTTCAGCAGCAAAAAAATTCAAAGTTCAGTTTATTAGCTAAATTTGTAACATTTAAACAAGACTGCTCAGTCTGTGTGAATCTCAGGACAGAGAAACAAGAGCAAATGATTCACTGAGGTTTGCATTTCATTAAAACATTTTTAAACTGTAAACATAGTTAAGATGGTGTTTTTTATTATTATTATTATAGGCCAATAGGCCTTCTGTGATGCGATAACCAATAATTCATTAATGTTATTATTAGTCTACTTGCTTGATTTCTTTTTAAATAGCCTACAGAGACACTTGGAGACACATGTGGACGTGTATTTACTGCAAATCGAGGCCTTTCGCGCGGATATGACCATACACAAGCACACATCACGCTTGCTAGCACTTTAAAAAAAAAACTTTTGTCAGTTGGAAGTCAAGGCATCCCGCGCCCCCCCCCCCCCCCCCCCCTGACAACTCACGGCGCCCCCCCAGGGGGGCGCGCCCCACCATTTGAGAAGCACTGACTTATATTAACATAAATAATCGCTTACTTCACCTTTAATTTATAGGCTATAATTTTTTTTTATATTATACAAATGCTTTTCACTTAGCCTACCCCAGTCACTTACCCCAACATGTCAGTATTTGTATTTTCTTATGGAATATGTTAGTTTATGCAAGTGTCCAAGTTATTCTTAATGAGAAATTGGGTTCCTGGTGTTGAAATCAGTCCAATCAATGCATTTTTTCTCGCCAGATCTCGGATCCAGAGAAGTGTGACCAGATGTATGAAAGTTTGGCCCGAATTAATGACAACCTGTACAGACAACGAGTGAGTGCAACATTTTTTTCCCCATTCTGTTATGCATATGGTTTAAGAGCTTCTTTAATGGGTTGTTTTCTTTCTTTAAACACACGGTATTACAAACATTTCCCTTAAGGTCTGTGAAGTATATCATCTTCATCATCACAACTGTAAAGAAAACATTGTGTCAGTTAGGCTACTTATAGGCATTCATTCATAAACTAAACTTGTTTTGATAATTAACTCGTATCTTTTCACAGTTTCCCCGTGTACGTGACACAAGCTTTACCGGGGTCACAGTGGAGGAGTGTAAAGTGCTTTTGTCAGGTTTGGACCCACAATATATCACATATATGTTTATGACCCTAGATAATCCTCACTTTTGTCACTTTAAACTTATTTTCTTTGTGTTTTTCATTGTTATTGTACAGGGAGTTTGCAACAGATGGATGACGAAAAAAAAGGTTTGTGGAAGACGTTAATGGAGAGATTCTCCAAGTCACCACCAGAAGACGTTCCAGAGAAAACTCCTGAAAAATAACTTTATCTCTCTCTCTTTCCTTTCTTTGACAATTTCATGTACAGAAATAAAGTCTATTGTTGATTGTTGATATCTTTACGGTTAGTTATGTTATTTTCATGATCCATTGTAATGGACGTTACAAACAAGACATAAGATGATTATATAAACAAAAAATTGTGACAGATTTTAATTGCAAGATAATATTTACCTCTACCAAGACGGTATTGTTTTTGTTTGTTTTCCTGTTAGTTTGGGAAGAACTTTGTGAGGAGGAGGACTATGTGTTTTTAGTATAATTTCTTTTTAAAGATATCTAAATATAACCAAAGGGGTGTACTACGAAGCGAGATTAGCGGCTGAGTGAGGTCTGTTGAGTCTAAAGGCCCTTGCATACCGGGCACGTTTTTTTCGTGTGATTAATTTGTTAATTACCGAACGTATACAGAGTCAACACAAGTTTCCACACCAGTGCCGTATTTTCGCGTTAGATTTTTCTGGGACGTCGCTTCTTAAAGTGAGACGCGACAAAATTCACATTCAAAACATTCGCTTTTACGTGCCGTTTATTTGCGTCGCGCCCGGTGTGCAAAGGCCTTAAAGCCAGAGTTGTCTGTATCACGAAAGGTGGCTCTCTTTTTACCTGGCTAGAGCACCGTGGTAACAGGCTGCACGGCTAACCTGCTCCGACCAGTTTTTGTTCCAGAGTTTGAGCTTAAAGGGGCACTGTGTAACATTTTAAGTAATTTATTAGCTAAAATCAATATCCTCATTTATAAATATGTCCTCATTGGTGTAAAATCACCTCTGCCAATAATCTGAATTATTCTCCTGAGCAGAGAATTACAAATATTAATATAACATTTTGCGCATTGAGCAGGCAAGTCTTATGGAGGCATCCATGTTTTTGGAATGTCATCAGGTGCATTTTTTAGAATTTAGAATTGTTCTTGTCCTTGAAGGCCACTGTAGCTTCTGTTATTATTCAAAAGGGGTGGGGTTACCCATGGAGCGTTGCATTCTAGAACTTTCTTGATGATGTCATACACAGTGCCCCTTTAAATTCGGCCCTTAGAACGCTGCCGTTTAAACCTGCAGTGTGTAGAATTTTGGGATTTTTTTTTTTGGGACTTGGTAGAAAATAAATATAATATGCATAAGTGCGTTAAAAAAAAAGATCGCTTAGAAAGGGTCTCATATATCTCCGTATTTCTCAATACCATGGACCAAGGCATGGGCGCCGCCATTTTGGAAGCGTCATAGTTGGAATGTCTTCAGCTCTACAGAAGCACAGAATGGAACAGTTGGCCACACTGTGTCCATCAGAACTACCAGTTGGAATATTCTTGAAGAATTTCTGTTGCTTCTCTGAATGGGAGCCATAGAGACAAACTGTTGTGATCTAGAATTGTACCACTTGATGATGTCATATTACACACTGCATACATGGGGCCCATACATGGGGCCCAGGCCTATGAAAAAATTCCCAAAATTCTACACACTGCAGGTTTAAGGAAAATACACCTTTGGAAATCCTGCGGACCTGAAAATATTGTCTGAGCGATAAATTCTCACTGAGGAAACTTGTTTTAATATCAGTAAACTTATTGATCCATATGTTAATGAACGGAACGAAGGCGTGAACTTACAGCAGAGTGAACAGCATTGCACTGCAGTTTTTATTTAATTTTTTAAATGCATTCAGTTACTGCAGAAAATATAAAATAGCCTAGCCTACTGTATGCAAAGTTGTTCGTTGTTCTTAGTTTATTGTGTATTTATGACAAATAATTCAAAATTATTTTAATTTTGATTTGATGTGGCCCAAAATTAAAGTGATTCCCACATAGGCTACTCCGTTCATTATGGGACTGTCAGTGTCAGACATAGGCTACAGTAGCCTAAATAAGACCTACATGATTGAGTGGGACTAGCCTACAGTGTAAAAATATAGAGAAGTCAGCCTTTATAGTGTTTATCTTCTGACTCAAGTTTGACGTTTAATTCCTTTTAATGTCACGTTATGCACAGAGTGAGCGATCGGTCAAATATATGAATAGATATTTTCTGACCGCATTCCACTCCCTCCTTATTTGCAGTTTTGCTTTCAGCTCTCTGTTCTGTGATTATTCAGACTGACAAACTCTTCCTCTTGAATGAGTGAAGTAAGCGGCAAACTTTTTATTTTTTTATGTCAGCTGCTCGCTATCAGTCCGTTTGTGTAAAGTTAGCGGCATATGATCAGTACATTTCGTGCAAAAGAGGAGTCAAAAGACGCATCCAACGCCCCCTTTCATGGGGTTGCGCACAGAACCTGAAGCTGAAACCCTCGTTCAACATAACAGGTTGATAACAGCCTTCGTGGTACCGGTCAGCTCTGAGCGAGGGTTTGTGTTATGTTGAACCAGATCAAGAAAAGAGAGCCGGGCTCTGTTGAATTTGCATCGTAGTACACCCCTCAGATGCTCTTAAATGTTCACTATGTTATCATGAACTTTCCTTGTGTTAAAGTTTTTGCAGCTGATCAACTCAGCCTTGAACAAGTTTCTGGAGATGAATGGCATACAAACACTACAGCATATCCAAATAAGTTTATTAAATTATGGGTGAACATTCTATTGGATACTAAATCAAAGACAAGTAACGATGGTTTCCTAAATCATGCAGGCCCTGTTCTACGGGGGTGCATGAGGGTGCATTGCAAAATAAAAAGTACAGAAAAATTCACCCGAATGCACAAAATGGTATGTTCGAGTACCCCCAGACCCCCACTTATGGTGAAGCGAAACCTAAGCCCTTGTGCTTGTCACCCAAAAAGTATCACTGGCCCCATCCTGGCCACCCCAATGAAAATGTTCTGGCTCCGCCACTGCCCAGAAGTGCTTGTCTACCTACTGGTAGAAAGGCCTGTGTAAAAAGCGAAGTCTGAACTGAAGCTGGGTAGCTGGTTTTAGTATAGTACTGGTGCACCCCCTGTAATCTCATATGTAAACTAAGGAATTCTGTTCTGGAACCGGGCCTGAAATCATGTCTGTCCTCAGCACATAGGCCTACTCTCTGCAATAACCAAGGGTGCCACTGACATGCTTGGCTCCAAGCATATCAATGTTTTGGGTCTGGGCTAAACACGGTGAATGATAACAACCTCAGTATCCAAAGGAGATGAGACTTTATCTGTTGTATAGACCTCAAAGTGTCCTCTAACAGGAGGCCAAGCTGAACTTTTGTCTAAGAATTAGACACAAAAGACTGGCAATAAGTGTAATATTAAAAACTAGCCTAAACAAGGAAAAATCCCCCACACCTGGCACAGTTGTGCTATAATTCTAGTCTATCACTGTTTATCTTGTTTAACAGTTTCTTTTGTAAGAAGACAATCAGTGGATAGTGCAACCTTAGCCTAGTGTTTCTGGTCTATGTACCTAGATTCTCTTTATGTACTTGTACAAGATATATTGTACTGCAAAGACAACAAAAAAATCCTCGGATGACATTATCTCTCAGCCTTCAACATATGTATTCAACTCTTGCACAAATTTTGGGAAATAATTGATTCAAATGTATCATTCCTGATACTAATTCCACTACATTTACTCAGAATATTTGCTGATACCGACAACCGATCCAATACCAGTGCTCTCTTATCAATTTAAAATCTGTTCATGTCCCCTTGCTATATCATGTGATATGAAGCCCGGACAGGATGTGGATTGGGTAACCTGCTGTGACTGAATAAATGTACTCAGAACAATTGTAATTTTTTATTGAGTTTAAGCAGTAACTACAAGAAAACATTCTTCATCATAAATGCACACTTGACATTCTTTATAAAAAATATTAAAAAAACATGCTGTTTAACACTACATGAAGAACACACCAAGAAATCGTTTCAACAAGGTGATTCTCATTCACTTCAATTTAAAACATGTACAATTTTTTAATGTAGACTTTCAGAGATGGAGATTTAAATATAAATGATTTTGAATTAAAGTTTTGTTTTCAATAAGTCCACAGAACTGTCTCCTACTCTTCTTTTTCCTCAGGGTTGTCCCTCCATACGCAGTAGTTGAGAGCAGTGGCGAGGCACAGCCAGGACAAGTAGGGCGCCATCAGCAGAGTGGCAGTGCGGTTGATGGAATACCAAGACACCATGGTAGCTCCAACTGTCCCCGTGAGAAACATGATCTCGATGAGTGCCTTTTGGACAGGAGACAGGAGAGAGGGTGTTAAATGGACATTGATAATGGATACCGTCTTGCTGCATCCCCCATAATATTCCCATTTGGTCTCTGAATTAAAATAATAATAAACACATATATATTAAAGGTCACATATGATAATTTTCTGGTCCAAAATTGTCATTTGGGTGTATACTACAAACTCATTTTTTTTACAGTGCCATTGCTGAATCTCCTCTTTTCAGCCTCTGTCTGAATCGCTCCATTTCAGAGCCTGTCTCTCTGTCAATAGCTAGTCTGCTCCGATTGGCCTTGAATCTAACTGCCAGTTTGATTCAGGGGTATCTGGGGGTGTGCTAATCACAGGTGGAGGTAGTGCTAAGTCAGGTTGGAGAAGGGGGCGTGACTTCTCCCTTTATGATGTCATAAGGGGAGAGAAATCTGACTTATGGTTTTTGAACACAGGTTTCAGAAAGGTGGAGAAAAAGGGAGAGGGTGTTTTTTTCTCATACTTTTGGAGTATTTAGTCGCAGCAGGGACCCATATTAATGTAGAAAAATCATAAACAAACGTGTGCATTTTGCGTAATAATAATTACAAAACTTACCCATTTCAGTTTGTGTGCACCAAAGAATATAGGAGTCCAGGCCCAGTTCAGAGCTAGCTGCAGCCCGTAAAGTCCCAGGGGAACGACTGCATCCTGAGTGAAACCTCCCAGCTCTTTCCACACCAGGTAGGAGCCATATCTGCATGGAAAATGTAGATTAGAAGGCTGCACAGCAGAGAATAAATGGCCGCAAGACCCAGTCACACTGACGCTTACCCCATTCCTGTATACAGACAGGTCCACACCACAGGGAAAGCTGCATTTGGCGGACGCCATGATGGTTTCTGCAGGGTCGGGTACCAGGACTTCACCTCTTTGCGTGTGACGTAACCGCCATAGAGTCCTCCCACATGTGGCAGGGCCGTCATTCCAAGCATTGGCAGCCACATGATCTAGATAAGAGCAGGACACTCTACTGGATCTGGGCACCAAACCTCACATTTTAGATAATGTCAACCAATTCAGGGGTCAGAAATTCAAAACAATGAGCTGGAAAACAGGCTTCACAGAGCTGAGAAGAAGAGCTGCAGAGTCCGGTGCTAATTCTCTGTGGCTTTATCTTTATCTTAAAGAAATTACAGGCTACTCCAGTTGTTACGAAAATATTGCTTTAGACAATCAAAAAATAATATCTGGCTTTGGTCTGGTCTTTATTTGAGAAAGGTAGGCCACCTAAGGAAAGTTAAAATCTATGCTAGGCCTACTCCAGTTTCTATCATTATTACCTAGGCTACACTACAGCATGGGAGCTACTTCAACTTCAAACCGCTCGAGTTTGCCGCTTAATCTAAGTGCACATCGTGCTGTTAACTGTCTGATCCAGTTCGTGTTCCTTGAAGCAGAATGTGGACAAAATTTATGTAGGCTTCTAAAATTTTTAAAACGCAAATGTCAAATATTAAGGTTTGAAAAATATATGTAAACAGGTGTGGTTTGGCAAACAAAAAAAGTCACGCGACTGGCGGTCTACATCATAAAACGACTGAATTCAACCAGAAAAAAACCTCCGTCTTTTCTGTGTTTATTGAAGACATTAGGACGCACTTGTTAAAGGACCCTAGACCACTTACGGTCAAAAAGGACCCGGTCAAAGTATCTTTAGCTTAAATTTAGGCTACCGTTTAAGGACACCAATATTTTATAGCTAGGTGATAACAAGATGTTTAACATACGTACCCGTCACTCAGTTGTCAGCTCCTCTGCACTGCAGGTACAGTAGCCTACTGTGTGTATGTGGTCTTGTCGGATTAAAATGCTACACACCCACAGACAAGGGCTCAGTCTCACGCTGCTGTATTGTGATATAAGTGAGTCGGGCAGGGCTATCTTATCGGAGAGGTCAGTGTCAGTCCACTCCCTGAGGCAAACACTCTGACGTCGCAACGGCAACGATTGGAAGTCAGGAAAAGTCAAGTGAGGACAGACGGTCGGTGGAGAATTTTAGAATCTACGTGAGTCAATATCACCATAAGGTGCCTTTGAGACTTCCCCATTTCCAAAATAAAAAGCTGAGATTTTCCATTGAACTTCATATTCATTGTATTAAGTAGATGTTATGCTGTTAGAAATGCATGTTGGTCAAGCTCCAACATTTTTTATTAATTAACTGCAAGCAGACAATGTCCATGCAAACAGCAAAATATGTCCACCCTGTCGTGGACAAATTCAAAGTAGAGTAAATACATTGTAATTACATAATGATTATAAAATGTACATTTTCAGAAAGCCATTTAGTCCCTTTCTCAACAATATATTTTAGTTAATGGGAAAAGTATTAGGATAACAATGAAATTATGGCAAACTATTTGTTTCTCTATAAAATCTGCGAGAGTTGCACTTTCTTTTCTAAATAAAATCTAACAACAAGGATATCTGGTCAAACTTTCAAACAATACTATTTGGGGCTAATTTGTTTAAAAAGGAATCATACAAAAGGTTTCACTAACTTGTGAAAATATTTGGTTTATTTTCATAAAACATGAACATCACAGGGTGGACAATGACATGACAGGGTGGACCTTGGACATGACAGGGTGGACACGTTGTGAAAAGTCATCGAATGGCCTCATAAATGCAATAATTCTAAAGTAAGTGATGTATAAAAAAAATGTCAGAGGTCCTTTTCCCATGTAAACTAAACTTAAAATGTGTTAAACTTTGTACATCATTCTGCACAGTAAAAGTCAAACATTCAACTGTAGAACAAGAAGAAAAAGTGGAGAATGGTTGATTTAAAAAAAAAAACGCATGTTACAGAGGGATCACACACCAAACAGTCTCTCCCTTTCTGCAGATATGTGGCTTAATTCTGCAGTTGCTGTTCCACATACTTCCAAGCAGACGCTTCAATCTGTACAGAGCGCTTGTTCAGAGCCTGTGGTTCTGGTATTAGGCAAAGTACCTGCCCGTCATGGTACCAACAGATGTCCTCCCGGAGACTTGGCCAGTGGAACTTGTTTATGCCATTGCGGTGCATACACTTTACTTTCACACTGTGCCCTTCTGCATCCATGATGAAACCTGGGTATGCTTCATTGTCGTAATTTACGACGCACCACTCGCCAATGTGCTTTGCCTCAATCATTTCTGGTCTCCTAGGGTTATCTGGTGTCTTTCCACATGCTGGGGACTCAGATGAAACAGGAACATCAGCTAGAGTGACCTCTTGAAGGTTAAAGCAGGGGCAGTCCAAAACACCTTCCTCCCTTTTACACAGACATGAAATGTCTCGGTATTTCATCTGGCCGGGTGTCAGACTGATAGCTTGGTGGATTCTCATAGTGCCTTTTATGGCAGCTATTGCAGGTACCTATAGTGAGGGGGTGGAAAATCAAACATTAATACATTTAACTTAACCACAACACATGAAAAGATCAGATTTGACAAAACTAGTCTGTAATCTGGATGGGAGAGAAACCGGGACAGAAGGACTATGGGTTGCATTGGATAATGGATTATAGTTTTTACCTCAGTCTTTGATTCAATATCCCTCTCTGGGACGAAGAACAGCTCGACAGATGTGTCCAGGCTTTTCAGCTTTTCATACAAGCTCTGGGCATCAGGGATGTCTCCTCCATGGGCCACAATCCGGTCTGCTGACCTCTTGAGGGCCCCACCCACACCGTCTGGTGCCCCCTTCCCATGACTAGCCTCAAAAAAATTCCATGTTATTTCTTTGAAGCCATACTTGTAGGGTTCCGTTGAGAGGTAGAAGAAATTTCCCTTTTGTCGATACTGCGTTGCAGGCCCGTCGCTGAAAAAATGAAGTATGCTGACTTGAGGGTGTCGTTCTCTCACTACCTTCAGCACTGGATCAAGGTGGGCCCAGATGGCCACAGGGTCGTGTCTTCTGGAGGGTGATATGGAGCAAAAGGTGTGTGGCGCTTGTTCACCAGCGGTGTAAAGCACTCCAGTGTGCAGACTGGCCTGCTGATGTGAGCCTCCAAAATGCACAGATTGTATTTCTTCGCTGTACTTGCATGAGTAATTTTCGCTAAAATCTATATGCAAGAGGGACTCATTGTGCTTCAGGCTCCTCCTGAGCTCCCTGTAGGCATCAAACTGCCATTTAATGTTGAAGACATGGCGCCTAAAATGGAGAAGCCTCTCCTGGAAATCTGTGTTAAGGTCATGCTCCTTTGTTGTTATCTCCCTTTTCACTGTGATTGTTGACACCTTCTCATCCTTTGTGATTTTCTCTGTCATCCACTGAGATAAACGAATGTTCCCTTCCCCAGGAGTTTTCAGCATCGGGTGACAAGTTAGGAGGCATTTACTGCACTCACCGTAAGCACAGACCTTGGCTTTCGGGTCGCACATGGTTACTTCAGACATTTCCTCAATGTTTCTTGAGGACAGCAACCCTTGGCTCTGCAAGGCATTGGCCATGAATTGCAAGTTCTCATGTTTTTTGCAGAGACATGTGTCACGGTCAGAGGAAGAGGGGGTTACCACCCAAAAGGGTCTGAGACGGCAAAAGGAGGTGTATGACATGTGGCCAATGTGCTCAGAGAGAAACCTCCTATGCAAGTTCTTCATTGTATCGGTAAGCAACCTCTTCTGCATCTTCTTCTTCAGCCGCGTGACTGTTTGTTTGCGGCCAGTCGTCATTCGACTAACATCATCTCGAAGAAAAAATGATGTAACTTTCTTCCTAATCTCATTTCGACTGACGCACCTCCTCCCATGGTAGGTGAGATCCACAGGATACTTTGCTCTCTTCTTAGAGTAGCCAAAATAAGTCTGGGCATGCTTTTGGAGCTTGTACTTATTCAGAATGTTTCCACTGACCACTTTTGCAATCAACTGCTTCTCTCTGTTTGTTTTTGCATTTTCATATTTACTTCTAATATCTTCAATCAGGGATGTATGGAAAAGAAGAGCTCTTTTGATGGGTGAATTCACTTTTTGACGTCCCAACAAAGCCTTGACTTTTGCACGTGGTGATTTGGACGCACTTTCTTTCTTGGTCCTATGGAACCTCTTCTTATATTTCTCAGTTTTAGTTTTCTCTTTTGCGAGCTGTGCCTCCAATATTTTGATCTGTTTTTTCAGTTTCCTCTTCGAACTCCTTCGAATGCTTTCCCCTTGACGCCGTTGCCTGAAACACAAAATATTTGTAAGGATTTTTGTTAGAGTTTAGTGAGTTAGCTATCAATGTGTAATTTTATGGGGACATAAACAGTTGATAATTGTCCTTCAAATAAATCCAAACTTTCTAATAAGTCTCATCAGCTAAACTTCCAATGATCTAACCTGGAGGGCCCTGGCTCAGGCTGATTTTCAGGAGCTGCAGGGGAGTTGGGTGGTGTCTCTGACTGCAGCAAAGCACTGGCCCTGTTTCTTGCTCTAGCTTGACTTTTTCTCTCTCTCCATTTCTTTCTTTTTGCCCTTTTCTCTCTCTCACTGAGCTCATTGACACCCTTCTTCTTTCCAGTCTCTCTGTCTTTCTTCCATTTGTCCCTCTCTTTCGCAAGGTACTTTCTTCTTCTGTCTGGGTCAGCATCACGACGTTCCCTATATCTCCTTGCTATCTCAGCTCCTTTTGAGCTCATTCCTTGAAAAAGACAAATCAAAATGTTCCCTTACACACTGGTCCAGCTTATAATTGGCTGTTTTTGACTACTTTTGATTTAACCCTAACCCTCATTGTTTTGACACACAAACCAAAAAAATGACTACACTACACACTACACATTACATAACACACTAACTATACACTCCAAACACGCTAAATATCACAAATCTCTCAACTCTCAAAATTCGCTATCTCTATCGCTCTATCACAGTCATTGTCGCTGTCACTCTTTTGCCGCCGTCCCTCCCACAACTTCCCCCTGTTCCTCAGCAACCAAATCATGTGCTTTGCCATATAATAAGGGGATTTCAGGTGTTTTTTGCTTGCAAGCACTTCCTGCTTGCAAACACTTTCGTGAGAAAAGCCTGTTTTTACCGTTTCTTCCTGCACCAAATGCACCAAACGTGACGGCAATATTCACGAAAAGCGTACATTATTTATCGTAAGTCCAGTTTTACTTGGCCTATCAACACAATTTAAAACTGGTATATAGTTTGAAGGCCGAACCTTCCCATAAATTGAAACGGAGACTCACTGAGGCTGCGTGTTGCTCACGTGATTTGGATTTGCCGCTTCTGTCAACCCCAGAGGGTTTGGCGGTCCAGGTAAACTAGGCTTGCCTTATCAAACTAGGCTTGCCAATACCGATATTGCCAAAAAAGTCCATATTGTCCACTCTTTTATGTGTGTAATAGTTGTAATATGTGTAACATTATCAGCATGTGGCGTAAACTATGCGCATGTCCACCCTGTCACGAACCATGTCCACCCTGTCATGGAAGGCTTGATGACAGGGTGGACAATGACAGGGTGGACATTTTTGGCTAATGTTAGCATTTAATGAGCACATGGTGGACCTTCAGTTAGCAAGATGATTCAGTTAGCAAGGTGACTGTGTACCGTTTAACAAATATATTTCAAATTTCTGAAAGGTTTTTATATTAATTGATATTTCACTATGACAGAGTGGACATGTTAAGCTTGACAACATCCAACTACACACATAATATGATGAAAATTACGAAATAAAAGTATAAATACTTACTCTGCAACTAGCCACTGTTTCAGCCTCCACTGAAGAAAGACAAAATGGTGGTAGTAACGCCCCTGATGACATCAGAGCGGTTCTTAAAGGGGCAGTTACCCCATAATGACAGGGTGGACAGCAATTTCAGGGACACATGCAAAACGTTTAATATGATTATGAAAATAGAATATACATAATCAAAATTACTCACTTTATCAAATAACTTGTTGTGGACAAAACAACCATGTAAAAAAAATTTTGATTTAGTATCATTTAACCACTTATTACAGACACTGTAGTAAGCAGAGCAGTGTGTGGGACATGCCAAAATCACATACATCCAATTAAAAAAAATGGTATAAAATGAAGGAAACACATTTCAAGAGACTTATCATTGTACTGATATGTGTGTAAATGTTTGGCCATTTATAATAAGACCTCAGAGTTTCATTATTCTGCTACATTTTCATGATGACTGAGTGATTCTGATGAGGACACCAAAGGCACTTTATAGTGATATTGACCCACGTATGTTTTATAACACTATAGCGAGTCAATAAAGTCCAAAGGTCACACAAACAACTAAAGCGCCCTCCTACTTCCTGCTTGGCCAGCTATTACATATTTCCTCGTTGCTTTGGCTACAAAATCTTACAAAATAGGCTACACACCGCTGTATCATGGACCTGAAGCGCTTGATACGTGAACAGACGTGAATGCATCAATGCATAGGCGGCAGCAAAGATCACGAAACAGTGCAAGATAGTTCCTGTCCCCTTTTTCCTTCTCCACGGTGGTGTTTGGTAACAGTTTCTTCTACAAGATAAAAAGGTGTCTCTGTCTAGTTAAACTTGACAAACATGCTTTAAAAGGTTTGCACGGTTTCAAAAACTACATTAGACTCATTAGAGACACAATCAATGAAATACAAATTTGGATAGGAATGCAATAAAGTAGGCTAGGCAATATGAACTGCCATTTTTTAAAGAGACTTGATCATTTTAATAGCCTACTACAGGGTTTTGTAAGTGTTTCAGGCTCAGTAAAACGTGGTGACTTTTCGTAAGTCCTCCTTTAATGTCCCTTACGGGATCAATTTGTGGAACTAGTAGTAGCATAAGTAACCCACAGAAGCCTAAAACTGGATTATGAATGAGGTCATTTTAAATTTGAGATGAAACAGCTTATAAAGACGCATTTGTCATGCAATTATGAATGATGCTGTGCTTTTGATGGATTTTAGTGTTTTACACTGATTTTATACATTTTTATTGAGCGTATATTGCAGTGGTTCTCAAAGTGCGGCCCGCGGGCCAATGGCGGCCCGCATTGAATTATGAATTTTTTTTTTTTTTAAACGCACGGAGGGGATGCGTCCCCCGTAACAGCAAAAACAGTACAGGGGTCGAAACACTTAAATATCCCTCCTAATTGTTTGTATTCATTCCCCACTTATTAAACTTGCGAAGTTCGGCTGGCCTCTGCCTCTCGTTGCAGACGGCTGGTCAGCCTCCCGCAGTGCAGCAGGCAGTGTAGTGGTCCCAATGTAAGTTGTTATATAGTGAGCTTGTCAAGCCCAATACGATGCACTTTCTCACATTCAAGGTGAATTAGATTAGGTCAAGTGTCTAAGGATGGATGCTAACATTATCTGGTTTCTAACTCTTTTGCCTAAAGTTTAGCTAACAAACTAACGTTAGCTAGCTGCTGATAGCCATGGAACTATCTGCCTAGTTGACAGCTGATAGCCCACCCTGTTTATTTCCAATGTATAGTGTCATAATAGTTAACACTGCTGCTGCATCATGAGTAGTGAGTCCTACAAAAAAACACTGGTGATACGTTTTCAATGTGTAGAAAGTTTTGAACAATAAAGTAGAATAAATATTTGAATGCAATACAGAATTCCTCAGTGCCTTGATTTATATTCCATTAGATGTGTGTCAATGGGAGCGAGTTGTCTTTTCCTTAACATTTCCACCATAAATAAATACAGAAGACACAAATTACTGCATAAAAATTAACCAAAATGCACAAAATGAAGTGTTCAAACCTCAAATTTTTCTGGGGGACAACCCCCAGACCCCTGCTTTTAATGTGTGTTCCCCAATGTTGAAATGAGACCTAGCCCTTCATTTATTACTTTAAATGTGTTAATTACACAGTATTGGATGCTGACCAATACATGTAAACTGTAAAGACGCAAAGACGCTGGCCATTGAAATTATTTCAGTTTTTTAATTTTTTTTCCTTCGGCAGCCCTCGGTCCAATGTTGGGTTCCTAAATTGGCCCTCAGCTATCAAAAGTTTGAGAACCCCTGGTATATTGTGAAGGCTCATTAGGTTAGGCTATAAATGTTGTGATACGTATGTGGCACTGGTCAATGCTACTTGTCCTTATGGAAATAAAAATCAAAAGATAAACTTGTACATAATGTTTTTTTAAACAATGGTAAACCAATTATTATACCGTTTATTGTAGCCTATTATGTTCTGCATTTTCAGGGAGTTTTATTCTTTAATTGGATTTCCACCATGCTGTAGGCTATAGGTGATGTTGATTTAAAATTTGTGTTGCACCATATGTAACTATCTTGTAATAGGGGGAAATAATGTTCACTTAAAAGCATGTGCCTTGACTTTGATGCAATAAAAACTTTGGTTTCCTGCGCCGCGCCTCCCATGACCCTGGACAGTGACCCCTTGACAAACACATTTTTTGGGGGAAACACTGTAAGGTGTGGCACTTAGAGTAGCCTACGTTTATATGTTTTTTGATAAGCTGTTGCACTCTTAAGGTGCCAACACACTGCACACCGCCGCGCGGTGAGTTTACATAGAAAGTAAATGTATTTCGAGCGTCACCGCGCGAATGGGCGGCAGGCGGCGAGCGGTTCACGCGGCGCGGCCAGGGCGGCGCGAATAGGGCGGTGCGGCCGCCGCAGGAGTTGAAAATATTGAACTTTTCGCCGCCGGCCGCGATAGCCAATCAGCGTTGAGCTCCTCCCGACGTCACTCGCTTCGGGATGACTGACAGAGGAAATTAAGATGGATGAAAACATAATAGTCACAGTTTGCTTCCATAAGTTCTGTGAATAGCCTCTGTGTCTGTTGCCTGCTGTGTGCAGCTATCAGTTTTGCTTTATGAACCAAGTTAGCACCGGTTAGCTTGGGTAAAGCACCATCAGCACAGCAGACTGGTGCTCTCAGCACCGGTTAGCACCAGCGGCAGCATATCCCCAGAGTAGAGAAGGCTACTCTGGTCAAGGACGGATTAACATGACCACGGGCCCTGGACACAAACCTGCCATGGACCCCTACCAACACGCAAATACACGCACTAGCACACAGTGCAATCCACAATCACACACATTATAATGCAGCGCGCAGCCTAGAGAGAGAAAGAGAGAGAGAGCGAAATACAATTCTATAAAAGCTCTCTGGTGCTGCGCAAGAGAAAGAGACTCTTTGCGCCTGAGCCTACTAGACAGTTAGATTAGGGCAGAGACACCGAAGATGCGAGCGCGCGCTAAGCGCGCGAGCAGAATTTTTTGCCTTTGTAAGATCTCTGCGCCTGCTTTTTGGCCCACCCTTGCCCCCCTCGGAGCCTACACTCAATGTCTGAGCGAAGCAGCGCGTCACCCGGTGAAACGCTGTGTTGGTGTCGTTCAAAGTGAGACCGTGCCAGTGTGAGCCGCCGTGCAGACACACTGTGGTTTAAGACTAATTGATCACAGGGTATTCCTGCACGTTAACTGGTGTCGAGGGGACAGGCGGGTGACAGGCTCCGCGATCCGATTGCATGTCCCGAGCCTGGATACCCCAATCCCCAATCTCACATGCCGATCTGTAAAGTGACACAGACGACACAGTTAATATAATCACCACCTAAGCATGGACATCGGTTAAAAAAAGCGATCTCATTCTTATTGTCCTAAGGGCTTTGATGCAATCTATAAAATCTGAACGTTACGGAAGCAGTGTTGGTGCGTAAAAGCACGGCGCACTTGGCAAACTCTCCTCACTACAACTGCCACAGCAGAAAAGCCACTGTAGGTCGATCGCTGTGCCGATTCGTGCCCCTGACACGTTATAAAACGACCCGACTTTTTACAACCCATTCCCAGGGGGGAGGGAAACCCCCGTCACTTTTTTTAATTACAAAAAAAAAAAAATCAAGGGCCCCCCTATTGGCCAGGGCCCTGGACATGTGCCCACTTTGCCCATGCGGTAATCCGTCATTGACTCTGGTCGGGCGGCGGACACAATATGACCCAATATGATCACGCGGCACGGAACCTGCGATTCGCGCGGCCAACCGCCGCGGAGTGCAGTGTGTTCGTATCTTTAGTAAACCTAGGTCTACCTGTATTTTGATAAGCTGTTGCACTTAGAGTACATTTATTTCTATGTATTTTGATAAACTGTTGCACTTAGAGTACATTTATTTCTATGTATTTTGATAAGCTGTTGAAGAGTTAACCTATTGTGTTTTCCTGAACTGATAAGATTGTTAAACACTTAAACAACAGGCAGCCTATGTTAATCAAATAGGGATTTTTTTTTTGATAAGCTGGTGAACTCTATTTGATAAAATAAAGACAATATATGCACTCCTATGTCGTTGTAGTGTTTTACAGTATATGTAGCTATTGATGTGATGCTCATAAATTTTAGGCATTTTTTTCTGGCCCCTCATTTTGGATCATTTCCACCAACCGGCCCCCATTCAAAACTAATTGAATAGCCCTGCAGTAGAGCCTTATGCAGCTGAAAATTATATATTTCCCAAAATACAAATGGCCGCATTTACTTTGACTTTCATGCAAAAAATCATTACAAAAAATTATTTAATTACGAATATAATCCCAGAAAGTAACAGACAGCCTATAACCTATTATGACTGTTAGTGTCAAAGTAAAAAAGATCTGTATAAAGATCCCCTCCAATTAGGAATGTCTGATATGGTTTTTCAAAAGCGTAAATAATCAAGTTAATCAAATACTTAAAAAATATTGTGTTATCTTTTGTATTTACTGAAAAATCCTTTAAAGAGGACCTATGATGCTTTTTGACTTTTATGACCTATAAACGTTATGATGATTCATAGTCATGCTTAACCATACTAAAGTATCAAATAATGACTTACATGCATTTCGACGTATTCCCTGCTGACCGTCTGGGGTGTCTGTGCAGAGCACTAAACACTATTCTAGCCAGTCGAGAAGTCACGTCTTCAAAGCGGTCTACCCTTTCATAATTCGTGACGTCGCATAAAAATTTGTGACGTGACCACGCGGATGTTTCCATGTATGGTAATGCTGTCACTTCCCTGTTCGCGTCTGCCTCGCGCCCTTATAGGTCATGGACATATAAAGAAATGGACACCGTATTGAAACATGGCGCCCATTCATTCCTATGAAAGCTGCTCATAGGCGCAGAGAAGCAACAAGGAAGCATAATCCGGAAATTCCATACGGCCCAAAGCATGACGTAGCATGGACGTAGCGGCATTATGGACCTATCAAGAAAGAGGGCGGCAAGCGTAGCGGACTGGAGGCGGGTGTCTCGTTCTGTAGCATCTAGCCTGGCGAAAACAAACTGAAAGCCGTTAAAAGCCGTTGGGCTAATAAAACGCTTGAGGTGGCGTTTTGAAATGAGAAAACTTACATTTTAATAGTATATGGTCTAAAGATAAGTATGAGCCTATGATTGATATCCAGAAAAAATGTGCAGAGACACAATCTTGTTCGCCACTTGTACTGTGTGGACAGGGACATCTGCCTACGGGCCGCATGAAAATAAGCTCCACCCCTTACCATGCAATACCAATGGGTTGGCCACATGTCCATGCTGGCTGCTCGGAGGAGAAGGCAGCATCCCAATAGTATCCAGCTGCAGCCCCGGAGACAAGCACCCTGGCGTGACAACGACACCCAGGCGTGACGGAAGTAACTGTGGTGTGACGGACGTTACCTGTAGATTTTATTTTTGCAACGTCATAAACTTCTAAGTTGTAAACAACGTCAAACAATAACAAGATAGCAGACCGATACTAAGTTTGTGTTATTTATATTGTTTTGGCGATTAGGTTCAGGCATCACAGTTGGGTGGTTAGGGTTAGGGCAAGGGGACAGGGAGAGGTTAGAATATAGATAGAACATTGACGGTGGCGGCAATCTTGAGTACGTCACGTCAAACAATAAAAAAGACCGCAGACCGATAGGCTACTAAATTTCGGTTATTTAGGCCTATATTGTTTTGAGGATTAGGTTCAGGCATCATAGCTGGGTGGTTAGGGTTAGGGCAAATGAGTGACATAGCAGACATGTCATGGAAGCTAAATAGTCAAAAATCACGTCCGTCACACCACAGTTACTTCCGTCACGCCTGGGTGTCGTTGTCACGCCAGGGTAACTTGTCTCCGGGGCTGCAGCTGGACCCTACTCCAGCATCCTGGGGGCCTGTTATAGGTCCATGCTCGCGCTTCCCGCCACTGAAAGTGTTCCGGAAGGAAGGTAACCAATCACAACGGAGTGGGGTTTGCAAGAGGGGGGGGGGGGGGGGGGAGGGTAGCGGAGATGGCCGATGCACAGGCGGAGGGAGCGGAGATTGCCGAAGCACACACACTCAAGTGTTGACAGGACGTGCTGGATCGCCAAAATAAGAGAAAGAGCTTCCCGAAAATCTACATAGTTTTTTGTGATGTGATTCGTGTCAGGTTGCTCTATAGCAGTGTAAAACAAGAAATTAAGACCAGAAAAGTAGTATAATAGGTCCTCTTTAAAAAACGTAACTGCAGGAAATATAATGTTTCCTCAGTGTGTGTGCCTGGTGGCTGTCCACATCAAACTTCGTGCAAATAGTTGTATAAATATGGTGCCCCTAAAGTCCCCAAAGTTTTTTTTGTTTTGTTTTGTTTTTTTACCTTGTAAGTAAAGAATTGTATGCACACAGGATACTTGTCTTGAGGGTCTCCGTAAAATTGGACCACAATTTGCTTACAAACTAGTTGTTATGTCTTAGAACTCAGATTTTAAAAAAAACATTTAACAGCCAGTTAGCAAGGAAAAAGAGACTTTGACCCTAAAGTGACATGCACTAGAAAGTTTCTGGTGCGCAAGAGATAACCATAGTTTCTATAGTGCGCATGCAAAACTATCTGGTGCACACTAGAAAGTTTCTAGTTTGCAACAGAAAGTTTTCTTTTGGCCATTTAATTTGTGGTTTAGGCCTATGCCTGAGGACAATAATATATAGCATAAAACATAGGCTACAGTAGGCCTAACTAGTCTGGCACAACCCAATATGAAAAACAATTGTTGTTTTGAAACCTAGGTATTGTACAGAATATATTTAATATACAGTACCAGTCAAAAGTTTGGACACACCATCTCATTCAATGGTTTTTCTTTATTATTATTTGTTCTACCTTGTAGATTAATATTTAAAACGTCCAAACTATGAAGGAACACATATGGAATTATGTAAACAAAAGTGTTAAACTTACCAGTTGTTTTGTGCAGAGATACGGTTGGTACAATACTCTCTATAGTGATTAGCCCTATTTGATTGCTGTTCTAATCCATATTATGGCAAGAACCATTCAACTAAGTAAAGAGAAACAACAATCCATCATTAAATTAAGACATGAAGGTCAGTCAATCCGTTTCAAGAACTTTGAATGTGGGCCAAGAAACACCAGGAATGGACATTAGACCACATTTGACCATTAAGTCCAAATTTGAGATTTCTGGTTCCACCCACCATGCCTTTGTGAGACGCAGAAAAGGTGAGTGGATGGTTTCTACATGTGTGGTTCCCATCGTGAAGAATGCATGAGGTGCATGGTTTGATGTTATGGGAGTGCTTTGCTGGTGACACTGTTGGTGATTTATTCAGAATTCAAGGCACATTTGACCAGAATGGCTACCACATCATCACCTGACCTAAACCCAAATTGAAATGGTTTGGGATGAGTTGGGATGCAAAGTGAAGGAAAAACAGCCAACAAGTGCTCAGCGCCTCTGGGAACTCCTTCAAGACTGTTGGAAAACCATTTCAGGTGGCTACCTCATGAAGCTGATTGAGATCATGCCAAGATTGTGCGTAGGCTATCTGTCATTAAAGAAAAAGGTGGCTACTTAGAAAAAAAAACATATTCTGGTTTGTTGAACACTTTTTTGATTACTAAATGCATGTGTTCCTTCTTGGTTGTAATGTCTTCAATATTAATCTGTAATGTATGAAAAATAATTAACTTAAAGGTGCTGTAAGCGGAATGGTTCTTTTAGCTAACTTCCTGTCAGTTACTGCAGTTAGCAGTCCCCTCGCTCGTCCCTACGTCACCACATTAATGCACTGCGGTCTTCAAGCAGCGAGTTATCTAGCGTCATCTCAGATCCATAAGTGTGATAAAACATGATAAAAACCATCAAAACAGACATTGGGAAGGATTTTTACCTGCTCCGCCATTGTAGGCGCAGAAACATTCACCCGAGTCGCTCTGGCGTGCACCGGCAGTGAGACCATGAGTGAGACGGGTTTCGGTTTGTAGCGTTCTCTCTTGTGATTTGATATTCATTTTGGGATCCCCCGAAAAGTTTATTTGACGATTACATGCAGAGCAGCTGACTGAGAGATCGGCTTTATGAAACGCGCACATTCTGTAAGTGATGACTGTATGAATAAAGAGCGAGTTAACACTTATATTAAAGGTGCTGTAAGCGGAATGGTTCTTTTAGCTAACTTCCTGTCAGTTACTGCAGTTAGCAGTCCCCTCACTCGTCCCTACGTCACCACATTAATGCACTGCGGTCTTCAAGCAGCAAGTTATCTAGCATCATCTCAAATCCATAAGTGTGATAAAACATGATATATATATATGATTTTATTCAGGACACATGAAGATCCATAGTACAATGTATAAAAAATAGACTCAATACATAAATAACAACAATAAGCACACCAATGCATACAGATTAAAAAGACAAATAAAATAACAGATCAGCATACAACACTTGCAGTATACAAAGATGCCCTCCAATGTCTCCAGAGTGTTGATGAGAACCTGACAGAGCTAAGCCCAGGCTTGACCAATGCCTGAATTACTGTTTTCAGATGCTGTCAACCTACACATAAAATGATACATCAAATTCCTAATTAAAGCATGACAGGTAGGCACACCAACATTTACAAACATTTGACTGGCACTGACTAGACCATCTCGGTATTCTGAGAAGCATCCGCATTCCGTCATTATACGCCACAGTTAGTTTTTTCATATTGCTTTTTCTGTAAGCACGCCACAAATAGGCAGTATATACCGGGGTACAGAATGCTCTAAATAGCGCGACCTTTACAGCAGTAGAACACATGTTAAATTTACGTGCAAGCATATTGGCTTGACCATACATCTTACGACACTGTCTTTTGATGTCTTTATCATCTGACAAATCATTAAAGATCTCCTATTATACTACTTTTCTGGTCTTAATTTCTTGTTAAAAACTGCTATAGAGCAACCTGACACGAATCACATCACAAAAAACTATGTAGATTTTCGGGACACTCTTCCTCTTACCCTAGCCAGCACAGCAGTCTCTCTCTACACACTGCTTTGAGCTTCTCCGCCCCTCCCCCCCTGCTGCAAACCCCACTCCGTTGTGATTGGTTACCTTCCTTCCAGTAGCGGGAAATTTCAGGAAATTTCCAGGAAGGTGGGGGCATGCAGCCGGAGCTTGCCTGAGCGGCAGCATTACCATACATGGAAACATGACAGAAACGACCCGAGCATGACAGAGAAAACCCGGAAATTTGAACAAGTTCGGCTCGACCGGCTGCCATAGTTTTTAGTGCTCTGCATAGCCACCCCAGACGTTCAGCAGGGAATACGTCGAAATGCATGTACGTAATTATTTGATACTCTAGAATGGTTAAACATGACTATAAATCATTATAACAACGTTTATAGGTCATAAAAGTCGAAAAGTATCATAGGTCCTCTTTAACAAAATGGTGGCCTAAATACTTCACATCATCACATACTTTAAGAGCAGTACCAGATAAAAAGAAATCAGGAAATACCAATTTCCTGTCTTCTTTGCCTCTGACAATCATAATATTGCTTTTATTTGCATTATATCGAATATCAAAATCCACACCGTATTGGGAACAAACCTTCAAAAGTTGTTGTAAGCCAGCACTATATGGGCAAGATATAACCAAATCATCTGCATGCATAAGGTGATTAATGAGACTATTGCCAATCACACATCCTGTATCGCATGCATTCAACTGCTGTGACAATTCGTTCATATACACATTAAAAAGAAAAGGAGATAGGATTCCATCTTGGCATACACCATTACCAAAAATAAAAACCATCAAAACAGACATCGGGAAGGATTTTTACCTGCTCCGCCATTGTAGGCGCATTCACATTCACCTATTTGTTGCTCTGGCGTGCACCGGCAGTGAGACCATGGAGTGTCTATAGTCCATAGTGGAGTAAGACAGGTGTCGGTTTGTAGCGTTCTCTCTTCTGATTGGATGAACATTTCGGGATACTCCAATAAGCTTATTTGCCGATTACATGCAAATCAGCTGACTGAGAGATTGGCTTTATGAAACGCGCACATTATGTAAGTGATCACTGTATGAATAAAGAGCGATTTTACACCTAGCCTATATTAACAAATAAACCTTTAACATAAAAAAAAAAACCCTACTTAACCTTTAACATAAATAAACCGCTTACTTCACCTTTAAAAGACACACACTCAACATTTACAGTAGTGGTAGAACATGGTCCTATAGAGATATGGCTTGATTTAGTTTTTTGCCTCCATCAGGCAGGCCCACATACCTTTCCTGCTCGGTCCTCCAGCGTTTCTCTACCTTCTTGTCGGCTCTTCCAGCCTCGTTGTCTGGCGGTGAACTCTCACCCCAGCTGCTTGGGAAATGTCATACAGGCAGAGGCCCGTGCTGCAGTAGGGGGGCGTAATAGGAGGAGGAAGGGAGAAAAAATAACAACATTTTCACGTCTCTCACTGCATCTTTTATTGGCGTATGTTTGCTGTACAACCACCAGCACCACCAGCAGCAGCCGATAACTGCTCGCAGTCTCAATGCTGATCTCGCATTAGGGCTCATAAAAAAAATCCGTGCCAGACATGTGAGTAGCAAAACCATCGCTGTCGTTCTCCACTTAACCCGTTGCCTGCTATGTGTTCATCATGCTATTGTATATCCTCACACCAATGACAACAAATGCTCATTGAACCGTGTCGTTGTGCATTTTAGTGTGAGCGTGCTGCTTTCACGGTAGGCTATAGCGTGGCTGTGCCCGGAGTCCCTGCACATTGACGGGGGCAGATGAAGCCTCGCTGTCGGCTAGTTTAGTGAAGGCTCTGCGTCGGCTTGGCTAATTGAGAGAGAGAGAGAGAGAGATGCTGTGATTTTTTTGTTGCTGCCAGATGGAGAGGGGGGAAAGCCCATTTCAATCACTGTCTGTGTGATGAAGTGCTAGCGTTCGCTTTGCTCTGCTTTGCGTTGACTAAAGGTGTGTGTGTGTGTGTGTGTGTGTGTGTGTGTGTGTGTGTGTGTGTGTGTGTGTGTGTGTGTGTGTGTGTGTGTGTGTGTGTGTGTGTGTGTGTGTGTGTGTGTGTGTGTGTGTGTGTGTGTGTGTGTGTGTGTGTGTGTGTGTGTGTGTGTGTGTGTGTGTGTGTGTGTGTGTGTGTGTGTGTGTGTGTGTGTGTGTGTGTGTGTGTTGGTGTGTGTGTTGGTGTGTGTGTGGGTGTGTGTGTGTGTGGAGTCCAGCCAGGCATCTCCAGTCAGATGTGGAGGCAGGTTAGAGCACACATAATGCGGCGGTGTTGATCTGAAATGCCCGGACAAGCACTGGTGCGGATGTGTAGGCTACCTGTTCAGTTTCAAGTGAAAGTGTGTCATTCATTGTCTAGAACGGAAATCCCAGATGTGTCAAATTGTTTTGTGTGTCTGACAATCCAGTGTTTTGTTCTTTTTCATCCACTCCAGAATGTAATATTCACATCGCATTACAATGTGGTTTAGTTTAGGATTTCCAGTATATGGCTAGCTTTACGAGAAGTTTAAAATCGGTATGCCATAGGCTTATTTTGGGATTTTGGCGAAGCCTGCAGTCCAGACCATATGAGAATAAAATGGTCAAAGAAACTGGATTTGATGTGGATTGGTTTTGTCATGGCCGATCAAAACCTCACAAGCTTCAGCAAATTAAGATATTTAGTCAATTATTATGTTACACATACAATATATTTCATAGTGTTGACAGATAGGTAGAAGCTTAAAAACGATCACTGTAACTTTGTCGCTTAGAATGTCAATGTTCAATATTTGCTAATCATGATTTAAACTAATCTTAATCCATCAACTAAAACATTTATCTAAACCTGAATGTATTTCCACGGTTTCAGGGGGGAGAACATCATGCTCCTCCTGAAGATGTCAGACCAACCCACTAACTGGCTTGTGACGACGATACCCAGTCGAAGATCCTGGGATTGAGACGTGAATCCCTTTACACTGATGGCCTGGACTGAGTAAGACATTTGTGTGTGTCTGTTGCCCCTAACAGTTTTGTTTTGTCTTATTTGGAGAAAAAAATTATTGATAGTATTCATTCCCGTGACAGGTTTCAGCTGGCCTGCTGAAGCTATGGGGAGCTGTTGGAGCTGTCTGTACAGAGATCCCATCCGAGACAACCATCTCACCAAATTTAAGGTCAATAATAATCCCAAAGTAATCATCTGTGTGTGGTTTGCTTCTGTGTGCCGTTATGCTGAAATGAAGGAAATTTAAAAGTGTATTGCAATAACCCAAATTTTTTTCTACCCGTCACAGGTCACCAATGTGGATGATGAGGGCAATGAGCTGGGCTCCGGGATCATGGAGCTCACCCAGACTGAGCTCATACTTCACACACGAAAGAGGGACGCGATCCGGTGGCCGTACCTCTGCCTGCGTCGCTACGGCTACGACTCTAACCTGTTTTCCTTCGAGAGTGGTCGCCGCTGTCAGACCGGCCAGGGTTAGCAACACTTTCAGTAACACATGTTGCAGAGTCGTGATGATGAGAATGATAGTGGAAACTTAATGATATTAATTACTGTGCTTCGCCTTCATATACAAGTCAAAATTACTCCTGTGAAAAAAGGCTTACGTGTTTTCAGACTACACACAATATCAGTCCGACACTGGCCCCGACCCAGTTCGATTCTCGTTGAAACACAGGGACAACAGGGCACATTTTCAGGGATTCCCCGCTTGGAGACATTCATTGTGTTGCACTCTTGGTCGTTCACATGAAGCAATGGACAAAGGCAAAAAAGCCTCCTTCACATTCTTTCCAAAAGCATGGGCACATATGTAAATGTTTGTTGTTGGAAGTGAAGTCAGGTCAAGTGAAACTAAACTACAAGTCACCGAGTTGTGAAAGCTATGATTGATTGAGGTCCAACATGTGGACCCCAACTGATCACAGCCAATCATATGTGATCTGGTTGCATGATCAACGTTTCCGATACAAATTCCATGAGGTCTGACTTCAGACATGTCACTCGTGTTCACCCACAAGAGGCATCCCATATGTGCTTGTAACAATAATACTTAGTTTGCCAGTTTTAACTGATTTACTGAAGAAATAAAAGATGCAAAGGGACCTTTTTATATTGGAGGTAGAAGGAAAAAACGTAACTTTGTAAACCTATGGCCCGAAATTTCAGATGACCATTTATTGATAATGGTGTGTTATGTGCATTTAATGTAACAATTTTTTCTTTCATTGAGTTATCTGTAACAATGTTTTATTTTGCTTGTGTGATCAGGAATATTTGCATTCAAGTGTTCCCGGGCAGAAGAGATCTTCAATTTGCTTCAGGAGCTGATGCAATGTAACAGCATCAACGTGGTGGAGGAGTCGATGATGATGAGTCGCAGTGGTCACACACCAGAGATGGAAATGTCTCGCACGCCACAGACTCCCAACAGTGAGTCACACAACACACACACACACACACACACACACACACAAGCAGTAGTCCTGCTTATTATACACTATAGATTAATTGTAGAACTTGCATGCAGCAATATAGCATAACATTTAGCTCAATTTGTCAGCTTTTAATAGACATGTTAAATTGAATGTAATGAGTCACAGGAACAATGGTATCCAAATAATACCAAGTAGAGCTGAGACACAAGATTTAAGATGTTTATTTGTCAGCCTGCAGCCATAGACGTTTTCATATGGCTGGAGCTGGGTGAGAAGAGTTACTATTACATCCCTAATGTCCTTGTTAAAGGTTTTCGTGTGACAAAATTTGCACATTGAGATATTATGGGGAGCAGCTCACTCATTTAAATGATTCGTAAATCAGGTTTTATTTAGTCTGGCTTACCGGATGTAGACAGTTAAGATAGGCCTGCCGACCATTTCCGTTGGAAAACTCCTCCTCTTCCTTGCTGCATTTTTAAGCTCCCTCTCAGTAGGGAAAAACAGAAAGTGTGCACATGTGTGTGCAGCCGCAGCACCAACAGTTTCTAGCTTTTAGTCTGTATATAAAAGAAATCTAGCTACACACTTGCACCCACCCACGCACAAAGACACATGTAGGGGGTGTCGCATCAGTGACGGTTAGCAATAGGCAACTAAAACTAACGTCACATAGGTGACATATCTTTAATAGTTTTGTGTGCTGTTTTTGGTGGGGATATAGCCAATTAATTTTCAACCTCTTCACATGCAAATGTTCCATCAAAACAAGTCCCATACTACTAGCAGTACTTAGTCTGGCTAGGTTTTATTTGGCGACCGTGGCTCAGGAGGCAGAGCATGTTATTGTTCACTAATCACAGGGTTGGCTTTTTGAGCTTCTCCGTCGTTGGTACAGCCAGCACTTTGCTTAGCGGCTCGTTGCCACCTGTGCAGTGGCGCCATGCCCACATAAACGTGCCCCACCAGATTTTTGGGACCTGAATAAAAACATTTAAAAAAAACATAACTTTTTTGTGTAGTTTAAATTATGATAAACAAATAACACCAACATTAGAAGTATCTTTGTTAGGTAATTAAGTTTTCAATAAATAAGCGAAAAACCCCTCGCATGCTACAATCTCAACAGTATCTCATGGAGCAGTCAAATGTCTATAGAATAGTTTAGACATCATTAACAAGAAAGACCCTTTTAGATGTACACATTTTTATCTTTGCAAGAAATACTTTCTAAAATCTAAAGGGGAATACAACACAGTTGGATGACAACTTATCTTGATTAGAAATATGTTTGCTTTTTTCCCTTTTAAAGCTTGATGCTATTCATGACACTGTTTCTCTGGGTTAGGCATGCTTATCTGTCTCTTTATATTGTATTAAAACAATTTATTAAATGTTTTCCAGCTCCAGGGTTCCCTATCCAGGCTTTTCCCAATGGATACCCTGGTTATCCAATCAGAGGTGAATCCTCCCAACCCTCTATTGCTGACGATCATGGACATAGCATAATGGGTTTGGAAGACCAGGTAAGACCCATATCTTATCCATATAGTCCTCTGTATCTGTGCTAATTCACAGTCTGACCCAGTTTTAATGTCCCCCAACAGACCCACACCTATGTAAATACTGTTAGTATGGAGGGGGATCTCTCTATGCGTCACTGTGTGCACTCGTTACCCGAGGTGCGGCCCAGCACTTTCCCGGAAACGACACGAGGGGCTATGCCTGTCGGGGGCCAAGGGAACCTGCAGCCAAACCTGCGCTGCTGTCCCCTGGAGGAGCGAAACGATCCTCAGGTATTCCTACAGCCGTCCTCACAGGAGGTCAAGTTCATGCTGGGCCCCACTCCGGCACAGCGCCATCTGCTGGAGAGAGAGCGGGATAGGGAGAGAGAGAGGGAACGAGAGAGGGAGCGGCACGGGCACAATCCTCTCAACCTTCAGCCAGTAGAGGGTGCAACAGGCTCAGAGACGGAAGGGGACGAGCCCTCCATGCACCTTTGCAACTCTCACCCGTATCACCATTTCCATCACCACACACACCGGCACCCGGGCCTGGAGCACCCCGACAGCTGCCAAGGTGGCGAGCTGACCTACGAGAACATCAACGGCCTGAGGAGCGGCAGGAAGCAGCGGCTGAGTCCCAGCAGCGTGTCCCAGTCGGTGGGTTCAAGCAGCAGCAGCAGCACCGGGGACAGTCACTCCCACTCCCTCCTGCACCCGCATGCCCACGGCCCGGCATCCTTACCCCCGCAGAGCTACGCCTGCGAGAGGGGCATGGGCGGAGGTCACCGTCGGACGGCTCTACTCAACTATGAGAACCTGCCCTCGCTGCCTCCTGTCTGGGAGTACAGCTCTCCTCAGCGGGACCACGAACAGGAAGAGGAAGACGACGAGCAGGACGAGGAGGAATATGAGGAAGAGGAGGAAGACTTTGAGGAGTACGAGTTCTCAGAAGGTCCCGGGACGCCCAACGGGTACCACCAGGACAGCAGAGGCATCCACAGAGACGCCCTGCAGAACTATGTCAACACAGAGCAGGTGCAGCCGCCCCGGCTGCGACACGTCTGTCCCCCGCACCCGCGATCATGTCAGCCGGACAGGGGGGGGGGCATATTTAGCTTTGACATCCGCCGTCGATCGAGGTCAGGGGTCGGAGGCTGTGAACACGGCCACATGCCCCCGTCGCGGCAGCTGAATTACATCCAGGTGGACCTTGAGGGAGAACCTCCCTGCCAAGCCCTCGGGGGTGGCGGGGGTGCCCAGAGCCAGCCACAGCACCAGCGCCTACCACCCAAAAAATGTGGCCCGCAGGCACCCCGGCGCAGCGAATGCTACGCAGTCATTGACCTAAAGAAGACCGCTGCCATGTCCAACCTGCAGAAAGCTCTGCCGAGGGATGATGGGACTTCCAGAAAGACTCGCCACAACAGCACAGACTTGCCTCTGTAAACAGTGTTCAAACTGAAGAGGAACGATGAAGACAGATGAAGGCTTATCCTCGTATTAGCACACTGGACCCTTCACTGTCATCTATCCATTCAACTGTCAGGCTGACTAATACAGTACAGGTACCTAATTAGAAACTTACTAAAACTTATCTGTGCATATAAAAGGAAAAGAGAAATCTCTGAGGAGAATTTGCCATTTTATTGTGTGTTATTTATTATATATGTGGTGTGAAGCGCTCTTGAGAAATTTGCAGTTTTTACTGCAAATACTGTTTGCTGGATATATTGATATTTATATATGAGCATAAAATCATAATATATATATATATATATATATATAAAATCATATATATATATATATATATATATATATATATATATACAGTATCTCACAAAAGTGAGTACACCCCTAACATTTCTTCAAATATTTCATTATATCTTTCCATGCGACAACACTGAATAAATGACACTTTGATACAATGTCAAGTAGTCAGTGTATAGCTTGTATAACAGTGTAAATTTACTGTCCCCTCAAAATAACTCGACACACAGCCATTAATGTCTAAACTGCTGGCAACAAAAGTGAGTACACCCCTAAGAAAAAATTTCCAAATTGGGCCCAAAGTGTCAATATTTTGTTTTGCCATCATTATTTTCTAGCACTGCCTTAACCCTCTTAGGCATGTAGTTCACTAGAGCTTCACAGGTTGCAACTGGACCCCTCTTCTACCCATTCATGACGACATCAAGGAGCTGGTGGATATTAGAGTCCTTGCGCTCCTCCATCTCCCGTTTTAGGATGCCCCAAAGATGCTCAATAGGGTTTAAGACTGGAGACATGCTTGGCCAGTCCATAACCTTTACCCTCAGCTTCTTTAGCAAGCCAGTGGTCGTTCGGAGGGGTGTTTGGGGTCGTTATCATGTTGCAGTACTGCCCTGCGGCCCAGTTTATGAAGGGAGGGGATCATGCTCTGCTTCAGTATGTCACAGTACATGTTAGAATTCAATGAACTGTAGATCCCCAGTGCTGGCAGCACTCATGCAGCCCCAGACCATGACACTCCAACCACCATGCTTGACTCTAGGGAAGACACACTTGTCTTTGTACTCCTCACCTGGTTGCCGCTCCACACTCTTAACACCATCTGAACCAAATAAATGTATTTTGGTCTCATCAGACCACAGGACATGGTTGCAGTAATCCATGTCCGTAGTCTGTTTGTCTTCAGCAAACTTTTTGTGGGGTTTCTTGTGCATCATCTTTAGAAGAGGCTTCCTTCTGGTATGACAGCCATGCAGACCAGTATGATGCAGAGTGCGCCGTATGGTATGAGCACTGACAGGTTGACCCCCCACCCCTTCAAGCCCTTCAGCAATGCTGGCAGCACTCATACGTCTATTTTCCAAAGCCAACCTCTGTGTACGACGCTGACCATGTGCACTCAAACTTCGTAAACTGGGCCGCAGGGTGGTATTGCAACATGATAACGACCCCAAACACACCTCCAAGACGACCAGTGGCTTGCTAAAAAAGCTGAGGGTAAAGGTTATGGCCTGGCCAAGCATGTCTCCAGACCTAAACCCTATTGAGCATCTTTGGGGCATCCTCAAACGGAAGGTGGAGGAGCGCAAGGTCTTTAATATCCACCAGCTCTGTGATGCTGTCATAAATGGATGGAAGAGGGTTCCAGTTGCAACCTGTGAAGCTCTAGTGAACTCCATGCCCAAGAGGGTTAAGGCAGTGCTGGAAAATAATGTTGGCCACACAAAATATTGACACTTTGGGCCCAATTTGTAAATTTTTTCTAAGGGGTGTACTCACTTTTGTTGCCAGCAGTTTAGACATTAATGGCTGTGGGTCGAGTTATTTTGAGGGGACAGTAAATTTACACTGTTATACAAGCTATACACTGACTACTTGACATTGTATCAAAGTGTCATTTATTCAGTGTTGTCCCATGAAAAGATATAAAGAAAAATGTGAAGAAATGTGAGGGGTGTACTCACTTTTGTGAGATACTGTATATTATGATTTTATGCTTAGCTATGACTTGGAGCAGAGACCTCTGTTTTGCCATACTGTTTAAGCAATTTCTTTAAAATGTTCTTTTCTATCATTAACCCATCTCCACTCACAAATATTATTCAACGTTCTTATCAGCAGGTAATTATACATCAAATTTTTTTACTTAAATATGATGAGTAAAAAATTTGACAATTTTTCCAAAAATAAATAAGAAGGGCAGTTGTTGGCGTGGAGGAAGGTAAATGGTTCCTCTGATATAATGGCCAATATTCATACCTCATCTCAAACATCTATGTCTCATATTGTGGCCAGTAGAAGAGACCATTATTATGCCTATAGGGAATTTTGCACACAATCCTATGGAATTGTATTTTATCATATTTAAGGGAATGGTGTCGTCCAATCCAAGAAAAAAGAAAGGATGGATTTAAATTAACAGAAGCGATGGTGATATTTAGAGAATTATACTAAACTGAATGGCGGTAAAAGTAGCACACATGGATTACAATGAGCGTTTGGCTCCCTCCTGTCCACATGCAGCAAAATGAAATAAGTAGCATATCATCGTTTAACACACCTCCTGCATACCATTCCAGAGCAGCAGGATGCTTGTCACGTTGCACTTTGACCCTGAGCCACTGGCGGATTCTCTCTCGCATTCCCTCTCCTCCATGACCTTTTACCAAAAGCAGGGGGCCAAATATTTCATTCCTATTGAGCGTTGTAGATAGCGTTTATTTACATGTGTTGATGGAGACGTCAGCATCCTCAAATGGTGTCATTAAGCTATAACCTCACATGAAATGTGCCGGATCTATAACTTGTCAGTTACCAGGTGTGAATGGCCTGTTTTTCAAGGGTAAATCAAGCATGTCACAAAGTCATGCAGTGATGATTTCTGTGAGGCTGTATATCAACCTTCTTAGTCAGATATTTATTTATTTATTTATTCCAATATTTATTTATTCATTCTTTGATTTGAATTGAATTGTAATAACTTTATTTTCCATGTGATCACCAGCGTTTTGTAATCCAGTTGGTAATATGGAGACCAAAGTTCACCTTAAATTATCATTGGAGACTGGTGTGTTACTGTTATAATTATGTTTTTAAAAAAAAGGGAAAGAGAGACTATTTATATTTTAAGTGCCAAAACAGAATTGCAAACCGTATGATGAATAAAATCAAACGAGCCATTAGGTTTCGTAAAGAACTGTGGGGATAATGGTCCGTAGACAAATACAACTTTTTAAGGAGAAGTAGTAATCAAAACTTCACATTCCACCTTATTCACATTGACAGGCATTATGGAGCGGGATATAAGAATGGTGATGTTGTAGTCTGATCACAGTTTGGGTAGTTTTATGCTGCTACATGTACATACTTACAGTGGCCTGTGTCGGCTACAGGAACTTGTCAAAATGAAAACGTATGTGTTTGAACCTATGCGATGTCAGATCTTCTAACATATTGTTGATTGCTAACAGAAGTAGCATTGTTGTTTTCTCCTGTGATTTATTTCCGAGCAGTAGAAATATATAACGTACAATTTCAGAGAATGTTTAATTTCATTGTGATAGTTTTTCTGGACAGAGTGGCTGTCTGCTTGGAGTGAAAGAACAGGCCAATCGAAGCTGTCATCTATCTGTGGAGCGCTCATATTGAGCTTATGGAGGAAGGCCAAATGTTCTAGATTTACACACAGATTCTTCACAAACTTCTGATTGGGATTTTATTTGTCCTCTTATCTAACATTACGTACAAATCTAACATTCTTTCTTCAAATTAATGTGTGCCAAAAGAAGAAAAAAGCACTTTTTAAATTTGTGCTCCGTGCTCAGATTTTGCGCCCACAAAACATCAAAGAGGAATCATTGATGGAAAATAACCAAAACTGCTTTCAGCTGTTGCTGTGACACGACATGTCATCTGATTTTATAGAGGGTGACCAATCCTCTATGAAATTCAGCTGACACGTCTCAGCTGACGCTTCTAGGGAAGACTGCAGAAAGTTTAGCATTCGAAACATGTCAAGTTACCTAAAGTTAATACTAATCTGTATACAAGAACATTCAAGTTAGTTTTTGGTCTACGTTTTGACACAGAAGCGTAACATAACCTGAAATCAATAACTTTTTGTTTGATACTTTGAAAAAGAGGAAGGCCAACTTTTAGCTGACATCCTTGATCGTATTTGCAAAGATATCGTCATGATTTTTTGGAAAGGTGTTTACATTTTTGCAATAATAGGTACATTATTGTTATGTCCATCTAAAATCAGACCAACGTGTGCTATTGAAATAGTCTATAGAGCTCCGGGCTTAATGTTTTTAATCGCCTGTCCTGTAAATCGGCCATGCTATTATTTATTTTTTCGGGGACAATGTTGAATTTTCAATCTTCATAATGCGATTTTAGCTATGAAAGTAAAAATTAAAAAAAAAAAATCTTGATTGTCAGATACTGTTTTTGCTTATCTCCCATTAACAGTGCCATACAGTGAAGGCGACCACTGCCCGAACATAGATTCAGTTTTAGTGTGACAAACTTTTCTAAAACAATGGCGTTGTTTCATACAGTAATAGGAAAGTTTCGGCTAACTTCTCTGATAATTGTTAAATGTGGTTTTATGGTCATTTAAAAAACATGTGTTTACTATCTTTAATAACGCAGTAACCTCACCTCCACCCAAACCAGTCAACAATGATGATGGTATCATTACCAAATAATTCCTGTGTTTACGGATTAATAATCCAAATAAAATGTTTTTGTTTTCTTTTTTATTCTTCACAAAACCCTCATCTGATGTCATTACCACGTCCATCCCATCAATCATCGCTCATTGCTTTTAAGTCGTTAATGATGGTATCTAAAGCATTTCATTTTCATAACCCTCAGTGTTTATGCCCGAGGCTTAATTCACACAGGTGTCGGTGGAGTGATTAAGCTTCTGACTGCTTTGATTTGTTCTGCCGATGTTATCTGCAGTGCAAGAAGCCACAAGTCCAGATACCATCTGCTGTCACTGAGTTCATCACACTTAATTTATTGTGTGGCTTGTTTTAAAAAAAGGGCTTGCTCTCTGTTTACTGTGCAAACATGAACGCCTTTAACTTAAAAGTCCATTGAAATATTTTTTTTTCGCTGTGCCTTTCATGCTCAACCTGGAAACATTTTCATTGCTGACTTTGAGGGCGACCTGTTGTGACTTTTAAAAGGGTTTTTTGTCAAAGTTGTTTCATAATTCAAGTTGTATTTGAAAGAAAAGTGCCAACTACAGATTGTTTTACACCACACTGTATTTTAAAGTTGTCTATTAAATGAATATTGTGACATAGGCCTATTGTGAAATATGCTGATTTGCTTTTCTTCCCAAGTTAGATTAAAAAAAAATCGATGCCACTCATGTCTTAATGCTAATGTTGTGATACAGGCGATTCGCTTAGCTTTGCATGAACACTGGATTCGGGGGTAAATAACTAAACTGACTCCACCTTTCAGTGCCTCCAATGTTTAAAAATTCAAACAACCAGCAGGAATTCCAGAGAAATAGTTTGACATATTAATTCCCATTTGATCGAGAGTGGTATCAATCTTGTCATTCAACTCTTGGAAAGAAAAGTGAGAAAAAGCATGTTTCCAAAAACTGAACGATTACTTGGAAGGTTGTAGAAATTGAAATAGAATGCTTCCTCAGTTGTTGAATAAACGAGACATTATATTGATAATCAGAGAAATGGCCAAACACAATATGAATGTGTTGAATGATACCTACTGCGTTCTGTAGCATACAATGTTAATTCTGAGTAAAGATTACAGTGCGTTTGTCATCAATATGTCACGGGGTGCACTCCGTCGGATTATTTCTCATCAGCTGTCATTTCTTTTCATTCTGCTAAAAGAATTTGGAAATATTGATGTCTTTGTTTGCTTTTCCAATTTGTAACAACTGTGACAGAAATTATATTTCAGGAATAGATTATGAAAATAGAAAGAAAAGCTAAATGGCTTGCACCACAGTGCTCATCATCTTCTCTCATGTGATTCTGTACATTATCTTTAAAGAAATCTCCCACATATCATAATCTACATGACATATTGTAAAACCTCAACTTCCTGTCCATGTTATGAGATAGATCTCTGTCAAAAAAAATGCAAGTATTAGAAAACTGTAATATCTCTTTTATTGTGTTTTTTTTCTTTTGTTTTTGTTGTTTTTTAAAATCTGAATTGTTTTTTGTCTGGTATGAGGGTGACATCGCCACCAAGGAGCGATGATGTACATGTACGGGTCTGAGCTGTACATTTTTGTGACAGCTTTGTGTATTTACTTGCAGGTTGCATCGGGCCTATACCTTTGTGACTCTTATATCAATTTATGAATCGAATGAGTGCCAATTATGCTCAAGCATGACAATATCTGGGACCTCCGAGGAACTGCAGGTTCTCTCTGACTCATGGCTGTTCCAGACACTCGTGATTATGAATGCACAGTTGAAGGTTTGAACCATGCTGAATAATATTGCTGAAAGAGGGGAAAAAACTTATTTATGTTTCTTCAAATATTTGTTGTATGTTTCTGTGTCCATCCATGGCTTTTAAAATGAGTATGCAGTGATGGTTAAAGAGGTGAATATAAAGCTGATTTGCTTAATTTGTTTGGACTGTAAAAAAGAAACATTTGGGTCCCTTACATTCTGAAGTCATTCCACACACAGATGCGTTGTATGTTATCTGACGACCTCCCAATCCCACCCTGTCCCAAAACAAAGTGAGCCAGACATTTGGTGGATTTGACCCTGAATTTGATCAATTACAGAGTGTGGATTTGTCCCAAAATGTACAAGTAAATGTTATTCTAATATTAAAATTAAGCTATGAAAATATATAGTTGTGCACTAAACGGTGTTTTCTTTAATGTCTCAAAAGAATAAATCAATGTATTTGAGCAAACAAAGCATTTCCCCTCCAGGGTCGTGCCTCTTTAATTCATACTGTCCAATTTTTAACTACAACATTTACAAAAGGTTAAGGTATTATTCTTTTTGATGATGATGATCGAACCGAATCACTGTTGGAGGTGAGATGCTTTATTTTCTTTAGTCTATTCGTAATTTTTGAAAGAAAAATGTAAGACATCTGTAATACAGACCTGTTTTAAATGTGTGTTAAACAATACTCCAGCCGTTGTGTGGATCCATCCTCCTGAGAAGCAGCTGACAAAAGCTGTGGTGGACGTTTGTACCCTGAGGAGAGAAATGATAACTGTGTGAAGTCCTCTTAAAGCAGAACAACCTGCTCAGGAAATACCTATTATTCCAGAGCAACACTGATGATGTGTCCAAGCCTGTGCATCAGTAGATGTATTGTTAACTATTATTCCAGAGGACATAACATTAACCATTCCCCAGAAATTAATTGTAATTAAATTTTTTTGCAGCTGATTAACTTCTTTTGAGCATGTCATTAGTGTCTGCCAGTGTGTAAACCACTTTAATAATTTGATGTACAGAGAGCATGGTCCTAGTTAGCTCTAGAGAATTACAGCAAACTGTAAATACATGCCTAAAATAGTAGCTGTCTTGTCTTGTGTTCGTATGTCTGTCTTGTTTTATGGTTATTGAATAATTGTATCAAAAGAGGATCCTCAAAAATAAAGCGAAGCTTTTATTGTTTCTACTATACTCTTGGCATCACCAATCTTAAGTCTGGAGGGTTTTGACTTAACTGAAACGCTCAATTATTCATTTTGTTGTAACAGAACACAGGTAGATGGACAATGCCTGTTCTTAGCATCATGAAACTCGCCCCGTAGTTTGTCATTTAAGGGTTGGGTTTCTACCTGCCCATTAAGTGTACCTGAAAGATGAGAAGTTGTTATTCCAGTTTCCCACTGATGTTTTTACTAGTAACACCTCACAGTGTAACAAACAGGAACAGGAAGAGATTCACATTATGCAAAACATGCCACAGGGTTGTGTAAGTGGTTCACATTTAAAGGAAAATACATTTAAGAAGCATACAATAGGATAACGTAGCTTCCAAATGGTAGATGAGCATACATAAATGAAATATAAATGTATAGATGGTCCTAATCCAGCACTAATGGCAAATATGCAACCTGTGGTTTGAGGATTATTACCCCTGACATATTTCATATATGATCATTTAACCACATCAACAGCCACAAATGAATGTGATTTGGTGTATTTTTAGTCAATATCTGTTGTGTTGTTGTTCTTGGTGTAGTAGTTAAAGGGCTAGTGCTAATCAGCACCAAACACAAAGAACAGATGAGGCTGATGGGTCATTAGTTTTTGCAGGTATTTAGTTATAAGTGCAATATTATCAGTTATTTTATTTTACCTGAAGATGGTGCTAGGAGACACTCAGGGGATCATCAAAGTTGATACAATTTATGCTGAGGGGGACACGAGTGTCTGTACAAATTTCCGTGGCAAACTATCCTTTAGTTTATGAAATATTTCACATGCACAAAAAACACACAAAAAAAAACATAATCACCAGCCTGCTGGTGGTGCTAGTGAACTTGCAGGGGATCAAAATCATAAGGACTCATTGATTAGAAGAAAAATAAATTGTGCCAAAACAAATGGTAAAAGTTGAAATATTTCACTGGATTTAAAGTTGCAACAACAACCAAAAAAAGCACTGACTTGATTATTGGTTGGTGGAGGAATGTACAAATAATAATTACATCATATAACTAATACTAATATAATCATGTATCTGGATACACCTCAGATGTGTGGCCAACCAAATTTGTAGTATGGCTTTAGTCAAAACGACCTCAGTGGGGACAACAGGTATTCCTGGCCAGACCACCTGCTAACCACAGGATATACTGACACTTCCTCAGGGATGATAGCAAAGGTTTGATGTTCACTGGAGGTGGTTGTTTTGAACCTTATTTAGCCACGTTCCAAGAAAATATATTTGTGTTGCCTGCCCATTTCCTTAAAGACAGAGGGATGCTAATTAGGCATAACATGAGCTGGACTTCAGTCTGATGCGTTTCCTTAACAATCCAGGCAGATTCATCATCAAATTGGGTGAGTAACATTTACAGTGTACCATACTAACTGCAATTCTCATGGTTTTAAACTCACATTTAAAAGCTTTTTTGAGTTATCAAAACCATTTAATTAACATAATTGTAATCAAAATGAAATGTGCCCCTTTTTTAAAAAAGTAAATTCGTAAAATATATTTAAATTTCATATTTCAATGGCAGCATCATGGGATATTTACAACTCTGAGATGAGATTAAATTGTATTGATGCCAGTAGCATGAGAAGTGCAGTAAAGTTGACAACTAGAAAAACATGAAAAAGGGAAGTCAGTCGAAATAACTAATTAAAAATGATTTGCTTTGTGTACAATAGGCAAGGCACGTTTATTTATATAGCGCAATTCAGACACAAGGCCATTCAAAGTGCTTTACAGGGGCGAGATTAAAACACATAAAACACATTAGAAAACATTGAAAAGCGAATGAAAAGAAGTAGAACATTTAAATTAAGTAGGATGAAGGTAGCAAAAGTAACATAGAAAAATGTACAGCTATGCGATTGGGCAGTTAAATATGAAGAGAAAGATTTGAAGTAACCATAATAATGAATGAAGAAGCAGCAGTCGCATGTAACTGTACAACAGTAATACGATGCTGTATGCAACAAGTGCAAATACAACAATGCAGTAAACAGTAAACAGTACCTTGTTGTTTGCATGCAAGAATTCCTCTTGCTATTGTTGAATGATTTACTACCGATAGCGGCTAATTCCCATTTGGCAGATGACTGGAGCCTGAGTACAGCCACTAACATAAGAGAGACGGCTCAGCTGATTTGGTTTAGTTGTTTGCAACTGTGCTAATCTCAATGCCTCAAGGCTCTCCTATCTCAGTGGAAAAATACAGCAAGGAAGTGGTATACCTTGGATCTTTATCAGACTTTTTCTAGTGAGTTGGGATGGTATGCGGACCAATCCCACAATAAATAGGTCATAGAGGAGCCAAAGGAAACCATCGCCACTTTGTTTCTCACTCTGGCACTGCTCATGACATGTTTTTGTAGAGATCCTGTGGTGTACCCAGCTCAGAGGAATACAGATCAGTTTGTTGTTGCTGGCAACTCTTGGGGGAGGGTGCTTTGTGATGGAAGGGTAAGTACCTCACTATGTTTCTGTTTTACACTTGGCTGCTAAATGCCTCGCTTTCATTCTCAAATGTGTGCAGCTTTCGTAGACACACTTGCCGGTGAAAACTTTCCACTCCTTCTAATCCTTCAGGCTTTTTTTTTTTAACAAATAAAGCCTATGAGAAGTGCCAAATCATCAGCTGAGCAAGTTTGTCTTTGTGCACAACCAAAGGTCTGACAGCCTTCGTCCTATAAATATTGCTCAGGGGGATTGAAATTTCAGGTCAGATTTAATCCTTTGTTTCGTTATTAAACTCCTGCTGTTCCTCAACATGTCAAGGGAACTCCTTAAAGGAAACAGCCATGAGAATCCCAGTCAAGATGCAAGTCTGGTCAAGAAGACTCAGTTGTTGGACCGTGGCCAGTGGGAGAGCAAGTTGGAGTTCTTGCTAGCTGTAGCAGGAACCCTGGTTGGGCTGGGAAACCTCTGGAGGTTCCCATATTTGTGTTACAAAAATGGGGGAGGTAAGCAAGATTCTCGTTATTAAAAAGTCCTATATGTACTCTCCTGCATAAAGTCAGGGAAGTGCACTGAATAATAATGCAATGCCAACATAGAGGGAAAAAAAGCTTTCCTCTTAGTGTTAAATAAGAAAGTTGCTTTTCTCTCTCTCTGAGAAGCCAATTGAAGTTCGAGGGACAAAGGAGTCCATTGACAGGGTTTGACACTAAGGTTTCAAAAGCACTTGCCCATAGGGAAAGTACAGGTAATGTTTTACTTGCCCGAATGTCGTGTTCACTTGCCCAAAAAAACTGTTAAACAATGATATACTGTATATAGGCTAATTAAATTATACATTTTAGCTAACCGTATCTCTTAAATGCAAACACAGTTTACTAGTCTCATCCTGACCACATACAACCAACAACAATTCATATAAGCCTAGATGTCATGACATCACACTACACCAAGCGCTTGGTCCTGCTGCAGCATCGTAAAAGGGCCTCTTTTTGCCATGCTCCTAGCCTGGTTTTGGGGGTCTCAGAAAACTCAGTCTAGCTCAGAGTCAAGCTGAAGGTAAGCTTCCACACAAAAGTGTTCAGAAAAATTTTACTTATTTTACTTATTTAACACGGTCACATTGTGCGAAAAAGTGATAGGCTGCCATAAAATGATTAAAGTCCACCATGTTAAAGCTATTGCCCAGTTATACTGTAAGTAGGGAGGGGGATCATTCATTTCTATTCATATTGATACCATTATAAAGACTCGACAATCCAAAATCTTTTGTTAAAAGAGAACTGGTATTATTGCTTTAATTGCTTATAAGATTAGAAGAGCTAGGATAGGACTTTAAACAGGTCATAATTCCATATTTAGGCCTACTAATAATTTTATATTGCTGGGGAAACAAGTTTTTCACCCAAACTGTATTATTCAAGCTTCTCACGAAAAACTTAAATTTCTTTTACATTTGAACACATCACGTCATTTTATTGACCTGTGCCTAGTCTCGCAAAGCCAGACCAAACTACAGCACGTAGTATGGTCTGGAAGCACTCTGTTTAGAGCCGTCTATTCGGGTGGGGAAACCGGGGGAAACTGGACTAGCCTGTTTGTATTTGTTTAAACCAATCACAATCATCTAGGGCGGGGCTAACCCCGGGAAGTAGCAGCGGTGTCCTGCAAAATAGTGCCGGGGGGGACTTATTTTGATGGAACGTCTTCACGTCCAGAGACTGTCAGAGAAATGGCTAAACCCGCAAACGCCACACAAAAACTATTAAAGACAAAAGGAATATACATAGTGTGTTGCTTTCTAACCAGCAGACACCATACACTTTAGCCCCCGAGGAGCTCACGGGATAACTTAACCGGAGTTAACTAGCCACGTAGTGTTATCTCTGGTAACATTATCATCGGCGGTTGAGAGGACGGCTACGGCGGTCGAGTAGAATTTTTAGCATTCGAGAACTTATGTCACCACCTCCTATCGCTGTAGTCAGAGCCGTAGTCCGTCTGTTTACAGGCAGAACAGGGTTTTGACGTTGTGAGCGCTACACCAACTGCAGCAAGTAGCCGTAAGAGTTGCTAGGTGATAGTGGAAGCCGTTGGAATCTTTCCCCGTCGCTAAAACACCGCTGCTTAGTCCCTCACCAAAGAAAGGGAACGGCGGATCTTAATCTAGCTGGTTATAAGGTCCGGTGCTCAATTCAAACCCCCACGCTTCATTTTCCAGAGTTTATGAGGGTATTTCTGCCCGGGGGTAGTTGTACAATGAAGTTGGACAGCTAGGCTAGGCTAAGTTAGGCTGCGTCCCGGACCGCCGCCGCCAATATTATTATCCCGAAGTATAGCCACACTTTATTTCTGTCTACAGTAATGTGACTTCTCACACCCTGTGTGTGTGTGTGTGTGTGTGTGTGTGTGTGTGTGTGTGTGTGTGTGTGTGTGTGTGTGTGAGAGCGCTGCACATAAGCACACGGGTTGACTGTGAGCGAATTGTTTCTGAATTTGAGGGGGATCACAATAGGGGAAAGCCAGCAACCGGAAAAGGAGGGGGCTGCGTCAGGGCTGCGTTGCTTTTCGACGCAAGCGAATAGACGGTGGCGGAAGTGGTCATGCCAGACTAACCTGTGCCTAATAATAATTTTACTGAGCCGGCTTGAACACATCACATTTGAACGGTTTGCGATTTTTTTTAAAGCCAACTAGTTCTTATCCTGCAGATTTTAATATGGATTTAAAAACTATCAAATTTTTTAACTGCGGGACTTGCTACACAGTCTCTCGTTTGCGTTTGTTGATCACCGCTGCTTTGAATGAATGATGAGACGGTGCCGAGCTCGTCTGCAGCATGGTCTGCAGCGGCAGCGACTCAGCGGACAGATTTTTTATTTTTTATTTTTTTTTGGAGACAGAGTTGAAGCGGGTTGAAGGAGTTTCTTCAAGACAGTCGAAGGTACAACACTTGTACAGTCTATGATGCAGACCACTGATGGAATAATTCGCCAAAGTAAGCCTAATTAGTTGAAGATGACCCGACTCGATATTAAAAATGAGTTAGTGCCTTAGTGTCAACCACTGATCATTGATATAGCAGTTAAGAAGTTAGTCGTAAAAATCAGTGACAGTTTAACTTAGCTGGACATTCAGGCTGTCAGTTTTCAAGCTGTGTCTAGAGTCAACGAAAAGTTCTGAAACTTAGAGTGACAGTAACAGTTCTTTACAGGGCTGCTATACGCTTTAATGCAAAATCTCCTGTACCCTGCAAATAATATAAGAATGTGTGTGGCTAATACTTGCCCCAACAGAAAAGTATTCCTTTGATGCCATGCTTCTCATTTCTCATCATATTTCTCTCAGGTGCATTTTTGATTCCCTACGTATTGTTTCTACTGTCTTGTGGTATTCCAATGTTCCTCCTGGAGACCGCAATGGGACAGTTTACATCTCAGGGGTGCATCACATGCTGGAGGCACTTCTGCCCCTTGTTTGAAGGTCAGTATTTTAAACAGAACTGCATTATAAATAACTAACTAGTAATAGTTTGTCATACATACCAAAACACATCTTTCAAGGCTCATATTATTATTTTTTTCTTTCTTGGAGATGTATGTAAATGCATATGTTGGGACACAAATAAAGTTGTATCATTTAGTTAACATTCATAACAGTATTAAAACTCATTTGATAATTTAAAAAAACACATTCGGAAAAAGGTACAGAACTGAACGACTTATTTGACATTAAAGGTCACATATTATGCTAAATGCACTTTTTAAATGTGTTCTAACATATCCATGGGTCCACGGTGTGCCTAGAGACTGCCAAAATATAAAAAAAAATAAGAATCTCTCCTTTTCTCACTCCCACCCCTCCCCCCCCAATATACTCCAGTCAGAATTCTCGCCGACTATTACGTAATAGTCGGCACAGCCACATACCCATATTTTCTTTATATGTCCATGCTTCCCCCCCAGAAACGTCCACCTTGCACTAGTCTATGATAACCCCCCCATTTCTTATTGGTCCACGGCCCCGAGATCCGATGGAAAATTTTCCGAGCGACAGCCATGTTGTTTTCCCCGCTAAGCGACAAGATGCCCTTAGTACAGCCTGAATGTTACATACACCAACACAGAATGCTTTTGCTCATACTCCACTAATTTATCTTAACCACAGCAGTCTATTAATGCCTCGTTTTTAATAACACAACGGATAGGAAGCTACCTGTGCTTTTTTTTAAACGGTGAAACTAAAATAATAATTTTTATTGATAGTTTTGCCTGACTGGTGTATAGCTTTTAGTTTTGGGACAAGCAACCAGCTTTTGCTCATAACACGCTGTTTATATTCCCCACAGCAGTCTGAAAATGACTCGTTTTTAACATGACAAAGGATGGGAAGATATTCCTGTAGAAATCACACTTTGAAGCTACTGTTTTCACTGGTTTAAATCGTCTGAGTCTTATTTTTAACGTTAGCGCCCATGTAGCTTCGGTTGTAGCACCAAGTTTTGCTCCTAATACACTAACTTAGCTTTCCCCTTGCAGTCTAATAATGCCTCGTTTTTAATAACACAACGGATAGGAAGCTACCTGTGCTTTTTTTTAAACGGTGAAACTAAAATAATAGTTTTTATTGGTAGTTTTGCCTGACTGGTGTATAGCTATTAGCTTTGGGACAAGCAACCAGCTATGGCTTAGCTCCGGGTAAACACTGTGTTCGCAGTCCAGTGTTGCCAACTCTTCAGTAAGGAAAGTAGCTATTGGCTGTCCAAAAAGTCGCTAGAAGTCGCCAGATGACGTCATCGCCTAATTTGCATATTTGTAGACAGGGGTTTTATACAGTAATATTTGAATAGATGAGGTTCTAGTGTTATGAACGTTGTGATGTTGTAGGATATCATATGAATGAGACGAGCGGACAACTGTGTATCAGTACTGATGCTTTATCTCCGGGATAGCCATGCATGTCAGACTCGTTCGTGTACATACGTCATGACCCATACCATATACGGCAGTGTCGCAAACACTACATCACTCCTTTTTTTTTTAGATGTCTAACGTCACAACATTTCTGAATGGGCATACATGAACTTATGCATTGGTAACAGATGAGACCACCATTTACTTGTGGCTTCTAGTAAACAAAATAATATTTCACACAGTACCAAACAGTACACATATTTCTGGTTTCAAATATCAAATAAATGTGTTAAACCTGTGCTATAACATTCACAGTCATGTGCATGACAATCTCTGCATTATAAGTGCAAGTGTATTCGGTATGAACAGTCATTCGAAACAGCTGTCATGTCTACTGACAACAATATGAACTATGAACTATGTTGGCTTATTGCCTTTGACCAACATCTCACACGTAGTCCCTGAGGTATGGAGGGCGCTGTCGTATGGCTCTGGAGGGGTACCTTTGTGGCATTGGTGAGGCACCAGCGACAGTGTCACCCTCGTCCTCTTCGTCGGGATCTGATGGAATGTTCTGTATCTCTGGATTCACCCTTTTGAAGAAAGATGAATTGCGCGTAATGGAATGTCCATCTCTGGTCGCAGTGACCATTGAGCCCTTCACTTTTGAAACAGTATGTGGCTCGCTGTTGTAGGGTGTGGTAAGCTTGTTGTGCTTGGGTTGTTTGTGAAGCACCGTGTCGCCAGGAATGAGGGGGTGTGGTTTCGCGTGACGGCGTGCGTCTGAGTTGCGCTTCATTTTGGCCTTAGCTGTGTTGTCTCTGTCTCTGATCGTGTGGTCAATGTTCTTTTCGATGGTTGAGGTGAGTGTGGGGACCTTTGTGTGCATCTTGTACCGTAGTACTAATTCGGCTGGTGATACTTCCGTGGTGCTGTGAGGTGTAGAGCGATACTCACGGAGGAATGTGTTGAGTGTCTGCTTCCACGGGATGTTCACAGTCTCTGACACTCGGATGGCTTTCCCGAGTGTGCGCATGAAACGCTCTGCTGTCGCGTTGGCCTGAGGCCAGAGGGGTGTTATCTTCCGATGATGGAAACCTAGACAGTCAGCAAACTTGGAAAACTGTTCACAGTTGAATGGTGGACCATTATCAGTCTTGACCACTCGGGGTATACCAAACATGGAAAACACTTTGTCAAACACTGGGATAACTGTGTTAGCTGACGTAGACCTTATTATCTCAACTACAGGGTAGCGTGAGTACTCGTCTATAATAACTAAGAGATACTCTCCCGTAGGGAGGGGGCCATAGAAATCTGCACTGACATTAAGCCAAGGGGCTTCTGGTAGGTCTGACATTCTCAGGGGCTCTGACTGGGCTATGGGTGTGTTTGCTTGACATGCTAAACAGTTCTTTACAGTCTGTTCTGCTTTCTGATCGATGTCGGGGAACCATACCTTTGACCTGAGAAGTGTCTTTGTTTTAACAATGCCCTGATGTCCTTCATGGGCTAACTGTAACACTCTGTGTTCAAGGGACTCTGGGATGATGATCCTCGTGCCTCGGAGGATGATGTCGTTGCTGGGCAGCATGCTCAGCTCTTTGCTGACTCGGATGAATTTCTTCAGAGTAGCAGCATGCTGTGTGTTGTCGGTGATCCTGTGCCACGTGTTGTGTCTGATGTAGGAAGCGACCTCCTGAAGTATCGGGTCCTTGAGTGTTTCTCCTCTGATCTCGGCCAGGGTCATTGCTTTGGGTGTAGCATGGTGGGCGATGAAGTTCACATATTCTTCTGCTACCTTCCCTGCTCTTGTAGATTCTCCCATTGGTGTCTGGATGGGGTGACGTGACATGTAGTCGGCGGGGTTCTCTGCGCCTTTCCGGTATTCCACGCGAAAGTTGTAGGGTTGGAGTCTCAGTCCCCATCTCTCGATTCTCGCCGGTGGTTTTGATTTGGGGTTATTCCAGATCACTTCGAGGGCTTTGTGGTCTGTGACCAAGGTGAAGGGGTTTCCGTAGATATATAAGTGGAAATGTTCACAACTCCACACGATGGCCAATGCTTCCCGTTCAGTCTGTGAGTAACGTCTTTCCACATCACTCAGAGCACGGCTGGCATATGCTATGGTGTGCCTCACCCTTTTTTTGTCCATTTGATAAAGAATGGCGCCTAGGCCTACTGGGCTGGCATCCACGATCAGCTCTGTGTCCTTGGCTGGATCAAAGTACGCCATGACTGTGTCACTGGTGAGGCTGTCTTTGATTGTCTTTAGCGCCGCAGTGTGCGCCGGTCCCCAGCTCCATTGCGTGTCTTTTTTTGTGAGCTCGCGTAGTGGAGCGGAGACGGTGGCAAAGTCTGGTATGAATCGTCCGCAGTAGTTTGCCATGCCAAGAAGGCTTCTGACCTCCGACGGGTCCTGTGAGTCGTTGGCCTGCTTGATGGCGGTGACCTTTTTGGGGTCGGCTGAGATCCCGTCTGCTGAGAAAATTAACCCGAAGAATTCAAGGCTGGATTTGTCAAACTCGCACTTTTTGCGATTAAGTGTGAGACCTCTCTCTTTCAGTCTCTGGAACACCGCTCTGAGGGTGTCGTCGTGTTCAGCCTGTGTCTTGCCATGGATGATGATGTCGTCACTGACACCGCTGATCCCTTGTAATGTCTGGCATATTGCGTTCTGGAACACCTCCGCTGCAGACGATATTCCAAAGTTCAGGCGTTTGTATCGCCTCAGACCCTGGTGTGTGGTGAAGGTTGTGATGTATCTGCTGGCCGGGTGAAGCTCTAACTGATGATACCCGGCAGTCAGGTCCAGCTTGGAGAAGACCGTAGCGCCGTTGAGCTCATGGATGACGTCGTCCATGGTGGGTGTGATGTGACGTTCGCGCTGTATGGCGGTGTTGGCTTGTCTCATGTCGACGCAGATCCTCACTTTATCTGGGTCTTTTGGTTTGGGAGGCGTCACAATCGGGGAGACCCATGGCGTGGGGCCTGTGACTGTCTCTATGATGTCATCATTCTCGAGTTTCATCAGTTCGTCTTCGACTTTTTTCCGGATGTGAAATGGCACCTGTCTGTGTGGCTGACAGGTAGGCTGCATGTCTTTGTTGATGTGTAGCTTGACTTGACAGTCTTTTAGTTTGCCTATTCCCTGGAAGAGCTCTGGGTAACTGTCCACCAGCTCGTCTGCAACTGTTCTGCCGCTTGTGGAGGAGACGCTGTTGACTATTTTAATCAGGCCAAGCTCATCAGCTGTTTTGTAGCTTAGCAGAGAGCAGCCATCGCCGTCCAGCACGTAGAACATGCCCTTAGTCTTTTTGTTCCCCGCCTCTATGTCACAGTTGAATGCTCCAGCTATGGGCAGTGGTTTGGCGCAGCCATAGGGATATATCTTTACGCTGACTGTGGTGAGCTGGGGGCGCGGAGTCATTGTGTTGAAAACAGACTCACTGATAATATTCACTGCAGCTCCAGAGTCTATGAGTGCTGATATCTTGGTATCGTTGAGCTTGATGCATGTCTGTGGCTGCATATTGTCACTGTTGCTGTTTAATACAAACACATATTTCTCATCGCTGCTAGACGAGTTATAGTCATAATTTTGCTCTGTGCTGGTCACATTGTACACTTGGGTCTGTGTTGTTTACCTTTCTCTCTGTCTGCGTCTTTTGGTACACACCCTTTGGTTGATTCTTGTTGCTTAGATCTGCATTGTCAAGCAAAGTGATTCAATTTACCGCATGCTTTGCAGTCTTTGCCCCGTGCTGGGCAGTCTCCTTCATGTGGGTATTGTCCTCCACAGTTCCTGCAATTGTTGTTGGGCTTGCCTCTCCCAGTGTATTGGCTGGACCGCCAATTCTGCTGGATCACATTCACTGATGCAGTAGCTATCTGTTCCATGCCCGCTGCTTGCTGCTCGGACAGTTCTAGCGACCTACCATGGTCGAGAAGGTCATCTAAGTCCTTGTCAGGCTCTCTCAGCACGCGTTGGCGCAGCCTGGTTGAAGTGCAGCTTTGAATCAGCTGTGCTTTGATCTCTTTGTCTGTGTCCGCAAACTCACAGTTCTTTGCAAGCATACGTAGTCTAGTGCAGTATGTGTCCAGATTTTCGCCTGACAGTTGCACTGCCTTTCTTTCATTTAATTTATTACGGCTCACGGCCATAGCACATGGCATGGAGCACAAAATTCAACTGAAATCATTACAAAACAAAACAATGGTGCACGGCAAGGAAAAACAAAACAAAACAAAACAAAACAAAAACATCACTTAAACAATGGCAAAACATTTCTCAAAAAGGCACCTGTTTTAACAATAACCCCTGGGTCTGAACATGTAAACTTGATATTGAGTGTTCTTTTTGGGGGTGAAGTACGATTCGAGCCTTGCCTTTACGTCCGCATATTTGTCTCCCTCTTCTGCGAGCGTGTCGTATACATCATACACACGCTCTCCTGCTAGGTGCAGCAGCAGTGCCTTTAGCCTAGCAACGCCGGTGATGTTGACAGCAGTAGTGTAGTTTTCAAACCTCTGCACCCATTTGGTCCATCGCGGTCCCACCGAGCTTGGATCCATTTCTGAGTCAAATGCATGAAGTGCAGGAGTGTGCGCGAGCGACATGACGAGTGCGGCGTGTAGCGTTGGCCACTCAGTACTCGGAATGTTGGCTATGCTAACTGTGAAGCTAGCTAGAGTACCGCAGTCTACGAGACGTTTTATATTCCTCTTCTCTTCCGGACTTTATAGTTCCATATTTACCCTCGTCGCCAATGTGATGTTGTAGGATACCATATGAATGAGACGAGCGGACAACTGTGTATCAGTACTGATGCTTTATCTACGGGATAGCCATGCATGTCAGACTCGTTCATGTACATACGTCATGACCCATACCATATACGGCAGTGTCGCAAACACTACAAACGTGACAATTACATAAACAACCAACGTGGTAATGTTAAGTCTAGCAGTAATCATACATGCTCATGGTTTAAAAAAGCACTGCATAACATTTTGAATTGCACTACTCGTAGACTGTAGAAGAGGTGGGAAAAGCTGCTAACTGCTAATAGTGATGCTAACGGAACACGAGCGGAGAGGTGTATCTCCTGCTCTGACCGCAGCTGGGAGGGGCTGCTGCGCGAGGACCGGGCCGTCTGTCAGTGCTCTGTTACGGGGGACGGGCCGGGAGGCTCCCGCTGCTCGTTGAGAAGCGTTAAATGTGATACTTGCTTCGGCGAAAAAGTCACCAATTACACCAGAAAAAAAAGCTAGATTTGTCGCTTGTCGCTGTTTTGAAAAAAAAGTCGCCAGGGGGGCTGAAAAGTCGCTAAATATAGCGACAAAATCGCTAAGTTGGCAACACTGTCGCAGTCACGCAGTGTCTCTCTAGTATCTCGAGAGCATGGCAGAGACGGTGGGAGAGCCCCATGGACATATAAAGAAAGCCCGGCAGAGAGGTGGGAGGGGCCAGCCAGATCGCACAAATATAGATCATCCTGAGACCAAAGGACAATCAGGGTATAGAGCAGGGCTATTCAATAGGCGGCCCGCGGGTCGGTTCCGGCCCGCAAAGGAAATTTTTTTTTATAATTTTTTTTTTTAGTGGTGCACAATTAATGTACTAGCACGTGCGATGTGTGCTTTTGCATGGTCATAACTGCGCGAAAGGCCGCGATCTGCAGTAAATAAATGTGCACATGTGTCTCCAAGCGTTTCTCTATCAGCTGCTCTGTGTATGCAGCTTTGTGGGCGCGATTGTACCGCAGTGTAAGTATATGGTCCATTATTTGTATTTACTGTGTCTGCACAATATTGCACCAGTAGAACTTTGCATGTTTGCACAAAATGTGTACCTTCACATAGCAAACAAAATTGCACAACTGTAAAGTCAGTGTCTGTAGTTTTGCGCCGCGCCTCCCATGACCCTGGACAGTGACCCCTTGACAAACACATTTTTGGGTGGGAACACTGTAAGGCAGTGTTACTCATTGCGCGGCTCGCATGGCAGTAAAAAAATACTGTGAAATGATCATGCAGTTAATACAGATATTTCATAAAACCATTAAAAACAAACAGATCTATAACATTAAACCTGTTAAACTAACGTGGCTGCTCTCTTACAAATACTTATTAAAATAATAAGTCAACAGCGGCGTTACAAGGTGGAAATACAGACTAGAAAATATATTTAAACTTGCCCTACGCAGACTGACAGCGGGGTTGCCAGATTTTCGGTTTTCATGCATTACAAGGGAGAACGTGCTCTCTATGCTACTGTGGGCAAAAAGAAAATAACTCGCGGCCAATAAAAATATGTTATCACAAGCATGCTCACGAATATGGAGTATATTAAATAATTTGCAAAAAATAGATCTCGTTTTATATAGCTAAATTGGACATTTAAATTGGAGGATACTAACAACCTGGCAACCATACGCACGGTACCGCAACAACGCTAGCTTGGATGCGATTTCAACATTTCATGCTGGCTATTTAATTTAACTGGTGTTATAAGGACTAAGATTGACTGAAAATTTATAGATTTCTAGTCATAACCAGTTGGGCACCAGGTGGACAGATACAAAGCTCCACAAACGAGGAAAATTAAGTTGTTTTGGCTAAACTGCATATTGTATGTTCACTTTGATCAGGCAGGGTTCCCAATGTCTCTGAATTATTCCAGAAAAATAATAGGCTGCTAAATAGCTCACATAGGACACAGTTGAATTAGCTTCTTAATTTTCCTCTCATAGTGCACCTGATTGATGCATTTACCTTTTTGAAAGGTAAAAAAAAAAAAATTATTCCAGGGGGGTATTATATGAACACATCCATTTTGATTGATAATATGTCATTCATAATTTTTTTTTTTTACAAATATTTGAATAAAAAGTAGGATAATCATTTATTCTTCAATAGCTTCCATGTTATGTGACCCAGTGTCTCCAAATTATTCCAGATAATAGTACACAGTCACTCAGTTCTTCATTTTCCTCCAAAAGTGCACCTGATTGATGCATTCTGGGTTAAAAAGTACCACATTTTCTTCCGGGAGAGCATGCCCCCAGACCCCCCTAAGGACTGGGTTCCCTATGTCTCACAAAATTCTGTGGGAAACACTGGTTCATGAATTACATATTAATTAGCAGGCTTGCTTATGTATGACTGGATTTATAGCTTTTGATACTCTGCGGTAAAAATGGCTCTCCTGTTGACTTTGTCCTGTCAGTGCGTCTCCTGAAAAAAATTGTGAATACCACTGCTGTAAGGTGTTGCACTTAGAGTAGCCTACATTTATTTCTATGTTTTTTGATAAGCTGTTGGACTCTTAGTAAACCTAGGCCTACCTGTATTTTGATAAGCTGTTGCACTTAGAGTACATTTATTTCTATGTATTTTGATAAACTGTTGCACTTAGAGTACATTTATTTCTATGTATTTTGATAAGCTGTTGAAGAGTTAACCTATTGTGTTTTCCTGAACTGATAAGATTGTTAAACACTTAAACAACAGGCAGCCTATGTTAATCAAATAAGGATTTTTTTTGATAAGCTGGTGAACTCTATTTGATAAAATAAAGACAATATATGCACTCCTATGTCGTTGTAGTGTTTTACAGTATATGTAGCTACTGATGTGATGCTCATCAATTTTAGGCATTTTTTTCTGGCCCCTCATTTTGGATCATTTCCACCAACCGGCCCCCATTCAAAACTAATTGAATAGCCCTGGTATAGAGGCTTGCTACAATAAATGATCTGAACGGGTTTTTCAGCATACATCTAAAAAAATTACACCTAAAAGTATTAGGGACTACTTAGACCATATAAAATTGACAGCAAAGTGCATAATATGTGAGCTTTAATGTGGATATTTAGTTATGTGCCGGGACTGTTGTAGTGTAAAATTAATTGAACTTTATTGAATAATTATGCTATCTTTCGATTGTGGGGAAAACTTTGGAATTTGTGCATTGTAAATTTCCATAATATTCATAACAAACGTCAGACACAGGAGTTTATCCAGTTTATCCAATAGTGTGTCCGATCTAGTGTGACTGTGTACAATGTGTGAACAGAACCGTCAACAGGGCTTTACATGTCGCAGAGACACATGTCGCAAAGACACAGAGTGCTGCTGGTAGGCTAAGTGTCAAATAGGGATGGCCATTTAGAATTTTTTCTTTAACCGGTTAACCACAAGATTTAACGGTTATTAACTGGTTAACCGTTAAGATTTAATGTAGCCTATTTATGAAATACCTGAAACATTATAGCAGGGCTCCCGACCTTTTTTTGTCCCAAGGACCTGCATATTAATTTAAAAACAATTCAGGGACCAATAGCCAATACCTACATTTTGAGATTCACACAGCACCTTGTCTGTTGTGAGAAGAGGTCTAGTTTGCGAATGTAGGAGCAGAAAGTGAAATAAGTGACTGAAAAGGGACAAACACACACACACAGGCTTAGGGGATGGGTAGCCTACCTAAACCCGGTGCTAAGTAGTGCTGAGCAGTGAGCACGGGGCAACATTTATTGTATTGTATTTAACAGTATTGATAAGCTCCGACGTTATCAGTACTGCATAACGGTACTTTACGCTTTTGTTTATGACGGATTTTCGCTATTGATCCTCGCACACAAGCATGGCAGACTTCTCTGTGTCTGTGCAGGGGCACAGTGATCACTGCCTGTCTGTCACTCTCTCACACACACTCACTGAGACGGTGATAGATGCAGAACAGCATCCACCTCAAGAAGGCTAATGCTAGAGCTATGTTAAGCTAGCGGGAGCCCATGCTGTTAATTAAATTATACAAACACATGGCAGGGGAGTGTTGTGACCATAAGTTGTGACTTACTACCTTTAAGGAGCGTACCATGGACCTATTATAAAGTTGAGAGTAGCCTACACGACTCTTTTCATTCTTTACCGACAGTTGGCATTCTTACATCCGGTTTAGCGATATCAAAATATCAGTCCGGATTTCAGAGAAATTAAGACGATTTAATTTTTTTTTAACCGTTTAACCTTTAGTATTAACCGGTTAAAGATCTTCTTAAGGGTTAACCATGGACATCCCTACTGTCAAACAAAGTTAATGGATTGTTGGCATTAATTAAACTATTCTTTGTTCAACCAAGTCCCTGGAATAAACCTAAACCAACATGCGTTCTGACTCCACTGCCCTGCCTGCGGTCAAAAGTCTTTAAAAATAGGTCACACATTTTTTTATAGAGGGGGCGGAGATGGCAGAAGCAAAGTGATTACAGGGCCTGCTGGATCGCCAAAATAAGAGAAAGAGCTTCCCGAAAATCTACATAGTTTTTTGTGATGTGATTCGTGTCAGGTTGCTCTATAGCAGTTTTTAACAAGAAATTAAGACCAGAAAAGTAGTATAATAGGATCTCTTTAAAGCACTCTACACCTCCAAGAGGTGCTAAAATCTTAACGACCCATTCCACTTCTGAGCAGACATGCTTGTCCGGACCCGACTCACCTTCCTCAGAACAGCTGCATCAGCTAGCTTTGTCTCCAACTCCTGTTTGAATCTGCTTCTTAACATGCATGGTGCACCAATGCTTTAAACTGAGTGGTGACACATGACCAATCAGCAATCCAGATGGAGCTACAGTAGCAATGCTTTCTTTCTCACTCTGACCATGACATGTCCATCTCCTCAGGGATTGGTTACGCGACCCAGGTGGTGATTGCATATGCCGCAGTGTCTTACATCGTCATCCAGGCGTGGGCCTTCTTCTACCTCTTCTCGTCCTTTAGCGCAGAGGTTCCATGGGCCACCTGCAGAAACTCCTGGAACACAGGTAATAATAGACAGGTGCAGAAGTTAACTACATATGTGTCTACTTAACATTGGGTTTACCCGAGAACAGCCAACTTACTGTGTTTAATAGAGATCCTTGTAGTGGTGACACAAGGAATTACTTGAAGGTTTGCAGAAAAATGGGTCAAAAGCAGTGGTTGGCTATAGGCCTTCTTAAGGTGCCAACACACTGCACATCACCGCGCGGCGAGTTTACATAGAAAGTCAATGTATTTCTCGCGCCGCCGCGCGAATCGGCGGCCGGCGGCGAGCGGTTCACGCGGCGTGGCGCAAATGGGGCGGCACAGAAGTTGAAAATATTGAACTTTTCGCCGCCGGCCGCGCCGCGATAGCCAATCAGCGTTGAGCTCCTCCCGATGTCACTCGCCCAGCGGGAAGAAACTGGGCGTGCACATTCAATGAGTCATCGGGCGGCGGACACAAATGAGCCAAAATGATCACGCGGCGCGGAACCTGCGATTCGCGTGGCCAACCGCCGCGCCGTGGTGTGCAGTGTGTTGGCACCTTTACAGCTGATGAAATGGTTGGAGGCAGTTGAATAGGAGGCAGGTGATTCACAACAAGAGCGACACACACACACACACACACACACACACACACACACACACACACACACACACACACACACACACAGAGGCCAACAGGGGAAACAGAAGTCACAGAAGGAGAAGGAAACCCAGGGGAAAAAAGGGAAAACACCAGGCCACCGCCAACATTGTGTGTTCATTTTATACCTTCACTACAGCAGTAATGATGAAAGACCCAGAAGCTTGTGGGTCAGTCAGTCTTATTTGAATTTTATACATTTTGGGGACAGAGGGAATCATTTTGATGAGAATGTAGAACTGGGTCTGTCTTTTTGTTTTCAAATCCTATCTACACTGTGATCAATTGAAATATCTCCTTTTTTCCTCAGAGTCTTGTGTCGAATTTGATAAAAGAAATTTGTCATCCAACTGGACAGCAGCTGCGAACGCAACAACACCTGCAACAGAATTCTGGGAGTAAGTGTTATTCCCACCTACCTTTTCTTCATACGATGATATCTAATTCAACAATAAAAAGATTATTTTAGTTTTTGTCTTTCTCTGTCTTCCCTCTTTCTGTAAAGAGTTGTTTGCACCCGTAGATACAATTGGACACATACGTATTAGGAACATTGGTTCAAGTAATTCAACATGGGTCAACTGTGAGAGCATATCCATGTTGCTTAGTCTATTACAGTTCTGAGGAGTTTCCTATATCGGCCACCAGAGCCATGTTTCAGGTAGCAGGTTTTACATACTCTGAGTTTAATCTTGCGCTCTGAGTTGGTCAACTCAGAGTTGGTCAACTCAGAGCGCAGGGTTGATGAGTAACTCTGGGTTTTCGGTTTCAGAACAGTGGATCAGCGTTGGGTCAATCAACTCTGAGCATGTTCACTCTGGGTTGAGCGCGTGCGTAAAAGCCATCGTCAATGGATCGCTGATAACATGATTCACCATGGAAACAGAAGAAACAAATGCTTGATCCTCCCACTTCTCCACTTCTAAAAAAAAGAAAAAAACTTCTCCGCTCCTCCCATTAGAGTTAGAAATATTAACGAATGGGTTTATGGTATGGAGAAGAATTAACGGGGATATTATCTCACAACTCTGATCTAATCACCTCGGCCATTCAGAAAAAAACGGGGGAACATTTTTTCTCAATAGAATCATTACGCTTCCATATGAGAAGCAATCTATTTTAAGAATTAAGTTACGCATATCAGCTGCAGCAAAAGTAGGCTATTAAGCTTGCGCTGCACATCTTTGCTGACAGTGTTTTATATTCGCTGTATTATGTAGGCAAGCTATAATAAGGCCTACTGTGCAGTAAACAGACTGTCGCTTCTTTTAAATGGGGAGTGAAAGACATTAACGTTTGACACATTAGATGACAGTTTCCATTGATTGATTGATTTATTACCAGATCCCTCGTCCTCAAGTGATCACAGCTTAAATTATTATATTATTTCTATATTCATATAAGGCTATTTAACGAAGCTCGTCTGTGACTTTGGGATGACACAAGTGAACAGTAACGATCGCATGCAGCCGCATAATTACATTTCAACCTGACAGACATCTGTTCAGTGGCACAGACGTTAAAAAATGTCCTATTAATAAAAATATACATACAATACAAATAGGTTTATTAATCTGAATGTAGAGCCTGTTTACGATGCGTAAGGAGGCCGCCTATGAATGAACGAGAACTGAGAAGCTGAGAACAAGGCCACTGATCAGATAAATGATCGATCAAACGTAAAATCATCAGTACATGATAAAAACATCCCAATGGAGATTTCTATGGAGTGATTTTGCTTTAAACTGTACAGGGACGCGTTGTAACAGTGACTCTTTCTTCAGTCGGAGCTGCAGCGTAACAAACTCAGGGTAGGTCTAACCACCTCCCGAGCAGGTTAGAGCCACGGCGTATGTTGCCGCAGTAACTAGCCTCGTTCGACTTGCGCAGGTCTGAGCAAGACCTGCGCAACTATGACGCGTGTCTTGCTGAGCGCACAACAAAAATGCTGTGCGCTCAGCAAGCCGAGCGTCATAATTGCGCAGGTCTTAGCAAGACGGCGACATGTCGAACGAGGCTATTGACTCTCGGTTGCGCTGAACCTGCTACCTGAAACGGAAAACCGAGAGTTTCCACTAACTCAGAGCGAACAAACTCTGGGTTGCCTCAAAACCAGCTACCTGAAACAGGGCTCTGTTTGCATGGCGTATCAATGTTTTGGGTCAGAGCTGTACGCGGTGAACCATAACATTCTGGAGTATAAAGGAGATGAGATATATACAGCTAGCCTAAGTCTCTCGTAACAGGCTCCAAGGTTGTCACAGTGTCTGAGATATAGGAAGACACACAAAACAGGCATAACTTAACTATTCATCTTTACCATTAATATATATTTTTTTTATTATTATTCTTCCGGACAATTACACATAATACATAATTTTCTCATTGCATATTCATACATATTACTTTGTGTTATCGTCCGAAGGGAAGCAGGAGAAGCCAAAGGCTTATCGGGTCCCGCCCCCACTGCCATAAGATTCAGATACAGAGATACACAGCTACTAAAAAAATAAATATTAAAAAAAAATATTAACCATACTAAAGACTGAAAATGTCCTCACAAATATTGCCAAAGCATAGAGGATAATATAATTCAACAATAAAAAAAGTCATTTTTGTTTTTGACTTTCTCTGTCTTCCCTCTTTCTGTAGAGAGTTTTTTGCACACCATATATACAATTGGACACATATTAGGAACATTGGTTCATCAGTCCAAGTAATTCAACATGGGTCAACTGTGAGCTATGTTGCTTAGTCCATTACAGTTATGAGGAGTTTCCTATACCGGCCACATGTTTGCATTTTACTGTAATAGCAATGCCTTTAGTTCCACAATCAATCAAAATGTCAGCACACTTTGATTGATAAATTTAAACTATAATTGTTTTATGTCCTTCTTTGTGTTAATTGTTAGCATGCTAACACAATGCTAAAACATTGCACCTGCTTAATATCTGTGTGTTATGGTTGTCACTTTGAGCATGTTAGCATGCTGATGCTCAAATCAACTCAAACCACTAGAATTTCTGTAGTCTAGTTCTATGATTGACAGAGGCAACTTTCTTTCTTTCTTTCTGAGTTAAAATGGGCTAATAAGTATGAACTGAACACATTTCAACAAATTAATTTTGCTACGAAGTTACAGAGATCCAAACTTAAACAAAATAACATTTGTGATGGATTTGTTACAGTCGTCCACCAGCATTCAAGTATTTGGCCGCTACATACAAATACGTTTGGCAGCAAAGGCACAAAACTGGGCGTGGAAATTTTTCCACCTGGCTTTTGCAAAGTCATGGTCAGTATTTCTTAATAGATAACATGCAGCACATTTAGTACAAGATGTAGTTTAAGGCAGGGGCGTTTCTAGGTTTATAAAACATCCGGGGCTCAGCCCAAGAAGGAAAAGGCCAGTGCGTGTGCACAGCACGTGGCAAATGTTTTTGTTTGCTTTATTGCGCTTGCACATTTTTTCATAATGCTAAACAAAATAGAAAGGCAGTTTATTATAGCTTTAAAAAGCTACCTGACTGCTGTGCTGCTTATCCCCAGACATCTAAAGTTCCATTCAAGTTATTTCAAAGTAAAATGGATACAAGTGAGACAGACCTTACTTTACCTATATCAAGGGTGTCAAACTCATTTTCACAAAGGGCCACTCTACGATATGATAATCACACTAAGGGCCGACCTGGAGTTTACTGATATGCCTTCTTTTTAATCCAAAAAGTAAAAACAACATATCTATGAATACATTGTATACAACCTGCGTACATGGGCATAAGCTAGGTTTCATTTCAACATTTTGGAGGACTAATTATAGGTGGGGGTATTGGGGTGAATGTTTGAGCGTCAAACACTTAATTTCCTGCATTCTGGTAGATTTTTATCCATCGATCTGTGCCTTTTCTGCATCAGTTTATAGTGGACATTATAATTTTCTTCTGTGAAGGAAAAGACAACATTCAGGTTCCTTTTTTAGGAATCATGACTCAGCACCAGTGTACACTATTGATGACACTTTAGATTGGTAATGAAATGACAGCAACCATTGGAAATTAAAAGGGTGGGCTATCAGCTAACATTAGCTAGTTAGCTAAATTGTAACTTAAGGCAAAACTTAGGAGCCAGATAATGTTAGCATTCATCCAGACCCTTGACACAATCAATCACCAATATTAGCATGCTATTTAGCCAAATTGGCCTATTAGCCCACAGAAAACTGACATATTTTCTTAGATGCAAGTTCATCAATTCACGGCTTAAAATCCTGAGCTGTGGAACTTTCAACAGAAATTCCTAGAAGTAAGATACGTGAGTGTCCTAACCATCGGGAGTGTGTGCGACCTGCGGATAAGGCATGGACCTATAGGGATAAGGCACAGGCTCCTCATGCAGGAAAACGAGACGCCACTGGTTTAAGCAATGAAAACAATTGTCATTTAGATGCCACTGGAACAACTGGTTGTGTCTCTACGGGAGGATTTTCTTTCCTTCAAACAATTTCATGAAGTTGACTTTAGTTAGTTGATACTGTTTGAGAAACTGACTCTTTTCGAGACACTACACTTTCTGGCCAGCTACAAACTGACAAAAATGACTTATCACATCTTTCGTCCATGGCATATGCTGATTAATTTGGTTGCACACTGCACAGGGCTGATTTGTGTGTTGGGAATCACTCATGTTAAGCAGCATGATTGTAGATTAGTTTTGAAGTTGTATTGCTGTATTCAAGTGTTTTTAGAAATATCCCAATTACTCATTTCCAGCTGAAACTAATACAATGTATTTCCACAGGGCCAAACTCATTTGCTTGTTTTCAACATGAATACAGTGCAATGTCGTAATAAAGCCGTGTGATCATTTACATAGATCAGTGAGTCTTCACTATCATAATAACTTTCTTTATGAGAAATCCTGAATAAAAGTTCCCAGTGTGTTTGCCTCCAAACTGTTTTACTGACTCCACTTTGGGAATGTGTTGTGTTTCCTTACAGGAGACGAGTGCTTGGTATATCTAAAGGGATTGATGAGATTGGTAGCCTGAGGTGGGAGCTGGCCTTGTGTCTTTTACTGGCATGGATCCTGTGCTACTTCTGTGTTTGGAAAGGAGTGAGATCCACCGGAAAGGTAGGAAGTTGGAAGTCTTTCATATGGATAATTATGTATTATTTAAGTATTTTAGAGTTTGTTCATTTTACTCAAGGAATTCTTTTAACCCTTTTTTTCTTTTTCTTTTCATGTTATCTATATTAATTGGAAAAAATTTGTTTCCTCATTTGGTGTTTTGATGTGAGTAGTCTATTGTCGTCCTGGAGGAGATTAATTATGAAAAAATTTTCAAACTCAATTAGATATTTTCTTTTCGTCATTTTAATCCAAAATGAAGATGGACCTGCTTAGCATTTTCATACATGTTACAGGGCCTAATGGGATGTATTAGTATTCATTTGTCACTAATCTGTACAGTATGTTGTCAAAATGCATATACTGTAACACAGAGTATACAAGAACACCTCTTACTCTTTTCCAAGAGGATTGAATATTCAGTCATATGATATTGGTCACATTCAGCAAACTCTCTTAACTGCGCAAACTTGTCATAAAAAAAACAGCACATGGAAATAAATCACATTAAACAGAATCAGTAATATCTTTAATATCTACTTTAATCTTTAAGTGTAGTTTTGTTGTATGAATCAACCAATAAATTCCTTTGTGTACTTAAATGTAGCTTCAATGGATGATAATAAGGACAAGGAAGTAACTTGGCATTTTAACCAAAGGTTAAATAGGGAACAAAACTGAAGTTCGGGAAGAAATAGTGTCATCAACACTGATATTCTGCAGAACCTATAAAGCAATACATTATTACATAATTAGAAAAGCATTTGTTTTTTTTGTTCTTTAGTCAATCCAAAGTCTATACACTTGTTGGCTAAATTATGTATCGAGTGGACTAGTGTTTAACCGGTTGAGTCTTTTAAACGTGCATCGCTCTTTCTCACAAGTCCTTCATTATTCCAAGATTTGAGTTAATCATCCCGAACCTGTATTTCTGTATCCCATCATTGCTGGTCATTTTGGGAATGTAACCCAGAAAATAATATTTAATTTCTATGTTCTTCAATAATAAAAGTTACCCCTGTTATTGTAGCTTTCGTATCTGCATAACACATTGCACCACAATAACTTCATGTTGGCTGTGCGGAATATCAGAGTATCTAAAACCTTCACCCCCCACTTCAGTTTTGTTTCAGTGTTTCAAAAAATACTTAAAGGAGAAGTAAGTGATATTTTTTGTTATTATATGTGTTAAATCACTCTATATTCATACAGCAATCACTTAAACAGTATGCATAGTTCACAACACAGGTCTCCCAGTCATTCAGCTTTGCAGTAATTGCCAGATAAAATTGTTGAGTTTCCCGTTCGTTTTTATCCAATCAGGAGACAGAGCGCTATAAAGAGACGAGTCGAACGATCCTCGCTGCTTTCCATCGAAGCACTAGCTGCACGTTCATGTGGTGGTGACGTAGGGACGAGGGAGGGGACTGCTAACTGCAGTCACTGACAGGAAGTTAGCTAAACAGACCATATCACTTAATTCTCCTTCAAGAATATAATTTGTAAAATGCCAGATTGTTACTCACTTTTTCCTCATAGTCTTGTTTTCTTCTACTGAACCAACATTAAAGCATCAGCAGGAACCAGCTACACAGTCAGGAAGTATTAATTTACCACGTCCCCTCATATTGATTTCTTTTTAGATTTTCTCCTGTGTAACTCTTACCTGTAGCAGTTCTGTTGCAGATTCTTTTTTGTTTTGAATGATATGTGTCAAACAAGCTTACAAGCAGAAATCTTCCTTTGTCTCATGTTAACAGGTAGTTTACTTCACAGCCACTTTCCCCTATGTGATGCTGGTGGTTCTGTTAGTCCGTGGACTCACTTTACCAGGAGCTATGAAAGGCATAGCTTTCTATCTGTATCCTGACCCAACAAGGTTGGTGGACCCTCAAGTAAGTGATAAAGTTATTCAGTATAATTACCAAGACAAGCTGTCAGCTTAATCAAGAAGTCTAAATACTGTAAAAGACTCCAGTTCCATAATATATACTACTGTAAGGGTTCAGTTTAAAGTTAACTCATATTCTGGTTCGGCTTCTGCTTAGGTTTGGATGGATGCAGGGGCACAAGTTCTTTTTTCTTTTGGGATTTGTCAAGGGAGTTTGACAGCTCTTGGCAGTTACAATCAGTACAACAACAATTGTTACAAGTAAGTGTTCTCTGCTTTTTGTCGTATTCACATTTAAATGCATTGCTAAAACATACCATATGCAGATTAGCTACAAGTTTAGTCAATTAGTTGTTTTCTTGTGTTCTCAAACACACTATTATTTCTTGTTTTTTTCATTATTGATTAATCTGATGATTATTTTTTGTTTACTTTTTTTCCCTCAACAAAACAAAAAAAACAACAAATAAGAAATTGTGTAATATGGCCATCATTATTTTTGTAGGCCATATTTTTTCAATTGTTTGACTTGACTTGTGAACCCCAAATATAATTTGACTGACTGAAATTCACACATTACAAAGAATGCCAGAAAATCCTTCGATTTCAAAGCCGGAGCCAGCATTGTTAAGAATCCTTGTTTCTGAGAAGGAAACATGCAGCATCTGTACTTTCAATGCCATATTATTATAAAAATTGGATGTTTATTGTTCCAAGACTCTGGCCTTATTTAGTACCTAAAATAATGGGATACAACGGAAGAAAAAGGCAAAATAAAGTCAAGTCATCAGTAAGTCAGTAAGGTCTAGGAACCCCAGGCTGCACCTGATACTATACATCCTCTCTTCGCTCCCTTTCTACACATGTAGAAATGTTGAGTGATGAGCAGCGGGTTATTCTTCTGGCAAACATTTTGTTTGAAGAAAATCAAAAATCCAATAAGACCACCTCAGAGTAAATTGATGCAGACTGTGTTGTGTGTTGCTTACATCATCCCTGCGTTCCGAATCGCATACTTTCTACTATTTAGTATGGAAGAAAAAAGATTTAGGATGTCCCGATTCTTGAGGCCAGATTTAGGATGGTTAGAAAGACCCGGATGTCAACTACACCCGGCCAAGATTGTTAGTATTGAAAACAGCATCCTATTTGGGCAATTCTGACCCATATCGACGGAGCCTCCATATGAAAACAAACAGGGATGCGACGGATATGAAAACAAGAGGCAAGATTAAGGCACAATGAATGATGAAATAAATAAGTAAAAGTATGTCCCAATAGTATGCCTACTGCATCCTAACTATATTCTTTTTATCGTCGGATGTAGTATGTAGAATAGAAAAAAGAAAGAGTATGCTATTCGGAACGCAGGGCATGTGTATCACTTACATCTTGTGCTGTTTTTTTCAACCACTGGAGGCATCAAAGTTAGAACTGGATGAGCTGACAGTGAAGTCAAAGTTTCAGTAGCATCACTCCAACGTTGAGCCCAATATCACAAATTGCCATTTGCCTCAGTGGGCTTCACTGTCCGTACACAATATGACACTCTCTACCCTCAAGGCCAGGACACACCGGTCCGACTACCGACTATCGCCAGAAAATGGAGTCTGCCGATGCAGGCAGCTTCATTCTCCCCGACGCGGTCAAAAAAATGCAAAGAACACACCGAGCCGACTAGCCGTACGTTCTGCACTTGCGCCGGATGACATTAAGTAGCCGTTATCATAATGTAGGCTGTCATTATAACGGAGAGAATGCATGTTGCAGACACACACAGACAAAGACACACACACACACCTGTGGCCGCTCCTCGCCCAAACTACCTTGACTATTTCTGAAAACGTGAAAACGTCATGGACGGACAATCTAATGCTATGTGCTGATTGTGTTTAGCCTACATAACAATCCAAACCTTCTCCGATTTTATCGATAGCTTCATAAATCATGTTTGACAAAAGTGAAACTAATATCTGCTCCGCTGCCGTGGCAGAGCAGAGACGGGCGTGCCCTCCACCAATCAGATTGCTCCGGCTGAAAGACTGCCCGACGCCAAATGAACATGTTGAATCGGCTGAAAAGAAGCCTGATGACATCTACGACGGCCGACGTCACCGAACACACCAAACAGATGTGTGTCGCCCCCTCCAGACTCTCAGACCATTTCCGACGCCCGATTATCGGGCCGGTGTGTCCTGCCCTTTAGACCCTTGACTTTGCTGATCTCCCAACAAAACAACAAACTTTATCATTTTGCATCACTCATCATCAGCATAAATCAGGGGTGTCCAAACTACGGCCCGCGGGCCAACTGCGGCCCGCAGCCCGCTTTTTATTGGCCGATTTTGAAAATATAATGTAATATGGGCCTTTAAATTATTATTTATTTTTTTTGAAAATCCATGTGTCCTTCTTCAATAGCTTCTAATTCATCCAACACAGTGTCTCCAATTTTTTTTTTAATACAAAATTCTTCAGATTAAGCCTCTTAATTTTCCTCTCAAAGTGCACCAGATTCATGCATTTCACTTTAAAAAGTTAAAAAAATCCTCCTAGGAGGGTCGGGATCTCGGCTGGCTACTATTTTCACCCAGCTGGACATTGGAGGCAATAGCAGAAAACACTGGCCCTGCGTTCCAATACCCGTTCAACATGCCCTCGTTCACTTGCCCTTGGGGGAATCCCCGCCGCCATCATAAGTGTTGTTCCAATTGTCTGGAAACTGAAGTGAACTTGGTGATATAGACCCTCGGAGGGCTGAGTGATCGAGTGAACATCCATGGTCACTCCGAGGTGGATATCACCCACAGTGCATTGCAGTTCGTCTTCTTCTTCTCCTTTTATTTTCCGGTAGACTATACTTTTAGGGACATCGCGGCCACCCACAGGACAAATATATATATAAATATATTCCAAAACGCCTCAATTAGCAATTAGTATCCTATTTCCATAGGAACAATCCAGTGAATGTATTGCAGTTTACACATTGCTGCTATAACACCGATGGCTGCCAATTATAGGACTATTTAAAACAAATGTTTTTGGTTGAAACTAACAGAAATAAGAAAATACGTCGGAGCAAACAATTTACATGTGTAAGTAACAATATCTTGATAATCTGAGTTACAATGTCGAAATTCAATGTTTGTTATGCTATGGAAATGGCTTTCTGCAATATAGGCTACCTTAGCAGAATGTTATAATTCTGTATTATTTGCATTCAGAACTACCTATGTAACTGACGGTCCATTGCGAGTACAAGGGCAAGTGGGTTCCATTTAAATCCCCCGCCCACTCTCCCTCCGCGCTCCAAGTTCCCTCCGTGCAACGTATGCTGGTACGTCATACCAAGGGCTGAGGGTAAATGAACGAGGGGAAGTGCAACTACTAATGGAATGCAGCTTGGGTGTCTGAATGGCATTTAACAATCGTCAATTATTTGGGCAGCCCTAACATTGGAGAGGGGCCCCCCTAATCCAATTCTGTTTAGGGCCCCATGAAGGCTTGGGCCAGCTCTGAGGGGAAATGTGTCTGTTTAATTTGCAAGGAAAGTGTTGCCGTGAAGAAGGGTTAAAATTTACGAAGACACTATGAAACTAAACATCAGAGCAGCTAAATGTCCTGATAAATGTGTTATATTTGCAAAGTGGCCCGGCCCTTAGTAGATTTTTCTGTATGTGCCCCTCAGTGAAAAAAGTTTGGACACCCCTGGCATAAATGGATAAATGTCTAAAAATATATATTTTTTTGTATTTCTGTACAAAACCTTTCATGTGCTTCAATAACTTTTGTTCATTTCTTTGTTTTCTTCAGGGACACATTTTTTCTATGCTTGGTGAATGGCGCGTCAAGCTTTGTGGCAGGATTTGCAATCTTTTCAGTTTTGGGCTTTATGTCCTATGAACAAGGACTTCCAATATCTGAAGTGGCTGCTTCTGGTAAGAACACTGATTAACACACTTCTTTTTGGTGGTGGGTGGAATCAATTTACCTAACAAGGTGCTCATGGCAAAAACTGTAACATACGCACCTGCATATTTTTCACTTTTCTAGTTAGGATGCAGTACTCCTCTAAAACACAAAGAGACACGAGCGCCACATGAGATTCCATCATACAACAAAAACTGCCGAACTGGATATAAAACTACATTTACACACTAAAACGAGCGTCTTCACATTAGTAAACAGCAAGTGGAACCTCCAATGAATATTATTTACATATCAAGTTTTACCGTGTTTTATCACTTTTATAACGCTTATTCCGAGAAGCACTGTGTATTCTTACCTCTCTTCAATCGCCGACTGAAGAAGATAGAGTGAAATAAACAGGAAGTGACCTTGCGGTTAACAACAGAATCACACATCCCAAGGTATCAAAATAAAAGCTCTCAAAACAAATTTACATAATACAAAAGTGTATAAAGGAAAAATAATAAATTAAAGGCATAAAAGGATTCTTGGTGAAGTATAACTTATACACCGGTTACACATGCTCCACAGTCCTACACAAATCTGTACTTCAGAGAAAGTTAGGTTCTAAAGGCAGCTGCAGTGTATAGGCTATAGGCTGCGACTGTATATTTTTCTTTAGTTCACTTCCGGCTTGCTGAGGGTGAAGAGCTATTTTTTGAGAGCAGCGGAGAACTCAGATTCACAGCATTAAAAATCTCTGAAAATCTCTGGAGATGTCCAAAAAAGGAAAAACCACTGATAAGGCAATGGAGGAAGACAAAGTTTTTGCGGAAGAAATGAAAAAACAGTTGTCAGACTTGAAGAAAGGAATGTTGGCAGATTTGAAGAGAGAAATAAAAAGTGAGAGGGAGACGGAGCGAGCACTGCGGAAGGCTGAACTGGCTGGGATTGTTGACGAATTGATTGGGCGTTTTGATGTAAAAATCAAAGAGAAAGTTGCTGCTGGTCTGAAGCCACTGATGATCGAATTGAAGGAACTTCAAGCCGTCAATGTGAAGAAAGATCAGCTCTTGAAAGAGCTTGGAGATAAAATTGATGATCAAGAACAACAAGCAAAAAACAGAGATGTGATAATAACTGGAATGGATATTAAACCAAGGTCGTATGCAGGTGCCGGGAATGGAGAAGAAGAGGGCGATACAGGGAATGTAACGGTGGAAAAACAAGTGGCAATGTTTCTGAGAAGCAAAGCCATTAATCTGGATCTAGAGAACGTGGAGTCCTGTTTTCTTCTCCCGAAGGGAAAATTCGCCAAAAAGCGTGCTGTCATTCTGAAATTTGTGAGTAGAAAGCATAAGATAAATCTGCTCAGTCAAGGCAAGAAGCTTAAAGGTGAACAAATTGGAATGAGTGAAAATTTAACCAAGAGAAAGGCTTATCTGGCCTACCAAGCGAGAGGGTTAAAAAAATGTGGACAGGTCCAACAAACTTGGACGAGAGATGGAAGAATCTTCATCAAAATGAATGGAGCTACACCCGAAGAAGCCAAAATTGTGCAAATCAAAACGGAGGAGGATTTGGATCAATTCCGGAGGGACGAGGATTAAAGAAGGCAAAAAGCATGGACTTTGAACTAAAGGGATTTAAACTGGTTTGTGTCAAAATATAAGGTTTGAAATCGTAAATAAAATGTGCTCTGCTATTGATAACCTAATGGAATGTGTGACGATTGAAATTCAAATGAAAGATAAATGTTAATTATCAGCTGTGTGTTCAGAACAACCGATTCAAAATTGGAAGACTTTCTCTGACTGAAGAATTTGTAAATACACTGCATGTTATGGGACTGTAGTCGAGGTCAGCAGACACACTGACTGTTTTGAATACTGTTGCAGATGTGTTTAGACTACTAGAGAAGAAATGGACAAGGCCATATCTGCATTGTCACAGGCAGAGAGGAAAATAGAGACCTAAAATTATCTGTGTATTAGAATGAATCTTCTTAAAAAAAAAGAAAAAAAAAATTTCTTACTGTAGTAGCTGTGTATCTGTGTATCTGAATCTTATGGCAGTGGGGGCGGGACCCGATAAGCCTTTGGCTTCTCCTGCTTCCCTTCGGACGATAACACAAAGTAATATGTATGAATATGCAATGAGAAAATTATGTATTATGTGTAATTGTCCGGAAGAATAATAATAAAAACAAATAAAAAATAAATAAATATTTTTTTTACATGATTACACAATAAGACGTTCTACTGATCTCATGTTCTCAAATACAGGCCCTGGCTTGGCATTTATCGCCTATCCCCGTGCAGTAGCCATGATGCCGTTTCCTCAGCTATGGTCCATATGTTTCTTCATCATGGTCATCTTGTTGGGTGCAGACACACAGGTAAGATACAAATTGTTATTAATAAATCGCTGTTAATTGCAGAGAATGGCTCTCTGCTTTTCAGTTCACTCATGGCAGCGTCTGTGTCTCTCCGGCAGTTTGTGAGTCTAGAGTGCCTGATGACCTCGGTCACGGACATGTTCCCCACTGTGTTTCGGAGGCCCTATCGTCGAGAGCTGCTGCTGCTTTGTCTCTGCACTGTTTGCTTCCTTCTCGGCCTCCTTCTTGTCACAGAGGTGAGAGATAATTTGCACAACTGTGATAGTTGTCTCTGTGTTTGATGGTGCAGTAACAACCAACCCTCTATCTTCCTGCAGGGAGGCTTATATTTTCTTCAACTGTTTGACCATTATGTCTGCAGTGGCAACAATCTTCTCCTTCTTTCAGTTTGTCAGTCGATAGCAATTGGATGGATATATGGTGAGTCATCATGGTTATCCTTTGGTTATCAATACCATAGTTGGTTCTTTCTTTTCTTGTTCAATTAGATTATTAGGAGTTTAAAAGTCCACTTTATTCACTGTTTTTGGACGGATGTGAAATGAAAACAATTGGCCAAAACCAGTGAAGCCACATGATTCGTAAAGCACAGATCAAATGCAGCTGACTTGTCGATTACTGGGAGGACACAAGATGAACTGTTGGTGTCAGTTCATTCAAGGCAAGGCAAGGCAAGTTTATTTTTAGAGCACAAAAATAAGTAAAATAAATTAATAAGTAAATAATAAAATAAATTCAAGGCAATTTGAAACATCCAAGCAAATACTAAACTGGGAATGTTAAAGACCTTTAAAAAAATATATGTTTTAGGCCTTCACAAGTTAAGGTCCTTTCTTTTTTTTACAACCCAGTAAGTTGATTCCCTAGAAATGTTGTCATCACTTTACTCTCATGTTTTTTTTTAGATCCAACATTGTTCCCTCCGTCACTCCTGTTTAAGCATATGTAAGCTTGATGGACATTTGATCCTCTTAAAGGAGGGGCGTTTGGTCTCTGTGGCGCTCATTCTTGGGCTGTGAATGAATACAAAGAACCTAGAGAGCTCTTGACATTGACTGGTATAAAAACCATGTCCCTCACACTGCCCCCTTGTCCAAGGGATTGAAATTCCTCCTTTGTGGGGTTGGTGGGCAGTGTGAGAAAATATTTGACTTGTGGTGAAGTGGTTATCATTGTAACACTGGCACCCACAAATAGTTAGTATTTAATCCCAGCTCAAAACCATTGTCCTGTTGTACTTTTTGGCCTGCATATTTATGTACAGTAAGTTGTTTAAAAATGTAGAGAACTTAACTTGTCATTTCTTAAACAATCTTTATCTGTTAGTGTAAGAGTAGTAGGCATACTGCAACATATTTCACAATGACGTTATCACCACAGCACTGAAACATACCAAATGTTCTTACTCACAGCTAGTTTTTACTTTTGATTGGTTCCTATATATTTTAATCAAGCCGTTATCAGGCATGAACATTAGCACATCACATGCAGCTCCCGTTTTATGAGTCAACAATTAATTTTTTTTTTGTCATTCCGTGTTATGTATTTCACTTCGACGTGACATCAAATGTATTCAAAATGATGACAGTCCAAATGATTCAAAGTTCAGATTTAATTTCTTTAATGTAAAGCATTAATTATAAATCAATTATTTATTAATAATCGATGTTGACACTATGCATGGTATGATGTTCCTGAAACATCTCTTTGAATGAATGTCAGTACTATGGTTAAAGCTGGGGTGGAGGATTTGGGGAGAAAATGGCAGTTGGGATAGAGATTCGAATCCAAATACCTCAACCGCTCCACTTGTTCTCTTTGGTCCCTCCCCTATGGTCCCTCCCTGACACACTCTACACCAACAAAGTCGTGCCAAAGTGAATGGACAGTCCCAACAGCCAATAAGAACAGAGAATCGGAGCCTCGCTCTGATTGGTCAAAGTGTACAGCTCATGTTAACTTTGACCAATCAGAAATCACATACCCCAGCTTTAATAAGAAGAAAATTCGATGAGTCGGTCGTCGACACTTCCACACACATACTACCTCTACTGAGCGTCTACTGCGCGTCTGCGTCTGACTTTTTGTCACTGACCGTGTAATCATCCTAGAGCGGACACACATCCAACCTGTGCGGCGCTGCAGACACACGTCAGAGGCACGTCTGCAGCGACGCTCCCCTTTACCTCAGGAGGCTCGCCTATTTTTTTACGAGAGCCGCGCGTCTCTCTCTGATCTCTCTGCTTTAACTGATAGAGAAATACTCTGCTGAGAGTCATATTGACATCATACTGGCAGCTTTTGCTGTAGTTTCACCATTTCCTGGTGTGTCCCTTTCAAAATAAAACTTCCAACAAGCGAAAATGTGGCAAAAAAAAGGCAATGGGGCGCACGGATTTCTGTCCAGACTCAATATCAGACTCAACGTAAATCATATGCATCATAAATTACACGAAAGAACTTAATTTTTAATGGGCATTATCTATGAACTCTATGTAGAAATATAGGGCTTTTAGAAGCAGCGCTGCAGTAGCAGCAGCTGCTGAGATGTTCCATGTGTGGCCGAGAAAAGTCCGAGAGAGGCAGGTAAGGCGACGCGCTCCAGAGGTAGACGCAGGATGTGTGTGGAGGCCGTTGCTGAGTGCCGTCAATTAAAATCTTCATGGTTACAAACAACATGTCTAATATTTATGCTACTGTGCAGAATTCTCCTTCTCATTCCGTAAATTAAAACTGGACATTTATTTTCCCTTCGATGACTAGGGGCAGATCGTCTCTACGACAACATTGAAGACATGATAGGTTATCGTCCATGGCCTCTTATGAAAATTTGCTGGCTTTACATTACCCCCACTGTTTGCTTGGTGAGTGAAATAATAGCGCTTATTTATTTATTTATTTTCCTTACAATAATGTATCTGGGCGTTTACCACCAGTCTATTTCTGTCTTCAAATTTCATCATTACCTCTAATCGTGCTGTATAGGTTGAATTAGGGGTGGGAATCTCTTGGCACCTCACAATTCGATTCGATTCCGATTCAGAGGTCAACGATTCGATTCAAAATCAATTATCAATGTATCTCGATGCAACATTTTTTTTACGTACATGACCCATGTGTGATTTTCAAAAATATATTTATATACACATCTGGGTTTACTACTCAGAGTTTGCTAATCACTTCCTACTTTTTTGATGATCATTTAAGACAAACAACAGATGAATTACATTCTCTAATATTGTATTAGAGAAAAAGCTTTTCTTGTCAAAAATATGACTTCCTATGAACAGTGCAATAATCAATGCAGCTTGCATTTCAACACAATATGGAAGTATGTAAAAACTAAACCGATCAGTTTAATTTTCTTTCTGCTCTTGTAAATTATATTTCTACATGATTTCTATTCTATTATTTTCTATGTCATTTCAACACATTGTGCAAAAAGTATGGCTTGGAATTCAGCTCTCATACAAAAACGTAAACAGAAACAAAGCCGGTGCAGGTCATATGGGTTTGCTGCTCTCAGCACTTTTGTCGCCACTTTTACCAACTGGCACTTGTGTGGTGTGAATGCGCAGTGACGCAGGAAATACTATTATTTGAGAATTGAATTTATAAAAAAAAATATATATATATTCCGACTATTAACTTATATGAATCGATTCGGAATCGTTCGAGAGAGAATCGCGATGCATTGGAGAATCGATAATTTTTCCCACCCCTTGGTTGAATGAGGTTCAATTATACAAACTAGAAATATACCTGAAAGAAATATTCTAAGCTGTAAACTAATGCAGGTTGACATCCCACACGATCCAATAATTGCCCTGCTGGGAATGAGACCTGAGGGGTATACTACGAAGCGAGATTAAGGGCTGAGCGAGGTCTGTTGAGTCTAAAGCGGTCTAAAGCCAGAGTTTTCAGTATCACGAAAGGTGGCTTTCTTTTTACCTGGCTAGATCACCGTGGTAACAGAGGCTGCACGGCTAACCTGCTCAGACCAGTTTTTGTTTCAGAGTTTGAGCTTAAATTCGGCTCTTAGAGCGCTGCCCTTCAAGGAAACTACACATTTAGAAATCCCGCGGACCTGACTATATTGTCTGAGCGCTACATTCTCACTGAGGAAACTGTTACATCTAAACTTATTGATCAGTAAGTTAATGAACGAAACGAAGCCGTGACATTAGGCTTACAGAGTGAACTGTAACATCGCGCCGGGGCTTTTTGCCACATGCATACAGTTATTGAAAATGTAAAATAGCCCACACCTATACTGTATGCAGCGCCACTCTATGCTCTCCTCTCAAATGATTTTACCTGGCGATATACACACACTGGCTCTTAATAAAGCGTTCTATAAAATCACAGGTTGCAACATTATTTCACTGTAGGCTTCTTTCTTTTCATCAGTAGCGATTACAGTTCGGACATCGTTGCAGACTCGCAGGTTAAGTTTCTCACAGTAGATTCATATTTGTCCGAAAAATCCAGACTACAGGTTATTTAATGTAGGCCTATTGGTATTTGTAAGATTCAAATAAAAGGCTAATAGTCTAAATCAAAATTGTATTCATTATGATGTGGCCCAAAACTAAATGATTTTCCATAGGCTATTCATTTGGGGACAGTGTCAGACTTAAATTACATTCTTAAGTGTGGGACTATAGGCGTAGTGCTATAAATATAGCAAAGTAGCCTATATATATATTAGGCTAAATGGTATAGTGTTTAAATCCGAGTTCAACGTTTCAGTGTTTTATAATGTCACGTTACGCACTGCGAGAACGATCGGCAAGATAAATAAATAATTTCAATGCTGGCAGCATTCCACTCTCCTTAGCCTATTTGCAGTAAGAGTTTTTTTCGGCTCTCTGTTTTCTGCTGTAAAAGTCTTCCTCTTGAATGAAGTTGGCGACACACTTTTGTTTTACTCAGCTGCTCACAATCAGTACGTTTGTGTAAAGTTAGCGGCAAAAGATCAGTCCAGTCTGTGCGGAAGCAGAGTCAAATGACGGTCAAACGCCCCCTCTCATGGGGACGCGCACAGAGCCTGAAGCTGAAACCCTCGTTCAACATAAGAGGTTGATAACTGCCTTCGTGATACCGGTTAGCTCTGAGCGAGGGTATGTGTTATGTTGAACCAGATCAAAAAAAGAGAGCCGGGCTCTGTTGAGTTTGCTTTGTAGTATACCCCTCTGAAGGGCTAATAGAAATAAATAGAAAGGATACTTCAAATCTCATATGCAGCAGCTGTGAAATGTATTACTCTGAACTGGTTAAAGCCCAGCTACACTGAAATGGAACTTATATCACACCTACTGAGGATTCAAAAGCCCAAATTCAACAAAAAATTTACTCCAGCTATGGCACTACTTATATAGAAAATATTAAGCCGTAAGGGCAGGGATATTTGTTGTTGTTGCGTTTTTCTAATTTGCTTTTGTGGTATAGTTACTTGCTTCATGATATTTGAATAATATTATTTATTCCTATTTTTATACTTATTCTTATCGATTTCATTTGGCATGTTGATGAATTTGTACGGGTAGTCAATAGAATGTATCTGATATAAAATCATAATGCCCTTAATGGAGGACACAATGTAAAAGAATGTAGATGTATATTATCTGCATCCTTATATTTCTATTTTGTCCTTGAATATGAACTGAAAAAATGTTTTATGAAAAAAAGATTTAAAAAAGTAAGTCACCCTATGCTGCAGGCTTACTTATAATTAAGCAAGAATGA